>NC_140094.1:1957526-2506819 GCF_964237585.1 Gallinula chloropus | reverse complement strand
CAAGCAGCTGAGGGTGGAAGTGAAGCTTGCTGCCTGCCTGGACATGGGGGATGCCCAGCTCTGGACCCCCCCAGACACAGCACTGGGCCAGGGAGGGGACCTCCAAGCCACTGCTCCCCCTGTTTGCCCACCTTCCCCCAGCTCCAGCTTTGCTGGTTTCTCACATTCAGTACTGTGTGGAGGGGCTGATATTTGGCTGCCTGGGGATGATCGTGCCTGAGCATCCATCATGCTGGTCCTGCTCCTGTCCTCCTGCCAGCAGCCACGAAGCCAGGGGTGTGAGTGGATGGTACTTGATGTGAGCACCTCTCTGAAGGGGCCTGGGAGGCCGGGGCAGTGACTAAAAGGCTGGTGCAGCCAGGGAAAGTGAGACAGGGAAGGTGGCAGTGAGAGCCAAATGGCACAGAGAGAGATGGGGATCCCCATTGTATGGTGTGGCTTTGTGTCCCCAGTCTTGGTGCTGGGCTTTGTGTCACCCCATTAATGAGGCTCCAGTGCCTTGGGGTCCAGTTTCTCCCCTGGATTGCCCGCTGGTCCAGCCGAAGAGAAACCAGAGGGTGAAATACTGCAGGCAGCACACAGGGAGGGAGGGGGGCAGACAGCAGGGATGGGGGCAGGCAGCAGGCAGGGCTTGCCAGCAACCCTGATGATGCAGTGGTGGGTGCCAAAAGCACGGCAGACATGTCTGACAGCATCAGGAGGCTCACCTGGAGCATCACCGAGGTGGATTAGCTTCAACTGTCTCCTAGAAGGACCAACTGACGGATTGTCTTGAAGGAAGAGAGACAGTTGTGGGGTTTATTTAAGCCCGGCAGAGTTGAGAACCTGTCCCTGAGGCTGTGGGAGAGGGGAAGGGGCAGGACAAAGCGTGTGGGGCAGGGCTGCATCCAGCCTGTGTGGTGCGATGTCATGGGCAGGAGGTTCGGTCGGTACCCGGCTGCCTCTTCTGTGCCCCGGGAGCATCAGCAGCAGCTGCTGCTGGGAACATCCCCCCTCCCTCTCCTCTTGCTAATGAACGTAGGTGAAACTTGCTGTGCCATGACTTTAATCAGCAAAGAAAACTGCAAAGCCTTTTTTTTTTCATCATCCCCCCCCTTCTCCTTTCCCCACCTGCTGAATTCAGCGCCCGCATGTGAATTAGGCGGTGTTTGGGCTTGGCTGCGCGCCCACTCCCATCCTAATGCCGGGAGCCAGCCTCTCCCGCACATCCAGCCTCACAGGCTAATCCTGGGATCAGCCCCTTGTACTTCAACACCATGAGCAATAACCCCTGGAGATGATTAAAGGCTCCTCCGAGCACCCCGGGCGCGATGAAGCTCAACCCATGCTGGTGAGCAGGAGCATCCTATAGCACCCATGGGTGGCTGGGCAGGGTGGCTTCAGCAGTGGTGCTGGGCTGGAGGGTGAGGATGTGCTGGTTGCTGAGCACCATGTGTGTGCTGCTCCAGGGAGCTTGTGGGTGCCCACGGCAGCCATGGGCAGCCTGGGGAAGGGGTACAGGGGTAGGTATTGGGGGGTGGGTGAGGGATGTACTGGAGTGGTACCCACAGGCTCGCACCTATGGGTCCTGGGTCAGCGCAGTGGGAGTAATTTGCAGCTCTATTAGCACTTGGAGTGGGCACCATGGCCCCCCCCGCCCCAACCCTGTTTGATAAGAGGCGAGTTCCACTGAATAATGAGCAGTAATTGGATTTCAGGGTTAACCAGCTCGCAGCAAAAATAGAAAAGAGCGGGAGAGCCATTGGATATTTCTGTTCTGGCTCATCAGGCACTGGAGGTTTATCTCTGCTGAGAATAGCTCAGGAGAGGTAAAGTTATTAGTGACCATCGGAGCATGGTGATACCATCTCCCGCCTGTGTTTTGTGGGATGAGTCTGTGCGGGCTCTGTGAGTTTCGGTTAAGGCTACAGGAGTTTATAACCCCCCCCCCCCCCCCCCCACTGCGGGAGAGCTCTGTGCAGCAGCAGAGAGGAATCAGTCCTCCTTAGCATGCAGAGGCACCCAACCAACCTCTCCTCATCTTGGATGGAGGGGAAGGCAGGAGCCGGTGGGCTGGGCTGGCCAACAGTTGGGCGGCAGCGTTCAGTAGGCGTGAGGCAAGGTGTCACCTGGTGTCACCGCATTCAAGGCGGTGGTATGTGATGCTCTGTACATCATGGTGACAGCAGGAAGCAGTGTGGGGAAGGGCTGAGGGCATGGCAGCAGGGATGGGGGTCTTTCAAGGCGAGCCTTGAATGCACCTTGGTTTGTTTAGGCCGGAGAAGGGAAAGCAGAGCAGGGATATGATTAGGCTCCATAAATATATCGAGCGAGTAAACACCAGGTACGGAAAAGAACCATTTAAGCTAAAAGACTGTGCTGGCACAAGGACAAATAGGTTTAAGCTGGCTAATGTAGGCTGGAAATTAGGAGATGGGTTTTAACCATGGGAAGCAGAGGAGGAAAAATAGCTCATTGCTTTCCCAATGGAGCTGGACTGGGAGCAGAAAACCAACTGGAGTTGTCAGGGTCCTGCCCGCTCCAGGATCCATCCAGGATGCTCTGGGCATGGGGTGCACTGCTGGCATCCCCTGGGGGATCCCCAGTTTCATAGGGCAGGGAGCATTATTCCTTCAGGCTGGGAGAACCGATACCAGCATCCCTCTGTCCCAGCTGGACCACCAACTCTGGATTTTGCCTCCTGCCTGAGATTATTCTGAACTGCCAGTGTATCATAGGGCCTGCTGAAAGGATGGGGGAAGAATCTGCTGATGAGGGCTCTAATCAGTTTTGAGAGCAGGTAATTTCTCAGCTAGAGATCATCTCCAAACAGGAAATCAGATTCAGGAGGCGGCTGCTTTCCACAGTGCGTCATGGTGGACTAGGGCAAAGCTTGTTGTAATAATAAGCAGGGCTGGAATAAGATCATCATTACTAATGTTACACATTAATTACCTTACAACCCTCCTACCGGGTGGGTTTTCCTACCTTGCTTATCTCTGGTGTTAATAGAATATGAGCAATTCCAGGCCTAATCCTGGCACCTGGGCAGGGGGTTTGGATGCTGTGCCTCCTTCCTGAAACCCGAGGAGGAAAACCCACCACCATTCCCTGCCTTTCCGTGCATTTTGAGCCTGGCACCACGCCTGGGATCGTAGTAAGGAGGGAAAGCATCTGATGGAAGCCACCACTGGATGGAGCCTCAAAGGTCGCAGCGATCCCGTTCCCTGGGTTCTGGAGAGGGACGGTGTTCACTGGCGCAAAACACGAGAGCGGCGAGCGTCACCCAGCTCCGTACCCTTGGGCAAGCTGCCCGCATCCCTGCCCGCATCCCTGCCCGCTCCTGCTGCCCAGGCTGGAGTGCTGTGTAAAACCTCCCCAAGGAATGTAGTAACCATGTGGGGAGAATTCCAGGGTTGCTTAAAAGCTTCGGCTCCCACTTGAATAAGGGTGAGGGCATAATACTGCCAGGAGGAAAGGAAAACATCTGATGGCGTTTCAAGCTTGTGGAAAGGAGCCCAGTGGCTTTTCCCCACGAGCCCTCTGCGGCATGTCTCCCTCCAGCCCTGGGAAGTTGGAGGAGTGGATGGGGGGGAGGCAAACCCGGCCAGGGGGATAAGATTGGATCTGGGAACAGAACAATGCACAATTCAATCATGTCGCGAGCTCGGAGCAGAGCACCCTGAACGCTGTGATGGGTTTTTACGGATGAGGGGGCTGTGGAGAGGGCTGCTGAGGGGAGCAGGCTGTGCCTCACCTCCCTACGCCTTTCTGCAAGGATTAGTGTCTCCTGGGCCATGAGACCGGTGCTGGGTGTAGTGGGATGTATTGCAAGTTGGTCTTGCAGAATGGAGACTGAGGATGCTCCTGCAAGGCTGCTGGTGGAGCTGTGTGCACCTGGGGACAGCTGGTCCCAGCATCCTCCCACCGCAGTGTGACTGGGGGGTGACTGGGAAGGTGCCAGGCGGGGATAATCCTCAGGGATCCAGGAATGCCTCCCTCACACAGACCCTCCCCCTCCCCCCCCCTCAGACTGGCATCGCTGTTGGGTTGCTGTTTGCTGGGTCTCAGCAGCAGGGCTGCCTGTGCTCTGCACCAGGGATATTGCTGGGCCACAACAGCTCAGCGCACTGATGGCTGCAAGCTGCAAGGCCAAGGGGAGCCCAAGGAGTGCTTTGCAGCCTTTGCAGCCATCAGTGTGTTGAGCAGTCAGGGCTCAGCTGCCTTGCATACCCAGCCAAAGGCTTCAGCCTTTGCAGCCATCAGTGCGCTGAGCTGTCAGGGCTCAGCTGTGTCGCATACCCCCACACCCTGGGAGCCCAAGGGGTGCTTTGCAGCCATCAATGCGTCAAGCTGTTGGGGCTCAGCTGTGTCACATACCCAGCCAAAGGCTTTGCAGCCATCAGTGCATCGAGCTGTGGGGGCTCAGGTGCATCGCACACCCAACACCCCTGGGAGCCCAAGGGCGGCCGGGGAGGGGTGGGGGTGTGTGTGTGATGGACACCGTGCATCCCCGGGGGGGGGGGGTAGGTGGCACTGTGTGGTGTCCGTATGTGAGACAGCCCCCCTCCCCTCCCCGCGCTGGCTATAAGGACGCTCTCCCTTTAAAGCAATCCCGGCCTCTCTTTGTCGCCGGGGCCGGGCGCGGAGGGGAGCGGGAAGGCGGGGGCGGGCTGGGGGCGCGGCGCCTCGGTACGGCGGCGGCGGCTGCTGCTGCAGGAGGTACCCGGCGCCGCGGCAGCGAACGGAGCCTTGAGCCGCGTTGCGCGGGGACCGGTAGCATCAGCAAGCCCCGGGGTATGCGCTCGCCCCCACCGCCGCCGCTGTTGGAGCGGGGTGCGGGTAAGCGGGCGCGGAGGAGCGCGGAGCCGAGGGGAGAAGCGGCGGGGAGCGGGAGCCCGGCCGTGCTTGGAGCGGCGGAGGATGCGCCGAGCCCCGCGGAACCGAGCCCAGCTGCAGCCCGGCGCTTCTCGCCCGGTCGCCGCCCGAGCCCTCGGAGGTAAGGGAGGGGAGGCGGGCAGACGTGTCGGGATGGGGTTGTGGGGGGTGTCCATCCCTGGGGGGGGTGGGGGTGGCGGTTGGGGGGCTGGTGGCACCCTGCCACCGCCCCGCGCTCCCTGGAGACCTGCGGCTCCTCAGAGCGTGGCTCAGCAAGCGCTGGGTGCTTTGCAGCGGGGCTGTGAGGAGAGAAGCTTTGGGTGTTCCCCCCTCCCAAACTCACCCCACACCTCTCCTTGGGGCAAGCAGGTGGGGGGAGCGCCGTGGTCTCAGCTTCCCCCACCCCCCCCCCAACCTTCCCCAGCCTGAGCTGCTGGAGGCCCAGCGTGAAGGGATGGGAGATGCTCAACGCCAACCTCAAAACCGCTGCGATCGAAGCTGGGCTTTGAGGTTCGATGCATCCAGTAACCTCAGGCAGCGCGCAGGGGTGATGGGCAGGGCTGGGCACGGGGCTGCCCACAGGCCGGCTGCTTGCCACCCATTCTTCGAGACCTGCCAACTTTGGGCTGGCTCTGTGGGGCACCTGGTACGCAGGAGCCAGTGGAGATGGGAGATGATCTGCCTTGAGCAGCTTAGGCTGGAGGCAGAGGAGATGGGAAGGGTGGCCGGACCACGGTGGCTGGACCTCTGGGGACCAATGGCTCAAGGACAGACGATCCCACCCCAGGTTTAGCAATGCAGGTGGTTTGATTCGATCTGATCCCAGGCGTTTGATTTGGGTGGTTCAATTCAATCTAATCCCAGGTGTTTTATTTCCTCGTTCCCCAGTTGATCTGCCCTGCTAGGGAAGCTTGCCTGCACGCGCCTTAACATCTTGCTCAGCTTCCCTTGCCAAATTAGGGCAAATTGCAAAGCTGTGTGTCCCCCACTCCCCATTGTCTCCCCCATCCCTGTCTCTGTTGAGAAACTGAGTCTCATCTCCTGTTCCTCCACTTGTACGGGAGCAACCCACCGCAACAGCGGACCGAAGGGCCCCAGGGCTCTCTTTTTATCTGCTGCGCTGCTAAGAGAGGAGAGCGAGAGGGGTTTAATTATCCTCAAGTGTCAGTTCAAGATAAATCTGCTGGGACACAGCTCTTGGCAGGTGCGAAATAACAGGACGTTTTCATGCATGGGAGGCTGAGCTGGGAACAGTTTGGCGGCTTAATTGGCGGCTCCTAAGAAGGGTTCGTATAAGGGTACAGGAAAAAAGGGGATGGTGCAGGCTCCAGCAGTGATCCCAGTGCGATGGTGGTGGCAGAGGGAAGATGGATGCTGAAGGCTGAGAGCTGGCTCTGGGGGTTTGGTGTGGAGCGGGTGCTCCGGGCCGGTAGCACATCCCTAGGTTGATGCTGTGCTCTGAGGGGCTGGTGCTTTTCCAGCAACCTCTGGTTTCTTGCTGATCTTGTCAGTTGGTTCCCAAGGGAGTCCTTGTGGGGCTGTCAGGAGACTTTTACAGGGGAGGTGAGAAGGAAAAAATTACCTCTGGAACCGGGCACTCGAGAGCTGTCTTTTAGGCGTGCAAGGTGGGATGGCCTCAGGGTTTATCCAACAGCTTCTCTTCCCTCCTTCTGCCCAAATCCCTGAAATGCTTTACAGGAGCTCTCAAGATAAGTGTCTGAAGGATTTTGGTTCTCTGGCTCCATGGGGAAAAGCCTCTTTCCTCTCCAAACAGCTGCGTCAGGGAACCTTGGCACCCATGGGGGATGGCCCTGCCCTGCCAGGGCTGTGATCCTGGCATGTGTCTTCTGTCCTGCCCATGCCGTGGTCGCTGAAGCCGGATTCAGATGGGAGAGTGGAAGCTCCTTCAGCTGTGGAATCCACCGTGGCTGCAAAATGAGGCCTGTCTGCGGCCAGACCCTGTAACCCCTTGGTCTGGGACGTGCCAGAGGGATGAGGAAGGACATAAAATTCTGTTTTATTTTATTGTTCATCCAGATGTGCTGAGCTCTTGTCTTTCCTCCTCCTGTAGCCTTCCAGGGGTGGTGCGGACAGGTGTTTTAAAGAAACTGGGGTGTTGTGTGTCCCCCACCCCGCCAAGTCCTGCTGACTTGTGGATACGAGGAGCCTGCTTTTCTGGATGGAGCTGTATTGTTATGGTAGTCATGCTCCTTGTTTTAGGGTCCAAGATACCCAAGATAATGACTTAGCAGTGCTTCTCCTTCGGTGCTTGATGGAAGACATCAGCCCCAGTGCAGCTCCCGCTGGCGCATAACAGCAGCTGGCATTAGAGGTCTGGAGTTGGTCCTGACCTGCCGCCGGTTCTGGCTCCTTGTGCTCATCGCCGTCATCTCTTGCTGATGCTGTGAGGAGACGGTCTTCTGAGATGGTGAGCGTTGTAGGTGCACAGATATGGTGTGTTTGGGGAAGACCCTCTGGTTAGATGTCATCTCAGCACCATCCCCTTTCCGTTCGCGCTCAGTGTGGCCACTGCCGTGCGCCGGTCCTGCCGGAGTCGCATCCCTCCTTCGCAAATCCGTGTTAGTGAAACTGGGAGGTTGTTGTTTAGGTGCTCACCATGGCTGTGGTGCGGATGCTGGTGTAGGCTATGGGTATCTGGATGGGCTTGGACCAAGCTGAGAGCAAAATCCACGCTCTATTTCAACTGCAGCAAGCTTTTGATGCCACCTGCGACGGGAGCGTATTTAGGCTTGATGTATATCCCCCACCTCGACTTTGGTCTTTGGTTTGAGGCTTGCCAGCTTTTGATGCCTGCACACATGATGAAAGAAAAAGGAATAATTAAACCCCCGATCCTCAAAATGTTTGCAAATCCAAGAGCTTATCCTCACCCTGGGTAGGCAAAATTAACCAAGGGTAGGATCAGTGAAATCATAGAATCAGCCACTTTCATCATCGAACGCAAGGCGGCTGAGAGCACAGCTGGCACAAAGCGATGTAGCTGCACCGAGTCTTCCAGGGATGCTCAGGATCTGGTGCTGCACATTTGGTACTTTTTTTTTCCCTTTAATACCATTTGTTTGGGAATCAGTGGTGCTCCCAGTGCCGCTTGGTCAGGATTTGGCCTCAGATGGGTGTGATTGAGGAGAAAAAAAAGGCTGTCTGAGGTACCAAGGGCTGCTCACTGAACAAACATCTTGCCACAGGGTTGGAGGGATAGTGGCTGATTCTGGACCAAATGGTCCTGATAACTCTGATAACTTCTCCGTCCCCAGCACTTCAGTTTTTAGTTGAACTCTCAGACTTCTGGCTTGGAGAGGATATTTAAACCCTCCCTGCAAAGCTAAGAAGCCTCTGGCAAGGCTGGGCTCTGCTGCAGAGCAGTGGCTGTCATCTCTTGGTGCTTGGGGGGAGAGGTGGAGCAGTGCCGTACGGTGAGGTGGGAAGAGATTGGGCTGCCCTGGCGTATCAGCATCAGTGTTGTGTGACACCTCCAGGCAGCCTCCACCGCAGCTGACCGTATGTGGGGCACATGTCGGTGACAGTGGGGAGAAGATGGACTAGCATCTGGCCTTTAAATTTGTCCTTCTGCTGGGATGAAAGCCAACTAAGAGCAGGCAGAAGTAGGGCAGGTACCATCTCCCTCACCTGTGCTTGTGGGCAGCAGGGAGCCTGGGCTGTCCTCAGGCAAGGGATGAGCGGAGTGAGATGGCATAGGTCTCATTAAAATCTGAAACACAGGGAGCATTGCAAGCCCCTGAAGGTTGGGTTTTTTTTTCCCAGTGTCTTTGGATCTGGGATGTCAGCCGGAGAGGCGGCGACAGCTCCTGAGTACCCCAGTGGTGTCAGAGGCTAGGGTCAGGCCAGTCCATCTGGAGTTTCATGGCATTATCCCTTAAACGCCTTTAACTACAATAGGATGGCCTGACTGATTGGATTGTGCTCTGTAATTAATTAGCTGGGTGCACTGTACGGGAAGCAGTGGGAAGAGAGGGGGGAACCTGCCAGCCAGGATCGTTCAGCTTCAAATGGCCATTTCTCATTAAACCAGCGTCGTGTGGCATTAGTCAGCGGGCACGGGGGGCTAATTCCAGTGTCCTGGCCCTTTTCCAGGCCAGTAATTGCATTTTTGCTGCCCAGCCATTCCCTGCAGATCTTGATGTGCTGCGCCCCATTTCCACCTGGCCTTGGGTGGGGACGGGTGGTTGGAGCTGGGGTGTGAGTGGGGGTAGTGAGGGGGTATCCCCTCTCTTTGGAAAGCCCTTGCTGGGGTGGTGGAGGACCGTACAGCCTGAGGTTGCCTTCCTGTGGTAGTGATGGTTGTCCCTCCCTTGCCAGGTCCCGTGGGCTGCTCCCAGCTCTTCCAGCCATGCATTTGCTCCGGCTCCTTTGTCTGCTTTTAGCATCCATTTGTATCTTTAAACAAAAAGCATCCCTCTTAGATTAATTGGGGCTTTTTTTTTGGTGCTGTTTACACCCTCCCCTCCCCCCCCCCCCGCACTCCCCCTTTGTGTTTACTGTGGGGATTAATAAGGACCTGTAGCATAAGGGAAATCTGCAACTGCGCCTTGTTTATTGTTTAATTGAGGAAAATGCTGCTGGGCTCGGCCTGGAGAGTACCCACATACCCCAGGAGTGGCTCGGCAGGCCCTGATGAGAGCCCTGCCTTGTCCCCGCAGCGAGGGAGCCAAGGGGATGGTGAGACCCTGGTCCTCACCGGCCTGGTGAGGCTTGCTGGGCTGGGGGAGCCTGGATGGTCGCCCTGGGGGTATACGCTCGTTTCCTGCCTCTCCCCTTGACTCTGCCTTGCTTAAATGTTTCAGGTTTTGGCTAATTTTAATTTTTTGGGGGCTGTTTTTTATTTGGGGGCTGAGTTTTGGGCACGTGTGGAAAGCCCTGGAGGGGGGGGGGGGGGGGGCGGCTGGGTGCTTTGTGCTCTGGGCAGCTCTCCTTCCTGGACCCTGCAGGCCTCTGTCTGATGGCGGGAAGGGCCTTGGCAGCCTTAACTGTGGTGTCAGGGCATGAGGTGACCTTGCAGGGCCTGTTGTCCTCCCCTCTGCTAGCCCCAGGCTCAGAGGTGTCCCCTGGCAGCCTGGGGCAGGGCTGGTCCCTGGGTGGTGGCACCTGGGGCACCCCAGGCCTGCCGCATGTGGAGGAGAGCTGTGCCTCCCCTGGGTACCTCTGCCAGTGTTCAGGGGTGTCCTCTGTAACATGAAATCGGGGAGTGGTGGTGGGGGGTGTTTTATTTTTGGTTTTAATTTTGCTCCTGCTTCAGGGACAGCAGGCTGGCTCATTTTGTGATGCTGGACCTGTCTGACTGATCCAATCAATGTCCGTGGATTTCCTTCGGCTTCCTGGGTTCCTCTGGTGCCCGTTTGGAACGCAGAGAGCCGGGGCGTTCGGCGCTACCAGGCACGGCTCTGCTTTTGCAAAATTTCAAGCTGGCTTGTGACAGGGAAGCTGATGCTCTGCCCTCACATGTCCCCTGGCATCAAAATGGTCCCTCTGCCTCTTCAATGTTGTTGTGACTGTGTTCGCTTTTCCCTTCCCGCAAGTGTGGGAAGGCTTCGCTGTGCAATCCCAGGTGCAGCTGGGGCAGGCAGCCCTTGCCTCCTGGGGAATGCTTCGGGAGCATCCCTTACCAAGCATGTTTGGGGGGGGGTGGGGGGGTGGGGTGGGGAGGGACTGTCTGGGATGAGCTTTCCCCAGGCTGCTGGGGACCGGGGTCTGATGGTGTGGGGAGGAGAGTAGCATCACTGCCATGCAGAAGGAGTTGTAGTGCCCTCTGTGCCAAAGGCTGATAAATCTTGGAGGGAGAAACCAAAAGCTAACAAGAAAAAAAAGGCATGTGCTGGGGTAGCTTAACCCACAAAGGAAAACCACGTCATTTTAAAAAGAAAAGCTTTTAAAAATAGATCTTTTTTTTTTTTTTCCTTGTAAGCAGAGAATGCCGCTCCGGAGAGGCAATGAGCTCTGTTTCATGAGTTGGGAAACAAAACGCTCTAGGAGCTGTGAAACGAAACCTCTCATTTTCAAACGCTCCAAACATCAGGTGTGGCTCCTCGAGCTCTGTGTTTTTCCAGCCTGTTTTGTGTACTGGTTGGTGGCTGCTCCCAGCTGCTGCTGCTTGCTGGAGACGGGGAATTCACCATCTTGGTGAAGGAGGGGGGGATGCTGCAGCTCGGGTCTGGGTTATATCTTGCCTTGGTTTCCCACTTGCTGGTGTGGCCAAAGGGGAGGTGCTGAGCCCCACGGAGCATCCCTGAATTTTTAAATTTTTAATTGGCTAAGGAGCCCTCTCATTTACTTCAGCTCTGACTAATGAGGCGCGTCTCACTTTGACAACGTGTCACAAGCAATAAATTTCTCAGGAGCTGCTGGGCTGCAGGGATGCCCTCGTGCTCCTGCCTGGGCTTGCTCTCCTCCGCATCACCGTGCACCACTGGCTCTTGCCCTGACCTGGCCCTTGGGCATTCTCCCAGAGAAGGAGAGGAGGGTTGGGGGTGAAAAAGTCTGGGTGGGAAAGATGCTATGGATGATGATTTCCCCATCAAAAAAAGGCATTTCTATTGGAAGATTTTGCAGGAACAGGTCTCCTTTGGTGAGAAGGGGTAGGTCTCCAATAGGAACGTCTAGATGGATCCATGCTTTTTCAAGGCATTCCCCATGGGAAGGCAATTCTGGCTTTACCAGGCTTTCACTCTGGGGGTTGGGTTGCAGAGACTAAATTCTCCTTCCCTACCCATCCCACCATGGTCAGGCTGGGAGGTGCAGCGATAGGGGCTGGAGAAGCTGTGCTGGGATCCTGGCTCTGGAGGGTGGCATCCTCATGTGTAGACGAGGTATAGTATGGGCATCATATGGTGCTCACACAGGGGAGAGAAGGCCTGTGGGTAAGCTGGGGGCTGCCACCCTTGGGGCAGTGATGCTGCTCCACCCAAAGGTGCAGCTGCCTTTGTGCTGCTTGTCACCCCTTGCAGAGTGACACTAACCTTTCCTCTCCCTGTGGCAGTGGCGTTAAGGGACCGCCCGAGGTTTCTAATCATTGATGGGAAGCACCAACTATTAGCGCCGCTCCTCTTTGTATTCTTGATGGATTCTCTTTAAGCGTTGCTCTTAGAGGCTCTCCACTGTTAGCTTTTGTTTTCTCCTCAATAGCTTGTCTAATAAACGCCATTATCGTGGGCACAAATCTACTTCATGTCTCAATTCCACTTGGCGAGAGTTGGTAATAACAGCGGAACAGCAGCCTTTGAAAAGGGACTCTGTCACCAGCAGCCGCGGATGCCACTTCTCCGCTTCCCACACCTGTCCCCGGAGCAGATAAAGACGAGGGGAAGATGCGTGGTCAGAAAGCAAAAGGGGCACCTGCCTGATTAAATTGGATGTCTAAGCAAGTGCCGGCAGCAGTCACAGCAGCAGCTCCGGGGATCAGGGCAGCTTGGCCCCTGCCACCTTGGTAATTAGAGAAGACGGACTTACGGGCTGAGATCCTTCCTAATTCCAGCAGATTAGAAGGGGAAAAACAGCGGTGAAGGGTGATGGCTCGTCAGGAGCTCAGAAGTACCTCTTAGAGCTTGAAGGAGCTTCTCATCTACGGCCAAATAAAGCTGTTTCCTCCCAGGGCCTGGAAGGGCTTTAACTGGTAGGTGCTGCGATGCTTACTGGGTTTTGGGTCAGCCCACAGGTCCATGGATGGGAGCATTAAGGTGACTCTGTATTTCGTTCAGGGGCAGTGTGCTCCTGAGGGTGTTTAAGCCCACCCATGCCTGACCCTGCTGCCGGCGCCGTGGTGACTCTTGGCTCGTTACTGTCCTTCCCGAAGTGAATGGCGGTTTGAGCCAAACCCTAGTTCTGCCAGGCCAGGCACAGCTCAGCCGCTGCGTTGCTGGAGCTTCCCGAGGAGGATTTCTCATGCTCTGGGGGAGAAGCGCCCAGGTTCCCCTTCCCGAGCTCTCGGCTGTCCCGTTGCTGGGATGTTTGGCTGCCTCCCAAGATCTGTCCCTTCCCTGAGCTCTAAATATTTTATCCTCTCAGTACCGACAGCATCAAATAGTTGTTTTAATTGGCCTTTTCTTTTGTCTCTTTTCTTTCCTCGGCTCTTGCATCTTAAAACACGCCCGCCGTGCGCGCAGCACTCGGCTGCGCTCTCGCCTTCCCCCCACATGTAATTGCTTTAAGGCTGCTGATAGCTGGTGAGAGCAATTTTCTCTACATTACGGAAGACTCCAGCTCCTCTCATCCTTTCCAGCCCCTCGAGCCGCTCTCCTCCGGCCTCGCCTTCTCTCTGCCGCGACGCAATGCTTGCGCAGGCTGCCTCTGCTTCCCGGGATGATGCTTTTCCAGGGGAAGAGGCTTGAGCGGGCGCGTGGGGAATAACGAGCTTCTGTTGCAGCTTCTGCTGAGCAAAGGCGATGCTCGCTGGCACCAAAGCCCATCCCTCCCTCGCAGGATGGCTGCTGGCCCCATGTCTCCATGGTTGTTGGGTACCTACCTGTGCTAGGTGTGGGTTTTGCAGCTCCCCCGCCCGCACGTTTAACATGCTCTTTCTGTTTGCAGGACGTGTTGGGCTTTCAAAAGCGTTAATGATGGAAAATAAATTGGAATCTGAGAGAAATAATCTTTAGGCATTCTCTGTAGGCCTTGTCTTGCCTTCCTCAGCCATATTGAAGGCTGTGGCTGGAGGGGAATATAAATGAGGAGGAGCCCCAGGTCCCTCTGATATGTTGTGATGCCTCTTGCTCAGCAGATCTTGCTGTAGGGAGCCTGCCCTGCTCCCTGGTGCTGACAAACCCGAGGGGGTCTGGAGAGGATGGAAGTGATGAGGCATTGCTGGACCTTCTCGGAGGGCTTGCAGTCCTGAGTCAAGGAAGGTCAGAGAACTTGAGGCACACCAAGGCTTCTGAGGGTCTCGGGGAACCAGGACCTTGTGTCAGGGACCCACCTTCCAGATTGCAGGTAAATGCACCTAAACATGCATGCTCCAGCTGCAGTGTTCCCCTGCCCTGTGCTAGACCCCATCAGGGGTCAGTTACCTGCTTGGGGTGGAAGATGGGACCTTCACACCGCCAAGACTACTGCCCTCAAAAGCATCAGGGGGCCAGTAGGTGGTGGGTGCAGGATGCTTCCTGCCTGAACCTAAGTTTAAGCCTAGAGGGAATGAAATCTACTTGTGTGAAAGCCAAGGGCTTTGGTGGGAGCAGATCTGGATGGGTGGAGGAGTGTCTGCCCTTCTGTGGCAAACAGTCCCTGCCTGCAAGGTGGCTTCCTACAGCTGGATCACTAACAGCATGGTGGGTTCTTCAAGGGGAACATGGTAAAGAAGATCCTACTAAGCTCTTAGTGCTGACGTTTTCACGGCTGCTTTTGGAGGCTCCATCTCCTCCTTCCCCGCTGTGCTGGAGAGAAGGTGCTGCTCACCCTTGGGATGTCTCACCAGTAGGCCAGCAGCATCTCTGGGGGCACCCAAATGTCTTGGCTGGGCAGGACAGGGTGCAGCGGCTTTGTCAGCATCAAGACATTTCATCCTTGGAGCTGATGTGCTAGAAATCCTGCTTGTTTGTCCTGCCCTGGCTCCTGCAAACCGAACATGGAGCTGGCACGGAGTGTGGCTCCAGGGAGAGCTGTACCTCGTGCTGGCATCCAGCGGGAGGCTGTTGAGGCACCGCTGCCTATCTTAACCTGGCTCCTGGGCCACTCTTGGACTCGAACCAGCCTTGTAACGAAAGCTTTTGCTATGTCTGTTTGTTTTCCCAGCATTGGTTTAATGGCTGGAAAAATCCTGTTGCAGCAGAGCCCAGAGCATTTCAAAGATGCCTGGGGAGAGGATGGATGCTCTGTAGGGACCCTGTGTGTGCCGGGTGGGGAGAGAATCCCAGCCAGCTTCTGTGGGCAGCTGCCTGAGCTGGGGGTTGACCAGCTGGAAGGGTCTGGGGGCTCTGAGGCCTGGAGGTGCTTTTGCTGAGCAAGATTTTGCTTGAAGTTTGGACAGAAATTATAGGGTTTGGGTGACTCTAGTGTTCAGTTGTTCGTGTGCTCATGCTGAGGGTGGGTTGTCTCCTCCTTTCTCCTTTTACGTGGAGAGAAACCCAGATGTCTCCAGCTCAGAGCCAACTGATTTGAGACTTTCCACCCATTTTCCAAGGAATTTGGCTTGATGTGGTGAGTTGAATGCCGGGGTTTGCTCCCCCAGTATGGGTACCCGCTGCTAGAAGAGCTTGGCATGGTCCATACTGTGCCCTCCCAGCCTTGGGCTTTTTGGAGATGTCTAGGTGAGGAGCTGGGAGTTTGGTCAGGGAGGTTTCATGGGTCTGAAACCTCCTGTGATCCTCACATGGGCACGGTGCATCCCTCCCATCTGGGGCTGGGTGATGCTGGTGGCTTTCAGCTCCCACCAAAGCTGGACTCACGGCCAATTCACTGCACCGAGGTGCTCCCTATCTCCCTGAAGCAGGACTTTTCTTAGCACTATCCTCCCAGTCACATAGTTAAGTGCTGTCTTAATAGTGTCAAGCTCTGAATGAGCTCGGGCAATTTGCTTTCGAAAGCAACGCACTAAATATGTCAACACTCAGTGCGTGTTTTTAATATAATATTTCAGATTGTTTTGAAAGAAGCCAAGATCCTTCTTTCCCTCTTCATTAGGAACATTTTATGTGAAAGAGATGAACAATAGAGAGAGTTTGCCAGGGAGAAAGCTTTCCCAAGTATTTGTTGCTGCTGAGAAATCAGCTGCAACACAACAAACCCTCAGTGCATAACTATCAGGGCAATTAAGCAGCCTCATAAGCTGCCAGGGAAGGTTGTAGGATTGGCTTTGCTGGAGATGGTGAAGGCCAAGCTTGACCGTAGCCACCGGGCATGCTTTAGGCACAGTAAATCCCTGTTCTCCACGGGGGAAATCATCAACTGTCTTGGTTGGAAGGGATCTTTCACATCATAAAGTCCAACCATCGACCTAACCTGCCAAATCCATCACTAACCTGTGTCCCTGAGCACCACACCTATCCTTCTTTGGAATCCCTCCAGGGATGGCGACTCCACCACCACCCTGGGCAGCCCGTTCCAATGCCAAACAATCCTGTCTGTGAAGACATTTTTCCTAACATCCAATCTAAACCTACCCACCGGCAGCTCTCAGCCGCCCAGGAGCTTCAGGAATACAGTCTGAGTCTCTGGCATGAGCACTTCCAGGCTGGAGGAGTGCACAGGGTGGTGAGTCTTGCACTGTTTCAGCCCAAAAAACGATGCCTTTGGCTTTTAACTTGCTTCTCAGCAGGACCAAGGGTGGGTTCTGTCCTGCTCTCCAGCTGGGAGACTTGGTCTCCTGCCATGGAAAGGGTAAGACCTTCTGCTCGGCTGGTTACAGTGCTCTGTTCAAAAGGGGAAGGAAAAAAAAATCCCTCACAACAAAAAAACCTCCCAAAAAACTCCCTCTGCAACACTTTCATCAGGGAAACTGGGTTCCTGTCTCTCCTCCAGAGAGCTTCTCTTTTGTTGCAAGTTGGAGGAAACTCTCAGAGAACTCACAGCTTTCCCCTTCAATGAGGCCAAACCTGGGGAGATGATGTGAAGGAGAAATGATGTGAAGGAGAACTGTTCCCCAAAACCTCCCACCGGCCCCGCCGGGGACGGTCTGAGATGATTTCCTCATGAAGCAGAGGGAAGCCAAGCACTTGGAGCCTTTCCATGATGGAAAAGCCTGTCTGAAAGCCAGGGAGCCCTGGCCTCATTAAGCTTGGGGTGACTTACACTGGGGCTGGTGACCCTGGCGAGGGATTTGAGCGAGGAGGTTGAGCTCGCTGCCAGGATCAGGGAAGTGCTCCAGATAGGAAAGCGTGTAGATGTTGGTGTCATCACTGGCTGTGCTAGGAAGGCCAGGTTGGATGGGGCCCTGGGCAGCCTTGTGTAGCTCCAGGCCTGGAGGTTGGTGTCCCTGCCTGTGGCAGGGGGTTGGAGCTCTGTGATCCTTGGGGGTCCCTTCCAACCCAGGCCAGTCTGGGATTCTATGATCCTATGACCTGGGCTTGTGCTTGTGCTGGCCTGACCCAGGGCAGGGCAGGAGGGGACAGGTGACATTGTTCCCAGGTGGGACCGGGCATGTTGTGTGGGTCGTCTCAGCAAGATACTGCTGGGAATTAGGGGAGTCCTGGAGAAGGTCCCCATGGATGCTGTTGCCCGTGTCTGCTCGCTGCAGGCTCCATCCCCTCCTGCACCCAGGCCAGGCAGGATTTGGTTCCTCTTCACCTCCTGGTAATCCTGTTGCTCCAATATTCTTCCTGCAGCTCTATTTTTATTATTTTTAGTATTGTATTTTTTTTACCGCTCCTAAATGGAGTGTTTAAGCTGCTTCTTTTCTTTTCCCTGCAAGAGGCAGTAAATCCTTTATCCTGCCTGGCTATTTCTCATTGTGCTCCAGCTTGTCAGCTGTGTCAAAGCCCGGAAACCTTGGCCTCTGTTGGACTCCAGACTTGGATTTCTCCGTATTTAACAACACAGGCTCCCTTGGACTAACGCTTCTTTTCTCTCCCTTTGGTGTCTTTATCTTGTTTTCTCTTCTTCTTCTCAAAAATACCTGTGTTAAAAAAAGCCCTGACAAAAGGGAACAAGAGGTGATGCTCTAACCAGTTCATTCCCAGCACAACCTGCCAGCACCCACAAGGAGTCAAAACTCGGGGTGTTCTCCAGCCTGTCTCCAGCATGTGAGGGCTGCCATGGGGATGTGGAACCCCCTGCCCAGTGCCTCCCCCTGCTTTGAGCAAGGGAGCTTTCCAGAGATTAGCTTGGGGTGGGGGGGTGCCTAATGCTCGGGCAGTGGATCTGGTGAGCACAGAGGCAGGATTGCAGCATGCAAGGGGATTAGCCAGAGCAGGGGGGAGGTGGATGGCTGCCTGTGTGATGGGGACGTGTGCCAAACATGGGGCATCTTCATGGGGGAGATCTGATGAAGGAACAGCCAGACAGCCGTCCTTATGGCTGGGGATGGCTGCAGGTGGGATTTGGAATGGGAAGTGGCAGCAGCCTCATGCAGTCAGTGCCCCCTGTTCCCTGGGACCAGCTTTGCTTTGAGGCCAGGAACAGGAAGGCTGTGGCAGGGCTGGTGTCTGTGGGAGAACAAAAGAATAAACAATGGAAACTGTGATTAATTAGCCCAGCTAATTAGCAGCATGCTTGGCCTGGGCTGGAGCTTTGCGAGGTGCCAAGATCAGGGGAGAAGCCAAGGGAGTGACTCTGGTGGGATCCTCATTGGGGAGCGAGTGGGGAAGCAGAGAGGATGCTTTCCCACTACTGCTTCCCACACGTGGGAGCTGAGATGGGGATGCGATCAGCACCGGGGAGCTGGGTGTTAAACCCTCCCTGCTGTTAATTACCGAGCCCTCATTAGGGTCAGTTGGGGTTGTCTTCTCCGTGGAGTAAGATGCTCCTTGCTTGCCTTCCCCTTCATGGCCCAGCTCTTTGCTCCCCATTTGCAAATTAGCGCGAGGACCGCGGCGCTGAGCAAACAAATTTGCAGGGAGCACACGGCGGGCTCGGAGATTTAGAAGAATCCTTGGCAAATATTTGCCAACCTCTGCTGTGAGGCTTGTGGGGTAGTTTTCGTGACCGAGAGATGCTGAGCTTAACTGGGAACTTGGGATAGGATGCCAGACTTTGGCATGGGGGTGAGAAATACCTCAGCTTAACATCACTGACTTCCATCCCTTCCCCTTCTCGCTGTGCAGCGTGGGGATACCTTAAGATGCTCCATCAGGAAGGGGTCTCGCTTCTCTTTCAGCATTGGAGTCAGGAGGAGTGCTCGTAAATCCTGCATCCTCTTAGTATTTCGGAGGTGGTGGTGGGACCTCTTGACTTGGCAGCAGAGAGGACAGCTCCCCTCCCCGCCCTGGCTGGAAGGACAAGAAGGACACCCCCCACCCCCCCCAGATCCCGAGCTGGGCCTGTTGAGCTGGAGGGAGGAGTGGGGGTAGTCCTTCTTGTCCTTCCAGCATGTTCCTGGCCATGTGGTGTGGGGCTGCTTGCCCAAGCAAGCTTGTGCTTTGTCTCTCTCCCAACCAGTGATGCTGGAAGTAGGGTACCACCCACTGGGAATGGCTCCAAGGCATCACCCCATAACCAGCAGGAGGGGAAATAACAGCAATCCAGGGAAAAAAAAACCTAAAAACCCAACAAAATCTAGGGGAAAAAAAAACAAATAAAAATCAATAGTTACAGTTCTTCAGGGGTTGGGTTTGCTCAGTGGGTGCTGGAGGCCTTGTATTCCCAGTCTGACATCTCCTGTTCCTTCTCACCCGCAGCCCCCTGCGCCCGGGAGCCATGAGCCACTTTCAGCACCTGCAGAGCCTCCGGAGCAACCCCCTGGGCGCAGCCCCCCCGTGCTGTTAGGCTTCCCTACTCCCCCAGGAAGGTGCCCATCACTGGCAAGGAGGACCAGCTGCACCAGCATCTAGCTTCTCACATCCATCCCAAGGTAAGGACCGTGTTCTTTCTATCCCTGAAAAGCAAGGGGCTTGGGAATGCAAGGGAAAGATGGGTTTATTCTCATGGTGTCATGTCTCTTGTCATGCCTGGATGGGCACCGTACCCTGGGCAGCGTGTTCCTCTTCTCCCAGGCTTGCCAGGGTAAGGTAAGGGGGGAAAACTGCCCTTCTCGGGCAATTAAAAGGTGCTTCTGAAGGTGTGGTAGGTCCTGGTGTAACCCCTTGCTCACAGAGTGGATCTCATCCATGAATTTGTGGGTCTGGTGCAAGGACTTGGGTGGGACTGGAGCCTTGTGAGTGCCTTGGCTTTCCCTGATGTACTTCCGAGGATAATTGTCTATAATTGACCTCTTAATGATGGTCTGGAGGCTTTCCCAAGCATGTGCCACCTTTCCTTCCACTCTGTAAAAGGCCTTTGGGGTATTTTGGAAACTTCCTGGGGAGGGGAGCGATGGGTGACTGTTGGGGATAGGGGAAGGGGTGTTTGGGAGGAGGCTGAGCCTCTCCCACCTGGCAGTGAGGTTTTTGGTGTTAAAGAAGTAGAGCTTGATGTGTGGAGAGTGAGATGGGGCCTGAGGCTGATGTGGGGCTAAACCACCCTCCTGATGGATGGGTGCAAAATCAGTATTCCCTGATTTTGGAAATCGGGTTTAGAACCCCAGACCTCAATTTCTGGGATTGCTTTGGGTTTTGAGATTTTTTTTTTTCTTTGGGGGGGGTGGTGGTGGTGCTCCTGTTTCCAAGCATCTCCTTGCAAACAGAGGCATCAGCTGTGTTTGGGAACATGTTGGAATTGTGACTTCTCTATGTGTGCAATTCCCTGTGCCAGGGCAGCTGGGACTTGGGGGGAGATGTTGGTGTCACCAGCATACAGCAGGGTGGGCAAGGGCATGAGACTCTCATTTTGAGAGGTCTTCAAGGGGATTGCAGCACCCCAGCGAGCAATAACATGAGCTGGAACTAGGGTCTTCCTTGCCCTGACTCCCTTTGGGAGCTCCCTGCCTCTGGAGCTGGGATCAGCTGGAATGCTCCAGGCATGGGGGAAGCAGGAGCTGGTTAGCTGACATCCTCGGCCGTAAATATCCAGCCCTCTCTAATCCTCCTGGTAGCTCCAGCACTGCTGTTTTCCTAAGAGTTATTTGACTCTTTGTGTTGCGCTTCTCAGACAAATGGCTTTTAAATAAAACCCTCCGCTAACTCGTTAGGCCTCCTGTCCAGGTCACTTCCTGCATGGGTGATTTATAGGGCTGCTTTTAACATTTTATTAACTTTAAATCGCTGGGGCCAGTCAATCGGAGTCTATCCCATTAGCAGCGGTGAGTGGCAGCCCCGGGGCATCAGGTTCTCCTTGCAGCTTCCCTGGCTTCTAGGGGAGGCCGAGATGCTCTGAGATCGACCTCGGGGTGAGAGATGGGAAGGAACAGGAGGAGGATTCAGATAAGGAGGAACAGATCTGGGATGGATAAGGGAATCGCATAAGGGTTAAGGAGATAATGGGGCTTGTGATAGTATATGGGGAGCTGGCTTATCTCCTGCCGTCGGTACGTGCTTTGTCGGCTGCATCCCCTGCAGCGTGTGCTGGACCGTGCTGGGAGAGAAGCGTCAGGGCTCAGGAAGGGAGGTGGATGCTCCAGACCCATCCCAGCAGGATGTCGCTGCCGGAGCATCGCTGAGTGCCCACCCTGGCACTGTATTAATTCAGGATCTGCCTGCATTAAACCCTTCCCGCAGCAATGCCAGGGATGGCGCCTTCCTCCATGAGTCTCTTGAGCTCCTGGCTGCTCCTTGGGGAGCCTTGAATCCAGTTCCCTGCCATCCCAAACCCTCCTCTGTGGCTACTTCCCCATTTGAGCAGTCCTGCGGTCCCCAGCAGTGGGGTGAGCAGGGCTGGGCCCAGTCCCACTGTGCTGGATGCAGATGCTGCCAGGTGCTGGTAGGGGGGGGAGCTGAGCTAACGGAGACTGCTCCACCTGGGAAGACCAAACGAGACAGAGATTGTAAGCGATGCAAGGCTGCAGCAGCAGCTTTGATTATCTCCGGTTTTGTTGCTGCTCTCCCCTTTCCCTGTGCCCTGTCTTTGTTCCGCCCGTGCTCAGAGATGTTATTCAGCAGAGTTTTCCAGCTCTTGGTAACAGGGGGAAAAAAAAAACCCACCCTGAACTCCAGCACAACTGGAGCTAATGAGCTCTCTCTGGAAATAAAAGCATCCTGAGGACAGCCTCGCCATATAGAACAGCCCGTTCTCTGTGGCTGCTCCGGCCACCACCCCCAAGCCATGTCCCAGCACTGGGCTGTGGGGAGCTGAGTGGAGCTTTCACCTTCCATCCTTCCCCCATCCCTCCAGCCGTCGCTCACGTCAGGTGTCAGAAAAGCTGAGCCTTGGTTTGCTCCTCTGGCAAGAGCGGGGATGGGGATTTGGGAGCCCATCACCTTGTGCGTGCTCGTAGGACACTGTGAGGAGGGGACGCGCATCCCCATGGGGCCAGCACCAGTTTTTAACTGGTTTGGAAAGGGATTTGGCTAAGGGCCTGGTTCCATCCCAGGGATGGATGGGTGTAAGGAGGTGGGCTCGCTGCAGCCCCACCTGCCTGCGGGGAGAGCAGACCCGCAGTCCCTGAGGGTTGTCAGGCGCGTGGCCAGGAGGGAATTTATCTTGCAGCAAAGCCGACATCTGAAAGCCATCGCTCCTGATGCGCCCGTGATCTGCTGAAACCCACAGCTCCTTTGTCATGTTTCCCTCTGTCCCTGCCTCAAATCCCAGAGCGAAGGCTGGCAACTTGCTCATGGAGAGAGGAGGGGTTTGGGGTCTTTTTTTCTTCCCCCTCCACCTTTAAATATTTATTGCATGCTCTGGAGATGCGCACGCTGTGATCTGGGGAGCCTGTCTGCGTGCTGGCAACGTCTCCTGTGTGTGTGTGGAGCTGGCTGCTCTTCCATCTGGGGAGCAGATGCTTGCCCCCTCCTCCTGCTGCTGCCCTGTGCCAGAGCCGGGTCTGAGAGGACATCCCAAACAGTGCTGAGCCCTCTGTCCCCTGCCTGACATTCCCTGTCCCTGGCAGCACACCGAGCTGCCGCTGGAGGTTTTCCCTCTCCTCTTCAGAGCCTGTCCTGGGCTCTCAAGGTCGTGCAGGTAACGGGAGTGGTGCCGCCAGCCTTGGGTTTGTGGCCTGAGCTGCTGTGCAGGTTTGGTCCTCCTTCCCTTTTGCTATTTTTGCTCTACTTTTCTGAACCTTCCTGCTGCCACCACTTGGCTACACGGATTGAATTCAGGGAGAGAGGCCCTGTGCTGCTGGGATGCGCGTGCCTGACATGCTGATGAGGAGCAGGGCTAGTACTGGGGAGCAGTGGCTCTGTCCTGGGATGTGCTGGGCACTGGAAAAGGGGAGAAGGTGTCCCATATGGCTGCCCTCTGGCACTTTCTTGGATGGAGACAGGTTGCCTTGCAAAGCTGGATCACCTGGCCAGAAGGAAGAGAGGGTTTTGCACCCTCTTGTTGTACCTCAAGTCCGGTGATGCTTAACTTGTAGGAGAAAGGCTGGGAGCAGATTTCTCAGCAGCTCTGCGAGGGCTGGGAGGATGTCTGCCTGCCTTTCCAGGTGAGCACACAGATTGGTCCCTCCAGCTGCTGCAGCCCAGGCGACCCGCTGAGCAGCTGGCACTCGCTGCCATGGAGGCTTGTCCCCAGTCCCCTCCGGCAGTGCCAGCCACAGGCTCCCCGGGACCCATAAGCGTGTGGGCACTGATGCAGAAAATCCTCTGCAGAGGACTTGGATTGGACGGCAGGTGCGGCTCTGCTGGGAGATGCCTTGAAACCAGCACGTAGCCGAAGGCGAGAGGAGGCAGAGGAGGCAACAGCTGATAGCTGTGATGTGGTTATTATGATTTTTGTTTATGTCTATAAGGAGAAATAAAGGCAAGCAGCTCGCTGGTAGAGTGGCAGCACTCAGGAGCGAAACTCTGGTGAGCTGCAAAGTGATGAGGTTGGGACCACAGTGGTGGCTTGCGCACCCCACGCCTGCCTGCCCTCTGCTTGTACCCGCTGTGAGTGGGCAGCAGGACCAGCCCTCTCAACTCTCACTGAATTTCAGACCAGAATGGTCTCCTTAGCTGGAAAAGTTTCCCTGAGATGTTTCCACCGCTGTGAGAAGCGTGATTACCTCATCATTGAAGTCTGCTCTTGCACTGCATCGTGGCAGAGCTCTTGGGTGCAGGAGGATGCTGCTGGGAGGGAAAGTTAAATCATAGCACAGGTGTTTTTGGGGAGAGAAGCTCTTGGTATTGGTTTGTCCCTGCTTGGTGGTTTCATCGGGTCAGAGCTGCTGCACCCACGTAGAGTGACGCCTCTTCTTCCCTCACTGCTTCTATGGGGTTTGGTTGCCGCGTGTTGGGCTCTGGCTCTGCCACTGTCCCTTCCTCCTCCCTCAGGGCTGCAACACCCTGGGTCTCCCTGGCTCCGGTGCAGTTGTTCACCGAGCAACACATCTGCAGGAAGAGATGATGCTGGAAGCATCTCCTGGCAGGGAAAAGATGAGGTCTGAGACTCACCAGAAATATTTCCTTAAGATTCAAACTTACTCACTCATTGGTCACTTGACCTAAGGGAACCCTGTGGTGTTCTGCGGGCCGTATAGGGAAAGCTCCCGGACCCAGCGCGCGTGGGGAACATTTACAGCTGGATGTTGGAATGATTTATTAGTGACTGGCTGGGATAAGTCATATTTCATAAACTCAGCCAGGAAAAAGATTGCTGGTTAATTCTTCTTTTGAACAAACAACGGCACGTCTCGGTTCGAACCACTTGGAGAGTGATTCATGGATTTTTCCATGGGAAAAATTAACCTTTGTGGGGTTTTCTGGTGCACACGGGGGGTTGAGCTTTCCCCTGTGTGAGTAATTCCCCTCCAAAAGCAGCAGGGTCTGGAAAACACGTGAACTTTTCAGGGAGGGGGCGAACTTGAGAGAGAGGGGAACTTGAGAGGGCGGAAGGGTGTGCTTGGCTCTACCACAGCCATGACTGTATCCTTTTGAAGAGCACGGCAGGAGGTGGGGGAGTGGGAATTTCACCGCCAGAAAAGCTTAAGGAGGCGAGTCTTGGGATGAAAAGAGAGGAGCAGAGATGTCTGTGCGTGCTGTCCTGGGCTTTGCTACATGGGGTCAGTTGGGAGCAGCTGATGCTCCTCCTCACAACGTGATGCTCCTCTGGCAAAGCAAACCCCTGAGCTGAAGCGTGTCCTGCCATCGTTCCCTTCTATTTAATTTAGCTTTTACTTTATTACCAGCACCTTGACTTTGAGCTGGAAGCCAGCCAGCCTCCGTGGTCCTTCCGTGCCGCTGGGATCCACGGGTCCGGGGTGGGAGCGTGTGCGGGAGGCGGCAGCGTGCGGCTGGAGGTGCAGCGTGCGTCTGTGCGATGCTGCTGCTTTTAAAACAGCCCAGGGAGGCGGGATGAGGGAAATGCTGGGCGAGGTACTAGTCATAGGTGTGAGCAGTGCCCGCGCCTCGGAGGCGGCGCCGGGGGCGGTGGCGGCCCTTGCTGTGGCGCTGGGGGGTGTTTTTTAATTTGGAGCTGGAAGCAATAAAAGAAGGAAAAGAAAAGAAGTAAAAAAGGGGGTTGTTGGTAGTTCTCTGCTGAGCCTGAGCTTGAAACTTGGTTTGGCTTTTTGGTGAGGTTGGGGTTATTTTTTGGACTGTTCTTGGTGAAATATGCAGGTTTGCAGATGACACTGAGCTGGGAGGAAGTGTTGATCTGCTGGAGGGTAGGGGGGCCCTTCAGAGAGACCTGAACGGACTGGACTGATGGGCTGAGACTGACGGGGTGAGGTTTAATGAGGCCAAGTGTGCAGTGCTGCACATGGGACATAACAACCCCAAGCAGCGCTACAGGCTTGGGAGAGACTGGCTAGAGAGCTGTCAGGCAGAGAAGGACCTGGGGGTGTTGGGTGACTGCAACTGACCATGAGCCAGCATGGTCCTGAGTGGCCAGGAAGGCCAATGGCATCCTGGCTTGTGTCAGACACAGTGTGGCCAGCAGGTCTGGGGAGGGGATTGTGCCCCTGGACTGGGCATTGGTGAGGCTGCACCTCGAGTGCTGTGTCCAGTTCTGGGCTCCTCACCATAAGAAGGACATCAAGGTCATGGAGTGTGTCCAGAGAAGGGCAACCAGGCTGGGGAAGGGGCTGGAGGGCAAATCCTCTGAGGAGCAGCTGAGGGAGCTGGGGGTGTTCAGCCTGGAGAAGAGGAGGCTGAGGGGAGACCTTATCACTGCCTACAGTGACCTGACAGGAGGGTGCAGAGAGGTGGGCGATGGTCTCTTCAGCCAGGGGACAGGAGATGGGACAAGGGGAAATGGCCTCAAGCTGCGCCAGGGCAGGGTCAGATCAGATGTGAGGGAAAAGTTCTTCCCTGAAAGAGTTGTGGGGATGTGGAACAGACTGCCCAGGGTTGAGTCACTGCCCCTAGGTGTGTTTAACAGACGGGTAGATGAGGTTTAGGGTTTGTGGTTTAGCACAGGACAGGAACGGTTGGGCTCAATGATCTCAAAGGTCTTTCCCAACCTTGTGATTCTGTATTTGGCCACACCTTTGAGTTTCCCAGTTTCGGAAGGGAAAGGTGTTGGGCCAGCACCTCTCTTGGTGCAGTAACAGCCCGTGGCAGCATGGCTCTGCCCACCAAATACCCACCCCAGGTCCCCTACCCTCCCAGCTGCCCCGTGACATTGGCAGCGTTGCCCGACCAGCGTGCACCACCCCCTTCCCCAGCCCTCCCTCCGCCGTCGTGCCCATCCCGTATTCATCACGATGCCCGTGTGCTTCTCCGAGCCCAATATACTTTGAATTACTGCTCATCTATTCCTCTTGACATCCTGGTGCTCGTAACCGGGAAGCCGGCATCACCCGCTCGCGCATCTGTCAGCCCGCCCGCTCCTCGGCCATTTCCAGACATACATAAAATTGCCCATGGTTATGACATTATTGACAACCCGCCCCATCTCCTTCCACCCTCCCCGAGCCCAAATGGCTGCCTGGCTTTATGAGGATTGATATTTGGGCAGTAAATATTTTAGAGCCTCATCTGATGAGTGTGTCTGTGCGGGTGAATACATTTCTGGTTGAGGACAGATGTTGGAGCTGTCTTCATTGGGAAATGCTGGGCCTTGGATTCCTCCTTCTTGCCTTTGCAGCGTCTCTGTCGTCTCTCTCTCTAGCCCCCTCGGTGCTGCCCATTCCCAGTGGGAGAAATGGGAATTGGAGGGGAAAAACCCATCAGAGAGAGGGAAAGGCTGGGGCTGTGAGGGATGCTGGGTGTCGTGCTGCCATTCAGCGAGACATAGGCAGGCTGGAGAGCTGAGTGAGGATAATTTTAATGAGGTTTAACAAGGGTCTTGCGTCTTGGGAAGAACAATCCCAGGTACCAGTATAGGTTTGGGACTGGGCTATTGGAGAGCAGCAGAGGTGAGAGGGACCTGGGGATCCTGGGGGACAGCACCATGACCAGCAATATGGCCTCACGAAATCGCAAGAATCACAAGGTTGGAAAAGCCCTTTAAGATGATCGAGTCCAACCATTTCTGTCCTGTGCTAAACCACATCCCTGAGCACCTCATCTACCCATCTGTTAAACACAGCCAGGGGTGGTGACTCAACTACCTCCCTGTTTCTTGTGGCTAAGAAGGCCAGTGGCATCCTGGGGTGTGGTTAGTAAGTCTAAAAAGGTCCTTCTCCCCCTCTACTCTGCCCTGGTGAGACCACATCTGTAATATTGTGTTCAGTTGTGGGTCCCTCAGTTCAAGAAGGACACAGAACTCCTTGAAAGAGCCCAGCGCAGGGCCACTGAGGTGATGGAGGGAGTGGAACCCCTTCCTTACGAGGAGAGGCTGAGGGAGCTGGGCCTCTTTAGCCTGGAGGAGACCTCATCAGTGTTTATATGTATGTAAAGGGCGAGAGTCAGGAGGCTGGAGCCAGGCTCTGCTCAGGGATGGCAGCGATAGGACAAGGGGCAGTGGATGCAAGCTGGAGCAGGGGAAGTTCCATGGGAATGTGAGGAGGAACTTCATCACTGTGAGGGTGCCGGAGCCCTGGGACAGGCTGCCCAGAGAGGTTGTGGAGTCTCCTTCTCTGGAGACATTCAAACCCACCTGGATGTGTTCCTGTGTGCTTTAGTGTGGGTGATCCTGCTCTGGCAGGGGTTGGACTAGATGGTCTTTTGAGGTCCCTTCCACCTCCTAATACTCTGTGATCCTGTGACAGCCCATGGTTGCAGTATCCCAGTGCTGGGCTCCCCATATCTGTGAGCAGCAGGATTGAATTTCTCCAGGCAAGGTGTTTTCCTTTCCCAAGCCTAGGCAAGCCAACAGTTAGTGCTGTCTTGGACAGGTAGTTTCACACAAAGACGACAATCTTCAGGCTGTCTGTGGTTTCTGAGGGATGTATTTTGTCTCGGGTGTTCTGAAAAGCTGCTTCATCTCCAAAAGTTTCCAAAAGAACTTTGGTAAACGCTCTCTAATGAGGGAACACCTTGGGAACAGCACAGCTTGTGCGACCTGAGCAATAATTTGGTGGAGGAAAGCAAAGGAGCTCCTTTTTGGTCCCTCAGAATGATTTGTTCTCTTTGCCTTCAATCAGCAAAACAAAGAGTGTTGCCCAATTCCTAGGGATGTGAAAAAGCAGCGATGGGCTTGGCTGTAGTTTGTGCTGTCACCCCCCTCCCTGGTGCTGGGCTGATGCTGAGGGCATGAGGGTTTGGGCAGTTTTTAAAACTTCTAAAGCCCCTTTGGGGGCTCTGGGAATTTGTGTGGAGTTGTCCTTGCATCTAGGGAGTCTTACCGGGATTTGGGTCCCTTCCCAAAGGAGAACAACTGTATGAGGTGGGGGAATGTGGCACAAGCCCTCTCCCCCCCCCCCCAGCGGGGATGGAGCACATGTGAGGCGAGTCAGCCCTTCAGCCCCTCTCTCCGTGACGCAGTTTTATTTTGGGGACACACACACACACACACACACACGTGTTTCCTTACCTCTTTCTCTCCCAGCCTGGAGTTTGCGTGCTGGGATGCGTACGGAATGAGCTTGGCTGGGGGCGGCTTTGCCACTTGCAATTCCTGGGAGCCCTTGTCGTGAGGGCAGGAGTTGCCTGGCTCTGAAATGGGGTGCTGCGTGCTGGGTTGGGGCGGTGTTGGGGGGGTGAGGAACAGGGCGAGGTGATGCAGGGGCTGCCAGGCTGGCACCCCCGCCGGCGCGTCACCCAAACGCCGGCTGTTCCTGGGGTGTGGGTGTCCTTTGCACAGCCTCTTGGCTTGCCGACGGGGGTGTGACGTGTGACAGGGGATGGCTGGATGAGTAGGGAGTAGGAAGGAGCGTTTCTGGGTCCTGCTTCTTGGGGTTTGAAGCTGGTACATAGGCAAAATGGGGTGGCTCAAGGGAGTATCCGGATTTCTAGGGGGAGAGGGACCTGGGGGTCCTGGGGGACAGCAGGATGACTATGAGCCAGCACTGTGCCCTCACAGAATCACAAGGTTGGAAAAGACCTTTAAGATCGAGTCCAACTGCTCCTGTCCTGTGCTAAACCACATCCCTGAGCACCTCATCTACCTGTCTGTTAAACACACCCAGGACTGGTGACTCAACCACCTCCCTGTTCCTCGTGGCTAAGAAGGCCATCCACCTTCCCAAGGGATGCCAGTACCATGGTGTCGATGGCTGGTACCATGGAGTCCAGTTTGCTTGTGAGGGATGCGTGACATCTGTATGGGATGGCGCTGGGGAGGAGAGAAAGCATCCAACCCCCCGTGTGAGGCTTGGCATCTCCACCTCCAAACCCACCTTGCTGCAGGAGGTGAAGGAGTTCAGCGGCCTCCTTCACTTGTGGATGAAGGATGCTGACCCGGCCCTGGCCAGTCCGCTCTTTAACGGCGCTATCATATCTATTTCTTTATGCTTTCCGTGGGTGGCGTTTCAGATGATCTATTGAGCCAAGAGTGAGATATTTTGAGGCACAGCGAGGTATTTTAAAAACATCTCCTCGCTCTGGAAATATCCATGGCGCGAGAGCTGCGTATTAGTCATTCGGAAAGGGAGTGATTTCAATGAAAGAAAAAACATTTCATCTTGTCAGAGCGTTTTTCACTCACTCGTCTGCCAGGCAGCTGCTGTCAGCCTTCAGTCTCTGCGGCTGGTTTTCCCCTCTTCTCAAGCTCTGCCTTTTTATTTTATATCTTCCTAACAAGAAATAAAATCAACCCTCTAATGGATATTGGGAGCTCTGAACTCATCAATTGGCGGTAAGGAAGAGCCTTTAAAAAAGATGCAATAAACCCTCTTTGCGCCGGATTATTTCCGGTGGGATTATTTCTCCCGGGGACTATTCTCTGTTTGGAAGGAGAAACTCCTCCAGGTATTGGACCTTGAACAAAAAGCCCCTGCCTCCAATGTGATTTATTCCCCCCCTTCCCCCTCCCCCCCCTCCCCCTGGAAAGCGGGAGTAACTCCAATACTCTCACACACCAGCTGGGGATGCAGAATTAAGGTTTCATGGAGAATAGGAGGGGATGGTTTTCTCCTGGGAGGAAAGAAGAAACAACACAAAACCCCTTAAAAATCTGTAAGAAAACACAAATGATGAGGCCCCCATCCCAGCACAAAGATGTTTGGCAAATGAAAAGCCAAATGAGCTGTAAAAAACCCACCACCATGGTAGGAGAGAGGGTTTTTTCTTTCCCCTTGGAGGGAATCTGCCATAAATCCCCTAAAATTCAGCTTTGTACTGCCACTTGGGAAAACATTTGTCGTCTTCTCCCGGTCTCTGCTCTACTTTCCCTGTCTCTATAGCTGGGGTTTCTATAGCACAGCCCACGCACCCTCCTGGGGGGGAGGAGGCGATGTGGCCGAGATGCTCCCATCTTCTTGGCTCGTTCTCTGTAATCAGGCTAACACTAATTACACTGAGGCTACACCATTGAGTATGATGCTTTGCGGGACCCCAATTCCCCTTATCCTCATGCAACTGGTAGATAACCGCTTATAAATGCCTAAAAATTATCACTTTGTAGTTAAATGGTCAGTGTTTATATCCAGGGGTTTCCCAGGGGATGCGGGATGCTGGAGGGCACCTCCTGGGAAAGGCTGGTGGGGATGTTGTGAGCTTTTTTGGGGGTTGTTTCTCTGCTGCTGCGGCTCCCCCTTGGCCATCTATCTCCTTTGAGCCTGGGTTTCATCCATACTGGAGCCCTGCATGCCTACACTGGGGTTTGCCTACACCGGGGTTTGCTTGTGCTTCCTGGCGTGGTGCTGAGCACGTTCAGCCCACCTCCTGCCACTGTGGTCGGAGCGACTCCGGGCAGGGGTTTAAATATAGAAGCTATTAACTAAAGAGCAGGAGAGGGCAAGGGGAGGGAAGCAGAGGAAACCGGGTCCCTCTGGGAGGATGCCAGCGCTGTCTCGGGGTTTAGCGTGCCTCTGAACCTTCTCCCCAGCTCCCTCAGGGATGACATGGGCATCGCTCCCTGGGACAGCAGGAACCAGGGTGGGGGGAAAGGTGCCTACAAGCCCCATCTCCAAATAAAACCTGGGCTCAGCAGTGAGGTTTTTTAAGGTTTACACCCTTTGCCTTTTATTTCTGGGGAAACTAAAGGAAAATGGTAAACTGGAGCTGTTTTGCCCCTTTAACCTTTTCCCTTTCACACCCAAAGTAGTCTTCATTTGGGTTGCGCTCACGAAACGCTCTTCATTCAATTAACACCAGCCCATCTCTCATGTTTCTTGGCCAGAGACAGAAATTATCCGCCCGTACGGTGAATCCTCCTCTCCCTTGGCGTGCGTGGCACCTTCTCCATCCCTTTACTGACAGCGAGCTCATCCCCATCCCCGCGCCGCCTGAGTCAGCAATATCCCACTGCCGACGGCGTGCTCTTTCAGCTCAGGGAGAGAAGAAAAAAAAGACCAAAACCACCCAAAAACCCCCCAAAAAACCCCACGAAAGTTTCGGTATTTAAAGTATTTAAGCAGATGGGAAGCCACAAACTCCAGTTGGCGGAGGGAGCGTGTTTCATGACTAACAAAATATGCCAGGTAGGCCGTTCCACTTGAGATATTTTCAGGAATATAATCACTTTCACACATCTTCATCAATTTGCCAACGTGTTAGCTTTCCCCCATATGGACTGGGGAGGATGCAGCATGTCATGACTGTTGCACGGCATCTTGAATGCTGCGTCTTCATGGTGGGTTGCGGTTTGGTGGTTGGGGTGTGTGTGTGTGTGTTGGGGGGGGGGGGAGTTTGTTCTCCTTTCCTCCTTGTTAGTGTGGGCAGAGGGTCATCTTCAAGCATTTTGGTGTTGGAGCGCCCTGGCCTTCATCCAAAGCCATTAAACCTCTAATAACCCCCCCAAAAAAATGGGTTGGGGTTAGGCTGAAGTGGTGCTGGGTGGGGTACCAGCGGGGTGACGAGGGGATGCTCTAAGGGAGCCCTGAGGGCTGCGTTCTTCCCACTCAGCTCCTTATGAATAGATGCTCCAGCGTCGTAATGGGATAAACAAATGCAAAATATTTTGAAGTCATTCAGCCTCAGCATTGGGATTCTTTCTTTTCTTCTTGGTATCATGGCAAAATTAAATAAAAGGACCCGTTTTTCTGCATGTTATTGATCTTTCACTCAAAATCTGGGCCCTTTTCCAGGAAAAATGAGCCCTTTTGTGAACAAAGAGACAGGCACCTTCCCAACAAAAGTCAGCTTTCAAATCCAATGTTCTTTGTGTTTGAAATTTCATGTTTCTGATAGGAAAATATCAATTTCACTCAAATTTGCAGTGAAGTGATGCTAGGAGGGGGGGACACGACACACACCGACACAGCCCTGAATGGATTGACGAGCACTTGAAGGCCGGATTGCTGGAGGGATTTAAAAGCAAAGGGAAAACCAACGTTGTCATTGATTTCTTTTGAGCAGCTCCGTGGTGTGACTCTGGATTTGGGCTGTTGGGCTAGAGATGGCCCCACTGTCCAAGTGACTTGGGGGCTTGGAGCCTTCATCGTATGTCCTGCCTGGAGCAGGAGGGCTCAGCCTGCTTGTCCTGGATAGATCTCAGTCTCCATGCTTTATATTCCCTAATTTTTTTATTAATATGTGCAAGGGCTGTATACTGAGGCAGTGTAAAGTGGCTCTGTTACCTTGGATGGGTGCTCCACTGAGAGCTGACTGCTGGTGCCTCGGACAAGTGATATACAGGTTAAGCCCTTAAATCTTCATAGCTCCTTTATTTGTTGGGAAAACACTTGGGAATTGCTATGGAGGAGATGCCTTATGCTCCCTTGGACCACACTACCACGTGGATGCTCAGCTGCCAAGCTGGGTATCCTAAACACGTCTTTGGAGTGCAGCCCCTCGCTGCGACATCCCAGTTATAATGGGGGAGGGGGTGGGCTGCTTTCACCTCCTGCTCCCACTGCTGCATTCTTTGATAGCAAGTAAATTGGTTTTTCTCTATCTGCTTTCTCCCTGTGCCACGTTTTCCTCGCCAGGATGCGGGGATGATGGCTCAAGGGCATCGCTCACAGGATTGTCCATCCGCCACCCTGCCACCTAAAAAGTTTCCCCGCTGACTTGGAGCAGGGAAGTTCTATCCCCCCTCCCCTTCCCTCTCTGATGGGATTGCTCCCAGTGCTTTGATCCCTGGCTGTGTGTGTAAGCTTGCTTATCTTTGGAATGGCACGGCAAAGCGCTGACAAGCGACGCGGGAGATGGGGGGGGGGGGGGGGCTGTAGGTGGATCGTTTTTTAGCAGCGCGCACGCACGGAGCAGACAGCTTGGGCATGTTCCAAAACACTTCCCACGCCCCCGGGTTGAATTTTAAGAAGCTGGGGCATCTGCACATTCAAAACGCTCCGGGGTTGAGGTGTGGGGGTTGGGGAGGGGGGGGGGAAAAAAAGGAGGAAAAAAATCCCAAAGGCAGGCAGAGCAGCCAGCGCGTGGAAGGGGCCGATGTCTTCCTGCGGAGGGGAGTTTGTTCCAAAGGCTGAGCAGCTCCAAGCCGCTCTCCGGAGGGGCAGAGCACAGGTGAGCGTGGAGCAGCGGTTGCTGGTTTGGGCTGCTTGCAGGCTGGGCTTGCTCTTGATTGAGCTTTGGGGGGGAATGGGAAGAGGAGCTTGAGTTATCCCTGAGAAGGATCCGGGTGAGTACCCACTTCTCCTGTCCATCCAGGGTGGTGCAGCCTCTGAGCAGCTCCTTACCTTTGGGGGACCTTGCAGGAAGGAGGAGTAGGGGGGTCGTGGAGGGGGGGGACAGAGCTGTCTTCCTTATGGTGACTGGGAGATAGGGACGAGCCTTCTGCTTGGCTGAGGGTGGGTGATGCCAGGGGCTGCTGCAGGAGGTGCCACGCTGGATCAGCGCCAACCCCTTCAGCCTCTCCCAGGGGAGCTGAACTAAGCCGGCAGCGGGCAGGGATTGATGCTGGGAATGTGCAAGCCCTGGGTTTGCACTGGCTGGCTGGGGGCTAGTTCAGTCCTGGGCTTCCTGGGACAGGGTGGGACATACAGCTGGGGGATGGACAGCCTTTGTGTGGTGTGTACAGTCCAGCGATGTCTTGGAGTGCCTGGACTGATGATATGGAGAGGGTCCCAGCTGTGTTCCCTGGTCAGGAGGCTTTCCAAGCTGGGTGCCCAGCTTAGGTGCCCGCAGGTGCTGAGAATAGCCCTGGTTCTTGCTGTTGCTGCTCTCCTGAGATCCAAGGGCCCTGCTCCTGGTGACACGGGGTATCGGAGGACTTGCACTGGAGCATCAGGAAGGGATGGGTGTAAATACAGAGAGCTTGAGCTGTCCTCCCAAATTCCTCTGCTTACCCATCTTGTCTGCACTCTGAGATCCAAGGATGGAGAGCACATCCATCTGCATGGTCTGTTGAGATCCCATTCCTGCTACTGGCGAGGGGGACAACCGCGTGACGTCCTGGCAGCCCTAAGCTGTCCTTGTAGGGGTGTCTTGTAGCTCCCTGGTAGCGTGTCTGCTGGGCCAGGCTTTGGGGGATGCTCCTCCCGCCGTATCACGTGCAAGAGGAGCATCTTCCTGGTGCTCCCCAGGGTTGTCCTCCATACTGTGCCTTCTGTACAGTCCCCCCTGGCATCTGGGTGACTCCCTCCTGCAAACAGAGCTGGGGGCTTATTTAAACGTGACTTGGTAGCAGTGGGGAGATGGGGAAGCTCATGAGAAGCGAAAAGGGGAGAAGTCCGGGCGTGGAGGGCAGCTCTGCTTCTCTGGTGAGCTGAGTTAAGCATCTCCAAGCTCAGGACCATTGTTTTCCTCCTTCCTTTTGGGAAGAGAGGACTTCCTGGGAAGCTTCCGCTTCCAAAGCATCCCTCCCAGAGGAGGCTGAGGCAGGGTCTAAGTTAATGAACTTTGTAAGTCTCTGGGTCCCAGCAGTAGGGTTTTCTACCGTGTCCTCGTCCCCCAGGTAACCTGATGGCAAGGAGCATGGGTATCAGTTTTTGGGGTCCTTCTGTCCTTCCTTGGGGTGTTTGCAGCTCTGACACCCAAGGGAGGAGGACGAGGCTCTTCCTGCTGCAGTGCTGGGCACACGATGCTCTTCTGCTGCGTGCCTCAGGGGTGAGGAGGAGGAGGAAGGCAGAGAGGGATGGGGATGGACCCAAGGTGCCTTAGGGGACCGGCTCGTTCCCGCTAATTAGCGGTGTAACCAGCCATCTCACCCCCTGGCTCCTGGTGGATAATTACCTTGCTGGGTGCAGGGAAGGGAGCGCAGAGCCTCGCTGTCCGCGGGGACTTTCAAACCTCCTGATTCCTGAACTCATTTGGGAAAGGCAAGCACAGACCCCCCCGATGCCATCAAATAACAGGCGCCTGCCTTGTACCAGAGCTATTTCTGCCAGGCAGGGAGGCCAATTTGTTACCAAAGTGACACGTTGGATTTTAACTCTACGGATCAAGTGGGGAAGTTTTTTTTGGCTTCTTTCCTTTTACAGTCCTTGAGGTGAGCTGGGGGGCTGTGAAGAAGTTGAGCTGGGGGCTCTGGATTCCTCCACAGCCGAGCATTGCTAAGATTGTGGGTGGGTTTTTTTTTTTTAAGGAATAAATCCAAGAGCAATTCCCAGGCTGTCAAGTTTCCATGGGGCCAGGTCATCCTGCTAAGGTGACTGTGCAGATGCTGCCTACGGGTTGCTAGGGGTCCTAGCCCCGAGGCTGGATGCTCTGCCACCCTGGGGATGGCTCCAGGGGGTCTGTGCCAGGGCTGTGCCAAGTGAGGCTATCTCTGTGCTCCCTCCCTGTGCTCCCTCCATGTGCCCAGCAGGTGGAATTGCCGCTGGCCAGAGCAGCATCTGCGCTCTCCTCGCACCTCATGCTGGGGCCGGGGACCTCATTAACTGCCTCTATCTGCTCTCCCCTCCGTTTATCTCCAGTTCAGCTGCTTGTCTGGTTTTTATTTTTTAATTTCTTTTTTTTTCCTTTTCTTTTCCCCTGGCTTGAAGGGAGGAATGACTGGTTGAGTTGTGATGGGGCCTGACAGCTCCCTGTGCGCCCTGCCAGGCTGTAACGAATTGGTACTGGGGGTGAGAGGGGGGGGCTGAAGCTATGGTTGCCCACACGGGTCCAGTCAGGGGCACAGGAGACCGGACATCCCTGTTTCTCCCCCACTCCATCACTCATTAACCCTTTGCTCTGTGGTGCATGGAACGGGGGCTGGCAAAGCTGAGGTGTTGGGGCAGATTTGTGATATCTCTTTGGAGAGAGCAGTGGGACATCGTGGCATGGGGTGACAGGAAGGCAGCAGATTGGGAACAACTTTGGATCAAAGGCCAGGGCAGCCTTCCCATGGGGATGACAAGCTCATGGGGATGGCAGGCTCGTGGGGATGACAGGCTTGTGGGGATGGCAGGTGCATTGGATCGGTGTTGGCACACCCAGGAAGTCTGCTCCCTTGCTCAGAGGGGTCCCAGGCTGGTGGTCCCCACAGCACCTCACTGGTGAAGGAGCACTGCTGCCTGGTGCCACGCACCAGCGGGGTGCAGAGGATGGGGGTTCCTCCTCCTCCTCAGCACACAGCTGTGGGTACCAAACCACTTGTCTCCTGTTGCCAACCCTGCCCTGTCGGCAATCTCATTCCCCCTTCCTCCACACCCCGTCTCCCTTTGGAAAACCAGCGGTAACTCTTTGTCAGTGCTGTCTTACGCATCGTTACTTCAGAGATCCCAGGGAGAAGGGCGCTTGCCTGTGGTCCTGCGTGTCCAGTGCCCATCCTCTGCAGCCCATCACCCCCCTTGCACCCCTGCCTGAGAGAGTGGAGCCACCCTGACCTCTTCCTGGCTGCTTTAGGATGCTCCCAGCATCTCGCCCATGGTGCTTTTTATAGCCTGAGCCTGTGCTTCCCGGCAGCCTCGCCAGCTGACCTGGATACAGCCATGCCACGTTTGGGCTGCGCTTGCATCTCCCCCTGCTCCTTCCTCACATCATGGTGGGCTGGAGAGCGCTTTGCTGGTAGGCAAGAGGTGGCCTGGTGCTCTGCCTGCTACACCCCAGCCAAGCTCTTCTCGGGAAGGCGGCGGCATCCGTCATCCTGCCTGCTCTTGCGTCGAGCGCTGTCAGTGCAGGCGGGGTAGTGGGGATTTCTGCAGGCACACGTCATCATATCTCTGCTCCGTGGGGGTCCCTTCTCTCTGTCACAGGTGCTTTTTCTCTCCCAGAGAGGGAATGGGGACAAATTAGCATCCCCCTTGTCTGCCTGCCTGCCACCCCCCTCTTCCCTTCTCTCTTTAAAGAGATTCAGGTCACGCCTGGAATTAGGGCTCCCTGAACTGCAGAGAAACACTGTTTAAACTGCTTACCATCGATTAGATGGAGTGGTTTGGGGTTGGCTTGTCCCCCCCACCCCTGCCAGCAGCTACCCGTGGCCTTTCGCAGCGTGGTGCGCTAATCCTCGCTGCGATGCCTTTGCCATCAAGGGGCTGCTCTTCCCTCTGCAGGTGGGGCTGGGGTCCCCTGGGGAGGGGAAGGGGGGTGGGGGGGCTGCTTCCCGCTCTGCAACCCGCTCGGTAGCCAGCTGCTCTCAACGCAGGGACCTTGTAGGACGGCGTTTTATTTAGCCGCCTTCGTTTATCGCGGCGCTCCGGCTGGGATTAGAGACAGATAAGGCGATCAATAAATCCTCCTCTTGGCTGAGATGTGCCATGAATTTTTTGGGGAAGGGGAGGGAAAGGAGGGTGCCCGTTTGAAGGTGGCGAGCCAAAGGGAAGGGAAGGGACAGATGATGCTTTGAGGTGGCAGGGAGTGGGGTCCTGGCCACCCCCGCTGTGGTCTCGCTGCCGGTTGATAGGAAGACATCTGTACGTGTTAAGAGGGGACAAGAAAACCCCGTGTGTGCCGCTGCTGCGGCTGGCGTGGCTGTGGTGCCGGAGAAAAAGTAGGTCAGGCTGTGCCGCAGAGCCCAGCATGAAGGCAGAGCCCCCCCAGACCACCACCCGCTTTCCCCCGGCACCCGCCTCTTCCCCCAAATCCCGCTGGGATGCTCTGCTCAATGGCAGCTACTGCAGGGCTGGGGTGGTGGCAGCCCCTCACCCTGGCATCAGGCTGTATTTGGCTGCTGGGGAGATGCTTAAAGGCAGAATTTAGCACCTAAATCTGCAGTGATTTAGCCCCCATCGGAGGGAAAGGGTGGGCAGGGTGGGATGGGTGATGGGGTCTCATAGGTGAGGCTCAGCTGGGGCTGGGGGTGCCCCAGCCTGGCTCGGTCCATCACTGCTTCCAGGATGGTTTTGTGGCTCCTAGGGTGAGGGGAAAATGAAGATGTGCTTTCAAAGCCAGAGGTGTTTTGAGTGCCTATTGGAACTGTGCCTCCAGCAGAGCCCAGCCCTTTGCTGTGGCTGTAGGCACCTGCTGCGAGATGGAAGAAACCTTTGGAACCCCCTTTCCCACATGAGGGCACAGCTGGGCTCCCACTACCAGCCATGCTGTGTGGCAGGAATGCCATGGGATGCCGGATTGCAGTTGTGGGAGTACAGCTTGCTGCGACTGGGGCAGGGCCACTGGGCCACCAGCCCTGGATCTCCAGGCTCAGGGAGGTGAGAAATCCCATGTTAATGTGTCTCTGATGTGTGGTGACCCGGGGTGGTGGGGGCGAGGTGGGCAGGGGTACTGCATCCTCCAGCGAGGTCCTGGGCTGATCTGAGAGGGGCGGGTGGTGAAGATGCAGGAAGCCAGGTGGGGAATAAATTGAGGGTGTGTATCACAGGTAGGTCTGGGCTTTATTGATTTCCAATGAAAGACGGCGGCATGAATTTTCTTCTCCCTCCTGTACTTGCTCCAAAGTTACATCTTGACTCTACTAACTCCTAACTAGAGAGCTCCTATTCCCACCTCCGGAGGTGCCGAAGGGGAGACACAAGTTTTCACACGGTCTTTTTAAGCGCGTGATGGATGCAGTGACTTTGCTAATCCAACACCAGAAGAGAAAGTGGGGATTAACAGTGGAGAACATCATGTCCAGCGCTTCAAGTGACTTTAGGGTGAAGGGGCTGCACACAGGACACGTATTATTTCGCTGGCTGTGTTACGCATCCCTCCCTGCTCCGGGATCTGCTTGGGAAAGGTGGTTCTCCTGGTCCCTGCTGTCCCCGAGAGGAGAAAAACCTGGTCTCCGTGTCCAGAGTCTCTTTTGAAGCTGCCAAGACATCTCATGGCGTCCTTCTTTTAAGCTGGTGGTTGGAATTTGGAGCAGCTCTTTAATCTTGAAGTTGTCAGTTTAAAAATCATTAGAGGAGGTTTGGAAATGAGCGTAGCGTGAAGCATTTTAGGAGGCATTCCTCCCTGTCTCCAGAAACTCTTCCAAGTCTTTATTTGCTTCTCTGATGATTGTGTTGAAAATCTGGGGTGTGGGAAAGGAGAGGAGAAAAGCATTGCAGCCAGCTGAGGGCTCTAAAGGGCAACAGTGAGATGCTGTACCTGGGTTCTGGTAGCGCGGTGCGGTGAGACAAGCAACCACTTGTGGCCTTGCAGGGAGAGGCTGGGAAGTCTGTCTGAGGGATGGGAGAAATCCTGGAAGGGTTAATTCCAGTGCTTGGATGTAGCTGGATGCACTGAAGCCGAAGTGGAGCAGTATGCAAATCTATCCACTTTCATAAACTGCTTAATTAGGCGAATGTTAATGAGACGTTAATTACTGTTGTGCCGGCGAATCCCACGGAACGGAGATTATGTTTCTCTTCAAACATCCAGTCTTAATTATAACTTGCACTTAATTCCACTGTCTTGCCTGGGACGGAGCTGGGTAGGGAGGACGAGGCGCCAGCTCCCGTCAGTGCCCGCTGCACGTCCTCCCTCCTCGCTCACGCCGTGGCGGTGGCTCTGGGCACATGGCTTGGGGACAATGGCAGCGGTGCCCTCCATCGCAACCAGCTCCTTGAGCTCGGGTCCAGCCTGGCAGTGAACCCTCTGGTTGGGTCAGGGTGGAAAAATCCCATGCCACGCGTAAAAGCTCCCATCCTTTTCCTTCCTGGGCTTGGGAAGATTTTGGGAAGTGCCTGTTAGTGCCTTGTGTGCTCCAGGGATGATGCTGCGTTGCTCTGCTCTGGAGATGCCTGCCCTTAACTGGTTAGACTGGGGCAGGGGGGAGCCTCTGGGGATGCCAGCATTCCTCCTGAGCCTGGTCCCCTCTTTCCTGGCTTTCTATTTCTGGGATGCATGCGGATGTTTTTAAAACATGGCTTCAACTTGGAGATCAGCAAGAGACGAGCAGAGAAATGACATCCATCCCCTTTCCAATTTTAACACCTTGGGTTGTTGCCTTCCATTAATGTTCAGGATAATCCAACGCTTTCAAACGAGGTATTAGCAAGCCAAGAAATCTGCATCCTCGGGTTTTGGGGGTGGGTTTTTTTGCAGGGGGTCCATTTTTCATCAGTTGGTGGCTGCTCTGGGCTAAGTATGAGGTTTCCTGGGTCTGTGATCCTCACTGGCAGGAGGGCAGCAGCATTCTGGGTCTCCACAGCACTGGAGGGGCAGCATCAGGAGGCTGAAATGCAAGGTTTGAGGCTTCTTTTGGTTCCAGTGGGGAAGATTTCTCCCAGCACAGGGCTCTTTCTACACGAGGAGTTGTTCACCTCGCCGCTGCTGCCGGCGGGATCACCCCTGGGGGGACTGCTCTCCCTGTTCCTCCTGGCAGGAGCTCCACATCCTTCACATCCTGAGCAAATGGGCTTTTTAATTACTCATGCCATGTCTGCGCGCCTCGGAGCTTGTCACCAGAGACCTGCCGCTGGAGAGCTGCGGCCATCGTCATCTCCAGCCCTCTCTGATGGCTTTGGATTGCCACTGCAGCCTGGGGAAAGCGGGTTGTCCCTCAGGCAGCCCACACTGGGGGCAACGATGCTCCGTGTTGGATGTTTTTCAGTCACAAAGGTTGCCAGCTCAGGTTGTTTCTCTCTTTTCCTCCCCTCTGTTCCGACTCCGCTGTTTGATTTCCAGGCAGGTTTGATATCTCCTCTCCCAGCACGGCGACAAACCCCGGGGACTTTAGCGGGCGGCTTGCTCTGGCAGCGTCCCTTTGATGGCAGGTGATGTCCCTGCTGTGATGGACAGGCTGGGCTGGAGGACCAAACGTGGCCAGGCTGGAGGCTGCACCCACTGCAGCGCCCACGGGATGCTGGGCTCTGGCCAGCTTCTCACCATCCTCTTCCAAAAATCCTCTGAATGGCACTTTTTAAATCCCCTAAATGCTTTTCAACCAGAAGAAACACACCCAAAAAAGAGGCTTTTTGCCTTTTTTTCCTCCTCCTCTGCATTTTACGTCTCTCAGTGTCGAAGCTGCTGCTAATTACTTAAGAATTAATTAATTCAGATGCCTTTAATTTTTTAAAGGTGGCAGGATCTGACTGTGTACCCCCTCGCTCCCTCCTTCCCCCCGTTGCCGTGCTTTGCGTAGGGCTTCAATAAACCACAGCATGTTTGGGAAACGTGAGGGATGGCAAAGCCAACCCGGTGTATGAGGAGGATGGGGGGGTACACACCAAGTGAGCCCTGTGTTGAGGTGCCGCTGCTGAGGTGCTCCAGCATGTTGATGGCTGTTGTGCTGCTTTTTGGAGCCCAAAATGCTGCTGGGTGCTCCAGCACAGCCTCCCAGGGTGCCAGCACCCAGGGTAAGTACCCGAGATGAGCGATTTTGGCCTGAGAAGCAGACAGGAGAGGAACCCCTTCACCCAAACCCTGTGGTCGATCGCTTGTTGCTTCTCATTGCAGAGCCTGGCACCCGCTGGCTTTAAAATAAGCCGAGGAGAGAGGAGAAAGAAGGGGCTGGGTCATGGGCATGTCTAAATTAGCCTGATTGTGACGGGAGCGGGGTGTCGGGGTAAATCTGTTTCCACAGCGTTATAGATCTGTACTGAATGGGAAGTTGGAGGGTGATAAGGGGGGCGATATAAAGGAATGTTCTTCATATATTACCATAGCCTGCCAGCGCCGATGCGAAGAGGCAATGCAAAGGTGATTAATGGGAAAGTTTGAGTTAAGGACGTGTGGTTGTCTCTCACTAGGGGGGGAAAATGAGTTCCCTTTACCACTGGGGTTGTGAGTTTGGGAGCGTTCTTGCCTGTTGGTTTTGGAGGGGGTTAAATGCTGGATAATTTCTTTCCTATTTACCTTGGTTGATGGGGTGATCTCAGCTAGCCCCCCATTGGAGTTACTGCGCTGGATGTGGGGCGCTCTTGCTATCCACCAAGAACAGCACCGAGTGGTTATGGGCGGGATGCTGATGGGGGTTGGATGCCGATGGGGCATGGATGCTGATGGGGGACAGATGCTGATGGAGGACAGATACCGATGGGGTTTAGATGCTGATGAGGGATGGATGCGATGGGGAACAGATACCGATGGGGGATGGATGCTGATGCTGATGGGGCATGGATGCTGATAGGGGACAGATGCTGATGAGGGGCAGAAAATGCTCCTGGGGACACTGAGGCAGGGACACACTATGCAGAAGGGGGGATGCTGAGGGCCAGGGGAGCAAACCCCCCTCTCTGCTTGGGTGAGGGAGGAGGAAGACATGGCTCTCCAGCAATCAGCCAGAGCTGGAAAAAAGAGGTCCAGGGCAGGAACCTGCAATATTAACGAGTCTTTTAATGAAAAATAGATCTGCTGCTCATGCGGCTCGTGGCCTGAGACGCAGGCGTGCTTTTTGGTTCAGCAATGGTTGCTGCAGGACCTTTTATTTTACAATAGTTGAAACAAAACTGGAATCTATTTTTAATCCTTTTCCCTTTACCCCTCCTGCTGCCTTCCCTTGTCTCCCCTGCTGTTGTGCTAACCCCCAAAAAAAAGCTTGGTCGGGGTTTGGGAGAGGCTGAGGGCTGAGCTGAGCGCCCCAGTTCAAAGCAGGAGGACAACCCATCCCTGGATGGTCTCTTTGCCCCATGATGCTGGCTGAGGCTGTCCCACTCATGGCTGCTTTCTGTGGGAAGAGCAAGCCGTGGCTGGTTGCTGTTTGGTGGCTTTACCTTTTCAAGGAGGGAGGGATGTTTTTTTTTTCCCTCCTGCCAAATTTGGGGCAGGCTGGGAAGGATCTTAGCCTGGATTTCAGATTGTCTTACAGCAATCCTGCCCGGAGGCAGAGGTGAATGCTGGGTCATGGTGGTTTATTCCTAACCCATGCTTTTCATGCTGGGATTTCTTAGCATAGCTGCTGCCAAGCCCATCCCGCTGGAAAGGGCTGGAAAGGTGGGCTGAGGTCCTGTGCAGGGTATTTGCTGCCAGACCTTACCGCTGGGTACATCCGAGCATCCTCACAGGTGGAGGGCAGCATCTGGCCGTGTTGAGGGCTGCAGGTAGCCAAAGCTGCGGCCCCCGGGGAGTTACCTCGTTTCCCCTGCCGCCTGCAGCCACGGAGGCCCCGTTTAGCTGGAGCAAAGAGAGACCTTAGAAAAAATAACAATAAAGAAGAGGTATGTGAGAAGCATCTGCGAAATAATAACAAGATCCTGGGGATGGAGCTGCTTTCATCTGGGAGCTCTTTGCTATCGGCGGGTTGCTCCTGTCCCTCGTTAGAGAGGGAACCGGGCGGCGATGCGCCCGCTCAGATCTTCCTTCCCTTTCAAGATCCCCCCGTGGCGTCCTGCAGGCTGGCGAGCCTGGTCCCTGCCAGCACATCCCTCCTGCCGCCAGCCGCCGAGCTGGATTTTAATCCCTCTAATCAGCCCTGCATCCAATGCAGGAGGCAGTGGGAGAGCTGGGCTTGCCCGGCTTCGTCGCACCTCCCTGCTGAGTCACATCCCAAATGAGAGATGTGGCAGCATCCCGTGCCGGGAGCTGCCGGGTATGGAAACCCCATGTCTTCCTCAGCACGACCGAGTCACCTCCCAGCCAGGGTAGATGCTGGTTTATGCTTGTGCCGGGTCTGGTCCAGACCCCTGGGCGACTTCGGAGCAGTTGGAAGTGCTGGTAGGCACAGTGTGCCTTTCCAGCTGGCTGGAAGATATCCATCCAAACTTGCTTTCCTGGGAAAAAAGCCAGTTGAACTGAGCTAAAACACTTGTGGGTGTCTCTTTTTGAAACCCGGGGAGGTCTTCGGTGCTCCCACACGGGTACAGGGGAGCATGGGCACCCAGCTGTCCCTGCCGACTGCCCCAGAGCAGGGCAAGAATGTGAAGGGACCCCACTAGCAGATGCTGGGGAGCAGGGAGAAGGATGGTGGGGGAGCTCCAGACCCATGCTAGCCATGCTTTGGGCAGAGCTGATGTCTCCAGTTGAAGCCATGTTATACCTGGGTTACACCAGACAGATGGGTCTGGGGGGGGGGTCTTGCACTGGGGAGCATCCCAGACACTGGTGTATCATCCAGCGATGTGTTTTCTGCTGTGGATAAACACATGTACAGTGTGCATGAGAGCTGGTCTGGCCCCTCCAGCAGCCGGGGAGACGCAGAAGGCCAGGAGCAGAGCGTTTAAAGTCTAATGAAGACATGCTAGGAGCCGATTCACTTTGCAAAGCAGCGTTCCTGTGTGCTGGGAACAGGGGTATTAGGAAGTTCACACTAAGCCCTCGGAGAGCTCTCGAGCGAGAGCGATGTGCATGCGGCGCGGAGCTATTCTTGGAAAGGGCGGCTTCGCTGCCTATCATCCGGCTTTGCTGAGTTAGCTCTGTGGACTGTCGCCAAGCATAAAGCATCTTCTCCTCGGCCCTTGCCAACCCACCTACTTGGAGTGGGTGATGACTCGTTCGTTCCACAGCTCAGCTGGAAAAAGTGAGCGTCCCTGTGGGAGGGTGGGAAGAGGGAGCGTTGTTGGGTGGCATCTTCTGAGGAGAAGCTGCGGATTGCTGGGCTCGGGCAGCAAGATGTTTGGCATCCTGATCTCAAGATGGTCCTGCTCGGCTCTTGCAGATGCTGGGGCGTCGTGGCTTGTTGGGTTTGGCCATCTCTTTCCCCCTGTCAAGGTCTGGAGGGAACTGCGTGCGGTGGCAGGTCCCCACCTTCACTTTTGCTCAGAGCAACCAGATTCTTCCCTCAGCCCAGCACGGCTTTCCCAGCGCTTCCAGGCATGGCACAGGATGAGATGTAGTTCCCCTCTCGGCTCCTGCTGTTTGTGAGGCGAGGAGCGCTTGCCACGCTCCTGATCGGGGTGGGAAGCACACATTTTGGACTTGGCACCAGATCTGGGCATCCCTGCCGAGATGTTCTCCTCAGGGGATCGCTCCCTGGGGCTCTGACAGCAGCCGCCGCGCTGGCAACGCCTGCCGCTGCCAGCCCTCCTGCTGCTGCTCCAGCCGTGGATTCCCCCTCTGTGCTGCTGCTAACATAAATCCCCAAGTCCCTTCCATGTCAGGCACGAAGTGGTTGCTTTGCAGTGAATTAGGTTGTTTGGGGTTTTTTTTGGGAGGGGTTCCCTTTAGCCCCAGAGCTGCTGCCAAAGGATGGGAGCGGGAAGGAGGTGGAAGATGCCATGCAGGGAGAGAGGTGGTATCAGGAGGAGGCGAGGGATACTCCAACGCAACCAGGAATGACAGGAGAGACCTTGGGAAAGGGCAAAATAGCCAGGGCATGGGCTTTACAGAGGCCTTACATCTGACTGGCGAGTGCTGGGGAGACAGGGGGTGTGTCCTTGCACCCCCTTGCCCGAGCTTGCAGAAGTGGGGAGATTGTCCTCGTAGCCCTGCTGCTGCTGAGGCTTGAGGGGGGTTCTGTAGATGAGTGGGGCTGAGTGTGGGACATTAGGGGTGTGGTGCTGATGGGGGTGCCAACCCCCTTCTCCTCCCCCACCCCCCAGCTGCGTTTCCCTGGAAGGAAAGCTTGGGAGGTTTTAACGGGGAGCGGGATTCCCCAGGGACCGCAGGGAGGGCAGTATCGCTGTGGGTCAAAGATTAAATCCATTACAGGGAGGTGCTTGGGGGAAGCCTTGGACGTGATGCACATGGAAGTTGACACATTAAAACCTGCGGAGATCTCCTCCTGCTGTGAGGTTGGGAGGGGGGGTCAGGCATGAAACCACCCCCTGGAGCTTCCTCCAGCATTAAAGTCTTGGATTTGCTGGCAAGCCTGGTGCTGACCGGGGAAAGCAACCCCTTCAGGCCTCAACCTCTCTAAGCCAGAGCTGAGTGCTGGAGGCGGCTGAGACCCTTCCTCTTGCTGTGCCACTCGGTTCCCATAGGTCCTGGAGGCTGCTGCGTGGAGCTGCAGCCCAGAGACGCGGCTCTTGGTTTGCTCCGCCGGAAGGTTATCGAAGCCGACGTGTTGGGGGGTGTTTCCCACCCATTTCTGATCCAGCCATAAGCCTCTTGCGGGTTCCTGATCAGCTCAAATCATCAGTGGTCCCTGGGTGCCCTAGAAGGTTCCGTCGCATTGCTGCAGCCTCAGCGCCTGGCTGCCCACGTGTGAAGGTACAGGCAGGCGTAGGCAGGGGTGTTTTCTCCTCAGGATGGAGATCCTAAGCGATGGGATGTAAAGAGCCTTCCAAAACTTGCCCAGTGAGCAGACCCTTCCCAGAGCAGGTGTGGCTGCCCGGTCCTGATTTGCTTTGTGAACCTTTTGCTTTCGCTCTTCTTGGATTTTTCCCCTTTCCTCCCCTTCCACCTTGCATCCCCACACGTTTCCTTTTATTCCTCCCCTCTTCCAGCTCTTTCCTCCTCCTTTTCATGAGCTATTTTCAAATGCCAGGAAGGGAGAGATATGAGGGGAGGAGGAGTAACCGAAAGGTGGGGGGGAAAAAAAGGTGGTAAAATTATTTCACACATTTACGGGAGGGGGAAAAAAAAGAAAGGAAAAGAAGAAAGGTGTGGGTGTTGGGAAGGAGAAGAGCTCCGATTCCCACACGACAACAGGCGGTTTCATTCATTTCCTGACGTAGTTTTATCAGGTAGAAAGTTTTGGTTACAGTCACAGAGTCATATGATCACAAGGTTGGAAAAGACCTTTAAGATGATCGTGTCCAACCGTTCCTGTCCTGTGCTAAACCACATCCCTGAGCACCTCATCTACCCATCTGTTAAACACATCCAAGGATGGTGACTCAGCCCCCTCCCTGGACAGCCTGTTCCACATCCCCACAACTCTTTCAGGGAAGAACTTTTCCCTCCCATCTGAGCTGACCCTGCCCTGACACAGCTTGAGGCCATTTCCCCTTTTCCCATCTCCTGTCTCCTGGCTGAAGAGACCATCGCCCACCTCTCTGCACCCTCCTGTCAGGTCAGTGTAGGCAGTGATAAGGTCTCCCCTCAGCCTTCTCTTCTCCAGGCTGAACACCCCCAGCTCCCTCAGCCACTCCTCATAGGATTTGCCCTCCAGCCCCTTCCCCAGTCTGGTTGCCCTTCTCTGGACACACTCCATGACCTTGATGTCCTTCTTATGGTGAGGAGCCAAGAACTGGACCCAGCACTCAAGGTGCAGCCTCACCAATGCCCAGTCCAGGGGCACCATCCCCTCCCCAGACCTGCTGGCCACACTGTGTCTGACACAAGCCAGGATGTCATTGGCCTTCCTGGCTACCTGGGCGCTCTGCTGTCTCATGTTCAAACCACAGTCACCCAACACCCCCAGGTCCTTCTCTGCCTGACATCTCTCCAGCCAGTCTCCCCCAAGCCTGTAGCGCTGCTTGGGGTTGTTATGTCCCATGTGCTGGACTTGGCTTTGTTAAACCTCATCCCCTTGGTCTCAGCCCATCAGTCCAGTCTGTTCGGGTCTCTTTGTTTTACCCCACCCTACAGCTCCCTGTGCTGGTCCTGGGGTGTGTCACCAGTCCCTGACAAGGGAATTTGTCCCTCCTGCTTTTGCACCCCTGACCTGGCATGAGTTTGGTGTCAGGGCTCTGGTACCCAGGGAGCTGGGGCATGGGCGGGATGCTGAGAGGACAGGAGAGGCAAGCTGCTGAAACACATGGCTTTAGATGAAACCAAACCAACTTGGACCTTCTGGGGAGGGAAGGGGAGATGCTGCAAGTATCACCAGCTTCTCAGGAAGCGTTTCTTCATGCAAGGACAGCATGTTGGATGATTTCCCATGTTTAATAAATAGGATTAAAGCCGGCAACAACAGCGCTCGCTGAGAACTAGGAGTTGGGGTTGTGATAACCTCTTTAGATGGCACAATCTCCTTATGCTCAATTGTTTGTTTCATTTAGCTGGGAAAACTGGAAATAACCATTTCAGTTTGATCCGTAACAGTCTTTACATGGGATTCGCTGGCTAATCTCGGTGCCACTGGAGAAGGGGAAAGAAAAAAACCCACCCCCAAACCCTCAGAAACCCCAAAGGCAGCTTTTCTGAGCCATGATGCTAAAGATAGGCTGGTGCACTGATGCTCCGGCTCTCCCGCATTGAAGTCACATCCCCTTCATGCTGTTGCCTTTGGAAAAATACTCCCCACATGAGGAGGTATCAGGTATTAACCCACCCTGTCTCCCCAGGAGTGAGCCTGGGTGCTTGCAGCAGGCTGGCATTTCACACCTCGGGGAGGGTGACATTTTCTTTGCCAGCGTTTCCACGTTGGAAAGCTGGCATTTCACCCCAAGAGGAAGCTGGTATTTATAAGGCAGGGCACTGGCATTTCATTCATTGTTACCATCCAGTGATTCAGACAAGGTCGCTTAGCCAGAAAGGTCAGCTGGGGCTTTGCTGGTCTTTGCTGCTTTCTGTCTTTATTCCACCCCCCCCCCCCCAAAAAGGGAAAGAGGGAACAACAACATACCAGAAGTGCTGATCACCATTTTTCTTGCCTTAAAACCCAAGCTCTGCTATGCTACACAAATGCAAGCTTTCCAAAGCCTGTCTTTTGCCAGGCCCCTTGTTTTATTTTGCTTTGAGTTCCAACGATGCAACCCAGAGCCCTGTGCCGGGTGGCCTGGGTAGCACCAGCGCTTGCCCTGGTCCTGCACTGGTGCTCACCATTGCTTTAATAATCCTGCATCCCATTGCTCTAGTAATCCTGCATTGTTCTCTTTCACAGTCTGGAGAGCTGAGCTGTGAAGCCCATGGGAACCTTAATATGTTTCATGGAGCCCCAAACTGCATCTTTTCTGGCCCAACACCAGTTTTTGTTCCCGGAGTTGCCCCTGGGGCAGGTGATTTCACATCCTCCCTTCCAGGGTGAGGAACGGATGAGGTGATGGAAGGGAAAAAGCAAGCGCAGGTCCCCGCTGTGACTATGGGGCTCTTGTTGGGCTGGGGCGATATAGACACTGCCAGGGCCCGGGGAACGTAAATAAAATCAATAAGAAGCTGTTAAATTGTGCCTGAACCTCGCAAGGAACAGCGTGGGGAGTGCTGGCTGCAGAGATCTATCTGCTGCCACTCCGCGGGCTGTGGCACATTCATTAAGTATCTTTAAGATGGATACACCCCCCCAGTTCACCTCCTGCGAAAGCCTGGGAATTTATTTCCTCCTGAACCGCGCCATCAATCATGGGGTGACAGCACCGCCTCGGCACCGCGCCGCTCAGCCGCCCCACAGCCCGAGAGGCGCAGGGCCGGCCGGCCGCCCTGCCTCCTCGGGGAGGGGGCGGCCTCGGCACCCCTGTGCCCTGGCTGGGATGATGGGGACCGTGTTCCCTTGCCCTCATCACTGCCACTGGCCCCACAAATGTATCTTGCACCTGCCTTCAGCTGGGCTCTGCATCCCTTTGCCATCCAGCATCCCACCTCTGGTCCCTGCGGGCTGGCAGAGGGGAGAGGAGTAGCTGGTTCCTTATCTTCTCCCTGCTCCACGCAGCACCCTGTGGTCCTGGCTCTGCTCCTGGCCCCCACGTCTGTCGGGGTTGGCTGCTGGGAGCTCCTGAGGCCCCACACCACGCATGGAAATGCGAGAACCCAAAATCTTGGCAGAAAAATGTTTGCCATGCTTGATGCTGAGAGGTTCTATCGGAACAGCCAGGCGGGAGCAGGATGGATCCAGCGGCCTGGGGCAGTACGGGACACGCTGCTCGCTGCCTGAGCTGCTTTGCTTTTCCCTTGTCTCTCTGTCTGCGGTGTCAGCAACCATGCTTTGGGGTGGAAAGATGGTGACTGATCTGCTTAGCAGGAGGAAAGAGCGGGGGCTGAGGGATGCACCCAGCCCCTGTGACCACCCCTTTCCTTCCCCACCCTGAGCCATCACCCTCTGGTGCCTCAGCTGTTAGCCAAGGTGCACACTCCTCCAATTTATGCAGAGGCCCAGGTTTTACGTCTTCCTGTAATTTCTTCTGATGCTTTTAATCCCCCCCCCAATATCAGCTGGGAACCCACAGATTATCCTGTAAGAGCAGAAGAAAGCCTTGTCAACCTCTCTTCCACGCTCCTTGAGATGAAAATAGCTTCCCCAACACCTTCTAGCGCTTTATTTTCTGCTGCTTCTGCTACTCTGAGTGTAATTTGAACTAAGGGATCTTGAAGCTAAGGGGGGGTGGTGGTAAAATAAAATAATGATGATTAAAAACTGCTCCGGAGAGAGTGATAAGGGCCTGGAGACTCCCCACCCCCCGCCCCAGAACCGCCTGCTAGGGCAGGTGTTAGCCTGGCTTTTGTTTCCCAGCTCTGTAAGCTGGTGCTGGGAGTAGGGACAGCTGGTCTCTGCAAAAAATGGGACGGGTTTTTATAGAGAAGAAAGGTATTGTGTCCCCTGTGATATGGAAATGAGCAGAGGAGGTGAGGGCAGGGAGAGAGGATTTCTGATGGTAATGAGGTTCTGCACTGGGTTTCTTGAATCCCTCCCTTTCAAACCGGTTTCAAGGGCTGTGGTGTCCTTTCCCTTGGATTGTTTGTCATGATGGGGTTTTAGGTTTTTTTTTTTTAACCTTCCCATTGTGTTTTGTGAAGATAAAATATGGGAGCTGCAATGAAACATTTGGGGAGGGCTGGGAGATGCCGCAGGGGGGGTTGCTTACCGAGCTGGGGATGATGCTAGGATGCTCCAAGCTCTCGCACGCAAGGTTAGGTGGGTTGGGGAACACTCTTCCTCTCCCATCCCACCAACCTTAGCTGTTCTCCTGCTGTTGGAGCTGGATGTGACCTCCTGAGCTGGGGAAAGGCTGGTGGGGAAGGTCAGTGCCACAGCTGAGTCTGTGTCAGCTATGCCATCCCCCAGCACCAAGACAGGCTGTTCCCCTTGCTCCTAACTTAGCGGCCACAATAGTACTTGTGACTGTCTACCGCTCACACCTTATTTTTAGGCTGAGCTTGTCTAGATTCAGCCTCCAGCCTCTAACTCTGGTCTGACATCTATCTGCTGCCTTGAGGGATGCTCTGCTGTTCCTAAACCCTTCTTCGTGTAGGAGGCTGTGATGGAAAGGGCTGGACTCAAATTTCCAGGGCAAACCAGTTTCTTCTGGGGTTTGGGGTTCACCAAGCTCGATTTGCAATGTGGAATCTGTGCTCTCAGCTGAAGAGGTGAGCATTCTCCTCCAAAAAGGCAGCGCTGCAAACCCACCAACTTAACCTGCTGGGGTAACAAGGTGGGGAGTGGATGATTTTGGTCTCACTGGAGGAACAAGAGGGCATTGAATGAGCAGGAGCTGCTTCTTGGGTGGTTTCAGGGTGGCTGTTGCCTCTGCGCTGCAGACGGCTGATGGATTCCAGTGCGGCCGGCAGCGTGGCGAGGTGCCTCCGTTGGGATGGCACCCGGGATGAGCAGTGAGGGCTCGCTGGGCGCTTGGCTGTCAGTGGTTTTAATCCATTGTTGATCTCAGGAACTTTATTAAACCTCCTGGGGTAGCTCGCCTGCCCACCCCGGGCACAGGAGCTGTGTGCCCCTCCTGCCCTTCCTGCTGCTGCAGCAATGAACTGCTGAAATTTGGCTGATTTCAGACAGTGTTGATTCCATAACCCAGCCAGCTCTGTGCTGGGTTGCCGTGGGTCAGCAGGGTTGGCAGGTCAAATTCACTGTGCAGGCAGGAGCTGTAAGCAAAGATGCCTCACGGTAGAGCTTCGCTCCGGTGTTTATTACGGTGTTCCCTTTTAAGCCGAAGCCCTTGAGCCATGCTGGTTGTTGATCCCCCTCTTCTTGCCCACCAGACCTTGCTGCTTGGCTGTTTGGTTTTAGCCCCTCCTAATTTTACAAGAAGTGACAGTAAATCTACCCGAGGACCATGTGGGGGGCTGTTTAAAGGACCGTTTGCATCCGGATGTGGGGATAGCTTGTGGGGTATCTCCTGATGACGTGGGCTGGGGCTGGATATGTTTATTACACTGTAAAAAGTTAACGGTTGGAGCCTGATGTTAAATCCAGAAGAGGAGGCAAGTATTTGGAGGCAACCAATGTGTGGGGCAGCCTCGTCACCAGTGGGTGCTGGGAGCGTGTTCCAGGGGTCCTGGGGGTGTCTCCCCAGCAGACCTCCCCACAGATGTTGCCACAACACTGTTTAAGGGCTCCCAAGCGCAGCCGCTACAGCTATACCTCTACAGCTTGTCTCCACGTCCTAAAAAAAGCCCATTAGCCTGGGAGGAAGAGGAGGGGGAAGTGAGGAGACTGTGGCAGAGGAAGATAAGGCCGGGGGAGCGGAGGATTTGCAGGGAGTTAGTGGGCGGTGAATTGGCATTACGTCCTGGCAGGTTCTCATTTCCCTGGCTCATCCGCAGCGCCGGGAGGGAGGGAGCATCTCCCCCAGCATCCCCACCTGACACGGCTGGACTGAGCGGCACGGGGCAGGGCAGGTGGGCACGGGGAATGGGAAGGCAGCCAGAGCCATTGCACATCATGGCTACAAGCTCCCGGAACGCAGGGAGCCAGGGTTGGTACCTCTGGCACGCGGCGAGAGGGATGAAGCAGAGGAAAATGAGGTTACTTCGCTGCTGGGGATGCTGAGGGAGATGCTCCATTTTAAATCAAACTCGGATCAAAGCGGAGACGGCTCCTCTGCTGCTTGGGGACACATAAGGCTGTGTCTGAGCTCATAGCACAAGGGCAGCTTTTACTACTTAAGGCCATCTCCTTGCTCCGCTTTGCTCATCTGGGCTCGCAGACACGGCGTGTATCTGCTCTGCTTCCTATTACATCAGCTTGGAGGGGCTGAAGGGAGCTCTCTGTGGCTTCCCTTCTGGGCAGGAGCCATGTCCAGGCTCGGGCTGTGCCTGCTCTGAGCCTGAATGGATGCTGATTCCACAGAAGGGTTGTTTTTGCGGCTTCCTTGGGCATGAGGGCAGCAAGGGGCATGAGGACAAGGTGGCCCTCCTGGCAAGTTCCCGCTGGGGTTCAGCGGGGCTGGGGACAGCGCGGTCCAGCCCCACGGGTACGCTGGCATTGTGGCTTTCCTCTTTGCGGGGTGGATAAGAGACCGTTGCCTTGGCCAACGCGGAAATTTTCTGGTGCTGTTACTACCTCTCCAGCTCAGAGATGCCAGCTCTCCTCCTGGTGACTGGAGAGCACTCTCAGCAGCAGCACCATGACCACCTAAATCCTTCACCATGGCCACTGTGTCCCTGGCACAAACCGCCGGGGAGGGCTTGGCATTCCAGGAACGTGACCGTAGCACTGGCATAGGGTTGGGAACATCTAGGGTGGCAGCATGCCAGGTTTGGGAGCCCTGGGGTTTGTCCCTGAGTGGCTCTGGTCACCCTTTTTCATGTTCACCCCCTCCTCACAGAGCCAAGAGCCACCTGGGGGTGGTCCCCAGCAGCAAGGCGATGTCATGGCATGGTCACCTGCGAGCTGGGCTTGGTCTGCTGGCTTTTGGGAGACCTTTTCCCTTGCTCGTATTCCCTTGCATGGGGCTGGATGGATAAAATTGACTTTGCAGCCCCAAATCCCTTAATCTCCAGTATACTTGACGGTATTAGCCAGATTACAGGAGTCACATACACAGTGATTGTAATGAACCGAGGCAATGCTGGGCACTGCATCCCAGCTCCAAGGTGTCCCTTGGCCACGTGGACCTCTGCCTCTAACCCATCCCTGTCTCCAAGACGCCACTGTGGTCCCCAACATGTGGAAGGGACCGTGGATGTTTCCGCAGCCCCAAGTAACCACAACTTGTTGTATCTGATTTAAAGCATCCCTCCCATACCCTGAGGTGACATGAGGAGCCGTCTGCACGCCCTGTGCGTGACACTGTTCCTGTTTGCAGAGCTTACAACCGATGGCGGAGAAGAGTTTATTGTCTGAGGAATACTTCATGCAGATGAGCACAACGGCCTAATAGGGAGCACCCAGAGAAATCTCCATAAATCCCCTTCCCTTGGATTTATGGGGAGCCTTTTTTCCACAGATATTTATGGTTTCCCAGGCCCTTTCTTGTGACTCCTTAGCATAGATTTGCATGGCGCGTCCCAGGTGTTGGATGAGGTGTTGGGAGGGGGGACCAGTGGCAGAGGCTGACCCACTGAACTGCATCTCTCTTTCTCTCTCCTCCTTTCCAGGTTCCTTGCCTAACCAGCAGGTCCTTCCAAGATTTCAGCTCTGGTAAGTCTAAAAAGCATTAAATCCTCAGGGAGAGCATGCTGGTGGCTGAATATTGTGTGGTGCTGGAGGAGCGGTGGGGCTGGGCACTGGTGCTGCTCCTCTGATGGGTGTGAGAGCCCAAATGTGGCTCTTCCAAGGAGCTAGCCCCCAAATAATCATGTGCTAGCACAATTATTTCCCCATCATGTGAAAAGTGGCTGAGATATGTTTATAGCTGCGTCTCCGTAATGGGAAACTGTGTGGGCATCTTCCATCCTTCCTGGGTAAACTTTGATGGATGGGAGCTGAAGGCTTCGATTGAGTTAATTGGCGTGGTGATTGCTGTAAGAGCTGGGATGGCTTTGCTGCTGCCACTGCTGCAACACAGGGCTCTGCGGTGGGACTCGGGGCGTCTTGGGAATGATGAGAAGGTAAAGAAACGGGTGGGAGCAGAGTGAGAACTCCCAGGGGACCCTGTACAGGAGCCAGCCTTAGAGGAGCATTCAGGACCTGGGAGAAGGGAGAAAGTCAGAGGTTGCAGTCCTGGCTGCAAGCTAGCATTGTCACCTGTCACCTTTCCAGTGACGGCTCCTCTTGGGCCACCCACTCCGCCCTGAGGAGAAATCCTCCCTGGTTCTCAGCAGGGAGAAGTGTAAAACCTCCCCTTTGGGAGGCGTAAGCCCTTCCACCGCTCTGCGTTTGACGGGTTTTCACACTTCCCAAGTCCCTGCGGGTTTTCTAAGCACGCGCTTAACCCAGCGGAAAGGGTCCGGCTTCTGTGCTGGGAGAAATTAGCAGGACTGTCTGGTGAGCAGCGGGGCTGCTGCGTGTTGTGCTGGCTTTGCCTTCAGCCTTCTGATGTGTTTTCTGTGAAAAAAAAGGATGTATTTCTCAAAAAAAAAGCAGCCTCTCTGTTGGATGTTACCTGTTGGGTTGATAATTGAGTCCTGCCACAGGGTATCAACACCGGCTGCACGCCCAAGGCTTCGTTGCCGTTGTCTTGGCTCGCGTGGACCTGGTTAAACTCCAGAGTTTTTCTTCTCTTTAGCAGAAAATGTTTCATTACTTGGAGCTTAAAAATGTTGAGGAGAAGGGATTCGTAGTGGTCTCAGGGTTTTGGGTGCTGCTGGCATGACCTTGCTCTGGGACAGACCTGCTCCAGGATGGGGACATCACTACATGGGGCGTATCTCACCACAGCAGCGTTTGCTTCTTGCCATCGTTGACCATGCAGGGTATTCCCTGGTTTCCCAGTCCATCCCCATGGTTCCCTATGGTCTTGACAGCTCCATGGGGCTGTTGGGATGCAAGATACTGCACTGATCATGCATCCCCCCCTATCTTGTCCCCTGCCCAGCTGGTGCTGGCAGGTCCCCAGTGCTGAAGGGATTGGGCTGATGCCCCTTCCTTATGCATCCATCTCACCGGAGGGTACCTGATATGGCATCAGCTCACCCCAAAAGCTACTCCTACCAGCTGGGTGATGCTTGGAGTGGGAAGTCTGCTAGCAACAGGCATAGCCAGCCAGGACAGCCCAGACCTGCTGCTGATACCCCTGGATCCTGACCCAGGGATGCGATGCCATGATGGAAATTAAGAGAAGGGCTGTCTCATCCCCTAGCAAAACGCTTGCAGGCTGCTCTGCTGCCACAGCCCTTGGGAGACATGCTCTATGCTGTGCAAGCAACATCACCCTGTGTTGGGCAGCAGAGAAACTCCAGTCGAGGGATGGATGAGCCGACAGGCTGATTTTTCCCCGTAAGGGCCATGTTAGATCAGGCAGAGAACACACGGCCCTGCCTTCCCTGGAGCAGCAGCAAGGAGCAAGCATTCTCCGGCTCTGGAGTGGTGATGGGCAGGATGGGACCTGCTGGTCCCCAGGAAAGAGGATAAGGCAGAAAACAGCATGGAGGAGGGGGAGCGATGGGGACAGAAGTGGCAGTGGTGGTGGAATTGCCTCTCCTGAAGCACAGTAATCAGCTCGGCATTTCTTCTCCCGATCCTCTTACACCCCTCCTGTCGTGTATCTCTCCTCAGACATGGCCATGTGTGTTAGCATAGATAAAAGCTCTCTGCCCACGCTGGGCTGTTCTCCCCCAGCACACTTAATCGTGAACCCATGTGGCAAACAGCCTTCCTGGGAGATGCCCCGGGCTCGGCTCCTCGCTTTCCCTCCCTGCCTCCTGCCTTTTGCCTCCGCTCCCACTTTCCCCCGCACCCCAGGGCTCCCCGCACGCCCCTGCATCACGTGCCTCTGATAAATGAGCTTCATCTGCACCCAAAATTAATCAGACTGCCATGCCGGCGGAGGATGAGGCAGCTGCACTGTAATGCCTGAATCTCTGGCTAATTTATCACAGGGGCTGGACGTGGAGTTACTCCGCAGCTCCTGCTGCATGGGGACATGTTCCACAGTGGTGATGGGGAGCTGCAAGGGCTGGGAGAGGATGCCTTAGGAGGAGGTCTCTTCCCGGAGCTCAGCCATTGATTTTCAACCAGGAGAACCTGGCAGGAGGTTGTTCGTGTCCAGGATGGGTGATGCTGCTCCTCTGAGCCACCTTGGACGTGTCCTCCTGCACTGGATGATGCTCAGAAACCCGGAGACTAGTGAGGAAAATGGACCTGAAAAAATTATTCCAGGACTTTCCAAGGTTCCCAGCCAGGCTGACACGTCCTGTTCACCGAATTACTACATCACTACTCATCAGAAGCAAAGCTTCCATGGGCTGCACGCCTGCAGCATGTGTCCAGCCTGCGACGGGCTGGTATCAATGCTGAGGACCAGCTCCAGGGATGGGGATGCTCAGCTGTGCCAGGTCCCCAGTACAAGACTTTGGGGATGGGAGCCAGTTGTGGGGTTTGCTCCTGACACTGCAGAGGAGGTGTGAGTTTTTCTGGGAGCCAGATCATCCTGCTTGCTCATTGCCAGCTGCTCCTCTCCAGTTCAGTGTGAGTTTGGCCCTGAAGACCCTCTTTGCCTTGATCCTAGGACAGATGCTGGTGCCTCCAATACATTCATTCTCAGTTGTCTCGTGGCAATTAATTACTGATTCCAGACCAGCCTCAGCTCTGGAGTGCTCGTTAACTAATTGGATGCCTTCCAGCAAGTCTCAGCAGTCCCTCCACGACGAGAAAGTCGCACGTTCCTTGTCCGCTCCCTGATTGCTTTGTGTGTGTCCCCAACCGTAGCCGATGGGAGCACCTTGGAAGAGTTCTGCTGGGGATGCTCTTCTGGAGCTCGGGGGAGCTGCTGGCAGCCCGGCAGACACTTGCTTTGGGATGTAAAGCACCTTGCAGATGCTGAATACGTATGGGTGACTGATAGGTCCTTTGACTGATGGGTTCTTCAGCAGGCTCCAAGCTGGTGGAAGAGGCTGGGAATCTTCTCTGAGAGTTTTGCTATGACTCTCTTGGCAGATGTGGGGTTTTTTCCTCGTGACCCAGCAGAAATGCAGGGAAACTCTTGCCCATGGTGATCTGAGGCTCCACGTTTTGCTATCACGGGGGGTGGACCGGTCCCATGTTTTTAGAGAACAGAGGGATTTTATCCATAGACTGATGTGGATACAGTGGCTGGCTTTTGTTAGACCTTTAAATCTTAACTCCTGAGGACACGGGCTCCTTTACTCCATCTGCAAGGTGATTCTCAGGCACCCACAGCATTTTGAGAAGGGGGGAAATGGCGTTCCGGGTCTCCTTCCGCTGGGGCGTCTCTGGCCGACAGGTACCAGCAGTGGTGGGCAGCTGAGCAAGAGGGGATGGAAAGCTCAGTCTGAGCATCTCTGAGCCTTGTCCTCAGACCTTGTAGCCTGCTGGGCCCCGTTCTGTGTGCTTTAGGGCAGTTTTCGGGGCTGCACTGGCGACTCCGATTCCGAGCTCTTGGGAGAGGCAGATGCATGCGTGGCTGTGAGTGGGAGACATGTCTGACCTGATCTTCATCCTTATTTTGATTCCTCTGGTGGCCCATGATACAGCCTTTGGTCAGAGCAGAAGAATTACTGCTCTCTCGGCTGCGGGGTGCCACCGCTAACCCCGGTGCCATCAGTGGTGGGTCCTTGCTGGTGGGTGTTGCTCAGCCTCGCAGAGGAACCCTTATCCCGTTCCTATTCTCCTGGGCTGGGTTTTTGGTTTACTTAACCTGGGACTACAGGTGAGGTTTTGCAGGCACTGCTTTGCCAAAACACAAGAGAGACTGGCTCGTGCCCCTGGTTGAGGGGAGATGCCAGGGAGGATCCGGGTAACAGCTGAGACCTTCCGTGGGGAGTTGGAGGTGCGTGGTGACACCTGGATGAGAAATGATTCAACAGCCTGGGAACTAACAGCTCAGCTTGGCCAGGGTGTGTGTGGAGTGGGTAGCAAGGCAGTGGCGATGTTGGGTGGCTCTGAGGGATGCCTTTGGCTTGGGTTGCTTGAGGTGGAAGAGTGAGGATTGATCCCAGGCCTTGACAAAGTGTCTTGGTTGTTGCTGGGGTGGGACAGGGCTGAACCTGCTGATGGAGCCTGGTTTCCTTCCACGTTTGCCATCCCCTCTGTGGGGAGGGAGTTGGAATGTTGCTCAGGGCACGGCGGAATGAGGCATCCCTGAGAGCTCAGGGGATGTTCCAGGGGTCCCTCTGCAGAGGGAAGGGCTCATGTGCCCAGAGAAAATGCTTCCCTGGGCCCCAGCCGCTGCTGACGCCTGGGGAAAGCCAACTGTAGGTATGTTGAGGTGCTTTGCCATGCTCTGCACCCATTGCTGTGGAGGTGCCCAGGCCTTGCAGGACTCCAAGCTCAGGTTCTGAAGGACCAGCTCCCTAGAGATTCAAATGAGATGTCTCCACACATCCCCACGTACCAGCAGCCAGGGAAACAGCCGTGGACCTGCGGTGGCAGGGCTGACACTGGGGAATTTGCCGCCTGCCTTCTCTGAGGTGCAAATCATTGTGCCACAAATTGCATCAGACCTTGATGTGTTGCTGGTCCTCTGCTTTCTGCTCCTTCAGTCCTTTTATCAGTGCCCAGGGACTGCAAGTGTTTTGCTGGGTCTAGTCCAGCCCCACAACAGTGATTCAGGTTGGTGGGTGGGCTGAGGGGGGGATGCATCCGCCTTCCTATCAGCACCAGGAGATGGTGCTGAGCTGTTCCCCGCTGCACTTTGCCAAACAGCTCTGAGGGGGTCCGTGGGGCTCTTGTAGCATCCCTGTGGGTACCTTGGATTTTAGTGGCATCTCACATTTTCCTCCAGCCAAGGCACAAATAAAAGTATTTTGCCCTGCAAACCCCGCCCTGTGTCCCCATTTTGGGGAGGGCTGCACTGTGAAGCACCTGTCCAGGCTCCTCTGAGCTCTGACTTTTGGGAGTTTGGCATGGTTTGTGTTTTCTTGAGGATCTGTGCTTTTGGGTAAAGCTGGAAATGCTGGGGGAGGAGGGGCGGTCCTGGCATGCTCTGTAGCCAGCTCGAGGGAGCTGGAATAGCCTGATATGACTCTGAGGAGCCTGATTTCTAGTCCCTGTAATTAAACACCCAGCTGTTGAGATCTTTTGTGTGCATTCACATTGAAACTTGGCAGGTTTACGGGTAGCAGGGAGCTGGATTCAGTGACCAGGAAGATCCAGGGCGCTCTCAAAGCAAACTCCATTATAACCCAGCCAGGATGGGCAGGGATCTGAGCGTGCCAGAGATGCTTTTATGGGCTGAGCTGTTGAGATTGGGTGGGAAACATTGCAGTGTTATTGCTGATAGCTGGCCCAGAAGGGAAGAGTTGTCCCTGAGTCACATAGGGGCCATACATGAGGCTGTGGTCTTGGAGGGAGAAGAGGGATCGGCTGCTGGAGATGTTCCAGCCTGAGCAGCCACCATACTCATCCTGTTGGAGCTGGTGGGAGAAGATGGCTGCTCCTCTGAACCAAACCCCTAAACCCAAGGTTTGTCCATCACTTACAAAATTGATGGCAGGCTGTCACCTTCAAAGATGTCCCCATGTGCCACGGGGCGGCACGCGTGTGCATGCACACAGCATTCCTGGGGATCACAAGGCAGGGCAGCACAAAGGCACCACTCACGGGGCTGTTTAGGTGAGAAAAAGTGTTATTTTTTTTATAATCCTAGTTTCCTGGCTGCATAAAGAACCAGAGAGTTACACAAGTTCCCGCTACAAAAACCCAGCGTGGGACTTAAAGTGTTAAACTCATCAGGGACACGGGCAGGTGTGCTTGGCACGGCCTCCCGCTCAGGTAGAGCCTGAGAGCGTCCCATCCCAGCAGCACCTGCGATTCCCAAGCTGTGCAGCCATCGGCAAGGTGGGGTATTCCTCATTTTGAAGGTTAAGCAAGGAAGTAGCATGGCTTCGAGTGAGGTTTTCCTCTTCTCAGTGAGCAGCAGCTCTTGGGGTCTGGCTTGCCCCAGCCGCTCGTGTGGCACGTGGCTGGACAGGGCTCTGTGGCTCGGGGATGTTCATCAGCTCTGGCAGCAGAGCTAATGCGATTAAGGGCTTTTCTCGCCCTCCACTCAGTGCTCGTTAACATTTCCCTTCAAAGGCGTTCGTGAGCATCGCTTCATCTTGCCGCAGCTCGCGCGCGTATCCAGAGGGGTGTGAGGGCCGGTTGTGTGGGCTCCCCAAAGGCCGTGGGTGCTGCCCGCCTGGCCATGGTTGCAGCAGAGAGGGAGGGATAAGATGCGGCTGGTGGAGCAACCGTGCTGACGCCACCAAGCCCCATGTTTCCAGCAAGGAGTCCTATTTATACCGGGGACTGGGAGCCTGGGGAAGGCAGATGTCCTGGTTGAGGGAGGGTGAGGCTGCCTGGCTGGTAGCCTGTGAATGGAGACCTACAAACAGCTTCTCCGCGGTGTCACAACCCCGTCCCTCTGCGCAGGCAGGGAGAGAACCCAATTTTGGAAACCTCCTCCCCAGCTCTCTCGATCTGGGGCCATGAGAGGTATCTTTCTTTGGTCTTACAAGTAGGTCTTGAGACATCTTCATAGCCTGCATGCGAACAAAGCCCTCCCGTGCACCTCAAAGAAACCCCTTCACAGCACCCAGCCTGAAGCTCTCCTCTCCTGTCTCCACCTCCTTTTGCTCCATGTCCCCCCATCCCAGCTCTCCCGGCTGCCGTGAGGACTGACCCGTGCCCAGCAAAGCTCACTCAGAGAAGGGGCTCCTAGACTTGCCGTGGTGGCTTCCAGATGGATGGGGTTGGTGGAGTCTTTATGTTTCAGGGGGAAACCAAGGCACAGAAAAGCTAAACCAATTTTTTTCCAAGAGAAACATCCAACTGCTGCAAAAATTGGATGTTTGGGTTGTGTCCCACTGCTTGGCTGTGGTCCCTCATGCGCTCCTGGGGCATGTGGAATCCATCTCCTGGCCCAGGCAGAGAGAGGGCATGTGGAATCTGTGAAGCAGGGATGTGGGATGTTGAATCAGAGCCAAACTTTGGTGTCTTAGTCACCTGCAATGCCTCAGCCTGTGTCGAACTGAAGAAAAGCACGTTTGGTTCTTTTTGTACCTGAACAATTCTTCCACCAAGAGAAACCCCCAAATTTCCCCTGGAAATTGCATTTCCCATTTGGAAACAGGTTCTTAACACACTGATGGGCACCACAGAAGGCTGCTTTTCCAGGGACTGATACCTGGAGGGTGACTGGTTTCATTATCCAGCAAGATGCATCCTCTGATTCAGCTTTTTCCCTGCCATCCTCTTCCTTTCTCCCACGTGGATCCTCCGGAGCCTCGCAAGACCCGGGCTCCCACTGGAGCCTGGCTCAGCTGAGCGGAGGAAGGCCTCTCCTCCTCTCTACCCGCCTGCCTGTTTTCATGAAACCTCCAGGAATTTAATATCTTTGAGATTCCCAGCTGTCACTCACACGCCGTTGAATTTGACTGCTGAGTCGGAAAGTAATTAGGGGAGACAGACAACACGTGGAGCACGTGAGTGCACAGACCTCATTTCCTTAAGGAAATCAGGTCCCCAAAAAAAAGAGGTGGGGAGGGGAAAAACCCCTCCAAAGTTCCTCTTTGGAAGATCTTTGGGTGCCGCCGTGGGCAGGATGGGTGCTATCATCCCCGCAGTTCCTGGGGACACTGGGCTGGGTGCTTTTCTCTGTCCAATGGGTCTGTGTTAAAGATGCAGTGTGAGCATCTCCCGTTGGGTCCGTACAGCTTCAGGGCAGATCCATGACCTCAGAGCCATCCTGTACCAATAAAGGAGGTCTTAATTAAAGAGGCTTTGGCTGAAGGACCCTCAGCCCTTGCTCAATGTCCTGCTCCAGGACGCATCAGTAGGATGAGAAGTGGTGGTGAAAGCAGCCAGCAGTGGCTTTCAGAGGCAGTGACTGATTGCTTTGTGTGCCCCCATCTTACCATTGGTGTGCTGGGACCCAACATTGGGGTGGAGTGGGGAGGGGCAAAGGGTAGGCAGGACCTACAGATCCATGGAGGACAAAGGCTAACACTAGGGGCTACAACCCATGGCCAGCTCACTGCCCTCCGCACTCCAGCTTGGGATGCTCGGAGAAACCTGGACCTGTGTGGCTGCCTGCCCACGCTTGCTTTCATTCCCCGTCCCTGCTGGCAGGCGGCCCAGAGCCAGGCTTTTTATGCTTTTTATGCTTTTTTTTCCCCCATCTTTTTCAACGAGAATAAATCTTTTATCTGTTGACTGGGAGACCGTGCTGGAAACAAAAGTCCTACAAATCTTGGGGGGGGTTTATAGCCACCTCCATCTCCCAGGCTGCCTCTTTGCAGCTCGGGCTGTGCCCGGACTTGGCTTAACCCTGGCTGGTCCACGTTGGAGGTAGGGATGAAGGGCTGGAGATTTTGGGGTGGCACGCCGCTGCCTCTGCTCGCCTTGCAGAGAGTGTGGTAGGAGAGGGGAGGCGGGTGGATGGGAGGAGGGAGACGTACAGCAAGGAAAACCAGCTCGTTTCGCTTAATTATGAGTGACTGTGACAGCCCGCATCTTTAGGTTGAAAAGCATCGGTGAGGTGCGGGTTGCTTCTCTCAAACAGGATAATTATGTTAATTAAAATGCTTTCTTTATAGCAGTTCTGATTAATAAAAACAGCTCCAGTGCTCTCTTTAAACACTCTAACCTTCTGTTGTGCGGGAAAACTGGCTTTTCTCAGCGATTTATGACTTTTAAAAGAGCTTAGAGCGGGACAGCCTGCTGCTTTTCACACAGTAACGCTTCCCCTACCCCCGGGGGGAGAGAGAAAGGCAGCCCACCACCGCAGCTCCCTGCTCCTGGGGAACAGACGGAGGAGAAGGCTCGGGCAGCAGCGTCGGAGCAGGCAGCAACATGTGCCCGTGTGGGAGCCGGGGATGGGAGGCGTCGGGGAGGCTCTGTGAGTGTGCCAGGGAATAAAAATACCACTTATTTCTCTTAATTGCTGTTTATTTCCTCTGCGAAGTATTGGGATAATTAACAAGCTGCCAATTAAGAAGAAGAAGCAGAAGAAAAAAATTATGAAATAATATGTGTGTAGGGGAAAAAACAGGTAGGGGTGCCAGGAGAGATGGGTTTGTGCCAGAACACGGCATGGGGCAGGGGTTGGTGGTCCCTCTGGCTTGACCACTCGTGGGATGGAGCCTTTCGAGAGGTCCAGGAGTCTGGAGGAGGCAGTGGCTCCCTAGATCCTCACCAGAGACCTTTGCCAAGATGATGGTTGTGCCGCTGGAGGTTTGAAAGGTTAGGAGCTCCCATGAGTGTCGGCGTTTGGCTGGGTGCTGTTTCGCCTCTCAGGTGCTTTGTTGGTTCTCTGAGGGGTTTATTTCTTGCACGTGGAAGTTCACCCTCCCCACCCAGCATAGCCTGATGTGGGTTTGGAGAGTAGCTGAGCATCTTCCACCTCCTGCAAAGCAGTGGCAAGCTGGGAAGGCTCGGTGCCTCTGTGGGTAGCTCTGGAAACGCTGTGAACAGGCAGCCAAAGAGACAAAGAGGTTTCGTGTCGTGCCATCCCTTTCCCTTTCCCTTCCTCCGCATCTTTCCCCCCAGCTTGCCATCCCCCACTGGCAGCTGGTGCTTTCCACAGGCTGGGTGCTGGAGCAGCACGTGAAGCAGTTCTCAGCTCCCACTTACACCTCCCGGGCCTGGTGAAGTGTTCCCATGCAGAGGCAGCGTTTTGGGTTGGGTCCCTTCCCTCCATCCATGCCTGGGAAGGGACCAGCACTTCTAGCAGCCAGTTCCCAGGCTCAGTCACCTCTCCTCCATCCAGTGCTTTGGGAGGGGTTGGTACCATACCATCCAGCTGCCTTGTAAGCAAGTGCTAGAGGGGTCTCAGGGGAGTTTGGGTCATGTTCCTCCTTGTCCAAGAGGAGGAAAGTGAGTGCTCATCTCTGGTTCTGTGAAATGCCGCATGCGGAAAGCCGCCCTTGCCCCAGGAGATGACAGAATGGGTTTGCCATCCAGCCATGACCCCTGACGTAAAGTGGGGGCACTGGCTGACTTCACCGGCTTCGCTCAGCCCTGGGTGAACTGCTGGCTGGCACGGGGAGAAGGGCCGCCCTTGAAAGCTCCCCTGTCGTTGCCACCCTGTGACACGTGTGCTCGGAAGCTCCAGTTTTGAATCCTCACCGGGGCATCCAGTGAGGCTGGGTGGGCTCAAATTCCCTGCTTGTCTCCTGTGGTCACCACGTCTGTCACCTCCTGCCCTTCTAGCCATGCTCCATCTTGCTTTCTCTTGCCATCTTTCAAGTCTTTTGGGAAAGACGGGTGGGGGGAGAAGGGGAAACTTGGGGTACAACCCCCCACGGGCTTTAGAGCATCATACACAGCCAGGGCAGGGACATGAGCGGCTGTGGCGGTGAGGGGGGGGCAAGGCAGCTCTGCCCTCCAGTGTGTTTGCGCCCCAATGTTATGCCCCGAAGGCGGGGGTGTCCCAGTGGCCCCAGCCCCCAGCGCAGCCCTTTCCCTGCCCCACAGGGCTGAGCTGGGGCTGGCTCTGCTCCTCACTGCCCCGTTTACCTCTGCTATATTTACATGTCTGTTTTATGATTTCAATTTTTAATGCTTCTGCTCTTTGAAGATGCTTAATGCTTTGGAGTGGAACATTTTCTTCTGAGTCCTGAGTGCCAATTGAGGACAGACCAATAAATCAACTAATAACTGGAACCTCATTTTCTGCTCCCGTGGCTGCGATTTAACCCTCCTTGTGCCGCTTAGGCTGTCCCGGTGCTTCCCTGTCGTGCCGGGCAGGACTTGGCTTCCTCGGCTGTATCACTGCACCTGTGGTTGCTGGTACTGGGGTGGTGAGAGGGCTTGGAGAGCATCCCATGCTCTGGGTGCACACACAGCAAATGTTTGTGAGCTCTGAACATCACCTGGCTAGGAAGAGTGTGGATTTTGGGGTTCCTATGCTAGGTGTTACCTTAAATAAATGCTGAGGACTTTCCATGCTGCTGCTACCTTTGATTGCCCAGCTCTGTTTGCTGGTCTCATACCATCAAACCCTTTAAAGAAGTGTCTGCTTGCACCACCTCCTGCAGCAGTGAGTTCCACGGGTTGCTTGCATGGCATCCATGCTTTTCCCCCTCCTGCTCCGCTTGCTTGAGGATTCAGGTGCTACCCCTGCTCTCAAGATACCTTCCCTGAGTCAGGCTGCCGGGCTTTACCTTGCTGTAGTACTTTATTGCCTGTTGAATTATGAAAGCGCCGCTCGCATCACCTGGCAGCCAGCCACAGAGCTGCCTCTCTGCTGCTCTTTTACCTCCTCTGGCTTGGAGGTGCTGCGCCCATTAGCCTCTGCTCCTCTACATCTGGAGCCGGGCTGTGCCCGTGGGCTGCGCTAACGCAGTGTGGCCGGGGCGCTGGGGATGCCCTGGCTGGGACATTGGGGATGCACTGGCCGTGCCGAAAGCAGCCAGCCACGGTCTCCACCTGCCCACAGGCTGCCATGCTACTGGGCAGGATGTGGGGGCTCAGCACCCCGACATCCTTCTGCCAAAGCGCTGGCGGCAGCCGCAGCTTCGGCACGTGCCTTTGGCGTGGCTGCACAGGAGGGCAGAGCAGGACTCTGCGAGGCTCCACAGCTGCCTAACGAAGGGCTGAAGGTTCATTAAACAGTCCCTGAGACAGGTACATCTCCCCTGGGACGCTTCCACTGGCATGGAAACATGGGGCGGCATAGCAATAACAGGCCGTGGCTGTGCAATTCCCACATCTCCCCCTTTTTATTATAGATCTTTTTTTACATCAGGCTTCTCTTCGGTGCTACGGTTTTGCTCCCAGGGGCTGGAGCCCTACCAGTACATCTGGAGGGGCCTGGTGGCAGTGGGGGGACTGGGCTCAGCCAGGGTTTGATGCCTGCTTTTGCTGTCAGAAGTGATTCATCCCTGGGGAGCCCTCCCGGCGTTTGGCTCGGAGCGGCCTGGCCCCAAGCCGGCTCAGTTTTGGCAAGCCAGGACTGCCTAGGGCCGTTGGCAGAGCTGCTCTGGTGTATGGCTGATGGCTCAGGCTGCCCATCACCATCCCTGTCGTTCCTGGGGAGAGGATAGGGAAGGCAACAAGGCCGCTCTCCTTCCAGCCTTGTGCTCTGTTGCGCTCCGATGGCCTATGTTGTGTTTATCCATAATTATACCGGGGTGACATGGTTAGAGTTTCCAAACCTGAACACAAATGCTTAATAACCCAGTGTAAATGCTTTCCTGCTCGTTAGTTAAGTGGTGCAGGCAGGAGCTGCTCTGCCTCTGCCCCTTCCCCTGGTCCAGGGAAGCATCTGGAGGCTTCTTGCTTCTTCCCTTACTGCAGCAACACTGCGAAGTGTCAGGTCTTGTGCTTGGGCCAGAGGAATCCCAGAAATGGGCACAGCCTGGGAGAGCAGCCCTGCTGAGAAGGACCTGGGGGTTCTGGTGATGGAGAAACTTCCCATGAGCCAGCAGTGGCTCTTGCAGCTCAGAAGGGTGATGGGATCCAGGGGTCCATCAGCAGAGGGGTGGCAGCAGGGACAGGGAGGGATTGTCCCTCCCTGCTCTGCCCTCGGGAGGCCCCAACTGGAGTCCTGTGTCCAGAGCTGGGGGCCCCAATACTCCCTTCCTGTGGATAGATGTGGGACTATTGGAGAGGGTTCAGAGGGTTCAGCTTTGGGCATGAGGATGCTCAGAGGGCTAGAGCAGCTCCCCTATGGAGAGAGGCTGAGGGAGCTGGGCTGGTTCAGCCTGGAGAAGAGAAGGCTGTGGGGGGACCTCATTGCAGCCTTCCAGTCCCTGAAGGGAGCAGAGACATAGGAGGGGAATCAGCTTGTTAAAAGGCAGACAGGGGCAGGACAAGGGGGATGGGGTGAAGCTGAAGGAGGGAAGGGTTAGATGAGATATTGGGGAAGTTTTTTACAGAAAGAGTGGTGAGGGGCTGGAACAGGCTGCCCAGAGAGGTAGCGGACGCCCCATCCCTGGGGCTGTTCAAGGCCAGGTTGGCTGGCGCCCTGGGCAACCTTGTGTAGCTCCAGGCCTGGAGGTTGGTGTCCCTGCCTGTGGAGGACTCAGGTCTTGGGAGGTTCAGTGGGATCTCCCCCCCACCAAGCACGTGTGCACGTGTTTGTGCCTGTGGATAGGGATAATGTCTGCTTTCTGGGAAGCTTTTTTAAGGACAAAACCAATCCTAAATGACAGCTTGTTTGCTGCTAGGATCGCAGGGCTGCCTGGCAGAGGCTTCACACCAGAACTTTGTTGGGAAGACGCTGCCAGTGAAGAGCCAAACGTGTTCATATGGCACCAGCCGACGGCATGTTCCAGCCTCCACCTCTGTCGGGGGCGGGAGGTGTGTGTGTGGGGGAACTCATCTCACTAATATTCGTGTTTCAACACCAATTATCCAAGCCTCATTTGCTCTAGACTCACAAGACCGTGTCCCATGACATCTATTAATTACATTAAAAAAAAATTAAATCTCTCATTATCCAAAATCTCCAGGATGCAGAACTGGAGATGCTCTAGCCCTGGGTTTCCAGGAGGGCACACGTGCGTGACAGCGTGGGGTGGAGGATGTGTGGTGTCTACAGCTTGGGGTGGCTTGGCCACCCCATTCCCTGCAGTCCCCCCCCATTCCTCACCGGCGTTGGGCGGCGCGACACGAGCCGTGCTGCCAGCGCTCGGCACCATCCGCCGCCAAGCACGAGCCGCTTCGCCTCCTCCTTGCCAAATACTTATTGTTCCCACTTTGAACTTCTGCAAAGCGAGCTTTGCCAAGGCTCCAGCATGAATCATTAATTAATTCCCGATTCCTGGAGGGGTTGGGGGCTGGGGGTTTGGATTGTGTGTGCGTGGGGGTGGATTTTTGGGGTTTGGGGTTTTTTTGGGTGGTGTTTTGCATTGATAATTGAAAACAAGGAGAGGGAGGCACTGGAGAGCGGAGGAGAACGGAGGTGGAATTTTGCCATCCCTGAGACCCTCGCTCAACAGGGGAGCCCCGAGGTTGAGTGATGGGGAACAGCTTTGCTTCTTTTCGGAAACATCACTCTCTGAGGTGTGGGGGTGTCTCTGGAGGTGCTGGTAGAGGCGGAGAGCTCAGCAGGGCATTGAGAAACAGCTTGGAAAGGAAAAAGCAAGAAGAAAGAACTGAAAGTCTCATTAAAGAGAAAAAAACCCCAATTATTGGGGCAGCCCTGGGTCTGTGGGAAGCAGGGGAGGGCAACAAGGTCTTACCCGCGGGCTGAAAACCCAACATACGTCAGGCTGCACCAGTCCCCGACCTCCCTGATGGCTCTGTGCTGGACTCGCTCCAGTATTGCCATGCCTTGCTGTCCAGGAGAGCCCCGGATGGGTCAGTCCCACCATGCCAAAAAGAGGGAATGGCCTCAGCCATGGCTGCACAGAGCAAGCCTTGTCCCCACGCCCCAGGGCCCTGGCATGGGGTGAACAGGCCGCATTTACTGCGATGCCCCCGGCCCATGAGTCTCCAGGAGCTTTTGCCATTTCCCATTCTCTTTCTGGTTTAATAACTTGTTCCTTATTGACATTTTTATTCCGAACACAAGGAAAATGCCAGCGTGGTAATTGCAGTACATGTAAAGCAAGGCACCATGCCACATCCTCCCCATCAGCTCCTTCCCCCTCTCTCCAGCTCGATAGGCACAGGTGGAAAGGAGCAGTGGGTGGCTCAGCCAGAGAGAGAGGGGGAATTCGGGGACCCATGCGTGCCACAGGGCTGCCACTAACGGATGGGTGGGACACGAGCACCGGCCGTGACTCGCCGGGCAGCGGCAGGGCTGGGAACGGCACTGGGTTTAATTGCTCCAACTACCAGCTAGACCAGCTGCCTCCAGGAACACTTGCATCTGCGGCTATCTTGTGGTTTCTAATACCGCCAGAAATCCCTCTTGCTCTCATGTTTACCAGCGTGCAATTGCAACCCCTTGATGTCTGCAGAACAGCCTTCCCTCTCCCGCTTCCCCGCGAAGAGTGACAGAGCTATAACAATCTGGAAAGAGGCAAACACGAAACAAAACCCCACTGGGATCCAGGGGGTGGGGGGGAAAATATCCACATCCTGGAGGATGGAAATCAAAAGCAGAAACGCTCTTCCCTCCCTCCACCCCGAAAGGATTCGATAAACGGGTAACGTAAGGAAATGCAAAGCCATGGTAGCCACCTTTTTTCCATGCAATAAGCTGGAAAATGTTTAATGCCTGAGCAGAGCAGGAGCTGTAATGTTGGAAAATGATAGTGCTGGGGAGCCATCTGCTTATTGACTGAAGTCTGGAGCGCGGGCTTTCCGCTCCCGTGCCTCACAGAGATGTGTGTGTGCGCCCTGTGTGCCGGGGATACGTACGCAATGTGACTCCTTTATCAGCCCCCTGGGAAGGAGGAGGGGGGATGCTTGTTCATGGCTGGATGCATGAGAGCGTGTACTGCAGCACGTGTGCAAGCTTGCAGGTACGCCTGGTCCGTGCCCCCCTCCCCTCCTCAGGCATCTGGGTGTCCTTTTGTCATCCTGATGCGTTTCTCCTCCCGCCTTCATCATCCCACCCCACCAGTGTTCTCCTTATATGATGTGACTGTCATCATGAAAGCACTGTGGTTTCCCTGAATCCCAGTGAGCACGGCACCCCATCTGCATCTCGGAGCAGCTCACTGGGCTCCCCATTTAGCTCAGAGAAACCTCAGGGTGTCATTGGGTTACCGTTGTGGCTTTCCCACCATGCCTTCAGCCACTGGCTAATCCAGCCGGTGCCTTTCGTCCTCCCACCGACCCACACGTCCCCGTCTTACCCCGGGCAGCCACCCACATCTGTCCACCCATCACTGTGCCAGCCGGGCTGGAAGAAATCAGCCCGCGAGTCTCCGATGGAGTGAGTTTGGTCTGTGGCACTGTGTGCTTCTGTTTTGATGGCAGAAGTGTGGCACAGGAACTTTCCACATTTCCCAGGAGAGCCATAGCCCCAGGAGTGTGCATCAGGCTCCTGCCATGGATTTTCTTGGCTCAGTTTCCTTTCGCAGACCTGGCAAGGTTGTCCCCATGCCCTGGGGCTCTTTGATCAGCGAGTGGGTTTCCCTGGGTGGCCAGAACCAAATCCAAACTCCACTGTCGCATCTTTAAGCCAACCTCTCCTGTTTCCTATGGGATTATCAACTTCAGGACAGAGTCACAATGGTACTTGGGCACCTAAAGGTGGAGAGACGGGCTGAGAAAGATTGGCTGCCTGCCCCCTCAATCCCTTGCCCAGCAGTCCACCCGCTCCACATCCTATGTGTCTTTCAGCACCTGGATATTAGGGCCAGGTAAAGCTCATGGGATGAGTAAGTCTCCTTACTCCTGTAAGCAGGCCGAGAATCAGCCCCCCTCTTTGTTACTCAATAGAAGCAAGTGCAAACAAATCGCTCTTGGTATCACAATATTTTTACAATATAAAAGATAAAAGAGATAAAAATACCACAAAAGAGAGAAGTGGAAAGCACGTTTTGGATGCAACTGGATTGTTCAGCGGAAACAATGAATCTCCTCCGCGTACGGTGATAAGCACCCGCGGGCGCATCGTTGCCTTTTCAGATCCCCAAAATCTCAATACCCAGGATCAGTAGAAAGCTAAGTAGAAGATGCTTTTTATAGGCTTCGAATTCCAATTAAATTAGAGGAGATTATTCAACAAGAAAGCCTACAAAATGAAGTCTCGGGTTATGTATTGGAAAGCAAAATGCAAATATGTTGCTTTCCGGCTCGCGGGTTTTCAAACCAAAAGGCAAACTTACTTTAAGTAAAAATGATTTCATTCAAATTCTGGGGGAGTCGACTCAAGGAACTGATCCTCAACTGAATTATTCAGCTTTTTTATCAACAGACTTATTTCTTCCCTCTTTATTCTTCATTTGCCTATTCATAAATCCCACCGCTTTGTCAGTCACAAGAAATACTTTCCCAGTGGCTTTGACAAAGCAAAAATTAACAGGGAAGGGAGCTGGAGCATCAATGCTTCGCTGTGAAGTACCTCCTTGCCACGCAAGGTATTTTATCTCTTCCTGGAGGAGAAATAAACTCCATCATCTTGACTAACCCTCGCCACAGGGACAGTCCTTGGCAGAAGTCTTGGGGTAAAGCGTGGTGTTGGTCCCCGTTGGCATCCCCAGGGGGAAAATGTCTTTTAGAAACCTAGCTTTGGGCTTCAAGGCCGTGCAGGGTGGCAGAACGTGCTCTTCAGTAGCCATTACTCCATCTCCTTGGCTCCTGAGCAGCGGTGTCTCCTTTCTAGCTGGTGGTTGCCCGGCTTTGACTTGGAGCTGTCGGATCTCATTTACGTGAGCTTGTGCCGGGTCATGGGTGTTTCTAGGGGGAAATACCGGTGATCATAAATCTTTCCTTTTGATCTGCAAACATCAATCTCCGCTGAGCTAAAGAAGACTCAAAGGTGACCGTAAGGGTTGGGAGTCAGAGGGGTACCACTAGATGAAAACTCTTAGTTCTGTAATTCCAGTAGGAGCCAGGAAATATTTTAACAGGGGGATTAAATGTATCTTTAGCCACAGAACTTAAAAAGAAGGAAGGGATTCATTCAACCAACACACCAGAGGAATTGGAGGACCTTAGAAACAATTTGTAAAGCCTCATTAAATAGGAGAAGGCTCTGCAAATCCATCCTGCTTTCCCCAAGACCTGCAAACCTTCCTGCTTGCTCTGGTCTGCAGCGGCAGCTGCAGAGCGTGTGGGCATCACGAGCCACATCCCGGGACCCCGAGGCTGCATTGCGGGGTAGGAAATGCAGCCGGGATCAGGGTCCCTCCTTGTAATTGCTTCTGATTCTCCCCATTTCTTCAGGCTTACCGGAATGGAGAGGGCAGTGGATGCTTTGACTCAGGAGGTGGGACTTGGGGGCCGAGGTGTGGTCTGCCTTCCACTCTGGAAATGCTACCTTGTGTCCTGGCTTCTGAGCATCTCCTTGTCCTTGTCTGCTTGTCACAGAAGAGAAACGGTGACGCCACTGCCGTTTTTCCCTCTGCTGAGCAGGCTGGGAGAGGACATGTAAAGAGCTGTGGGGATCAGATCTAGTCACCAGAGAAGCACTAATGGGGGGGGGGGTGACACCTTGGACCCAGCATCCTTGCAGCGTCCCGTGGTCAGGACGCACCGTGCCAGTGGCTCGTGGGGACACACCACCCAGCCCTGTCCAGCCCCACGTGGTGCAGATGAGTTTTTGCCTCCTGGGATGAGAGAGGAACGCTGGAGATTTTGGCAGCAGCGCAGAGAGCATCTGGGGTTTCTGGCACCCAGGGAGCTATTGAAGATGGCTTATGTGTTTGAGAGACACTTGGATGTGTTGGTGCTGAAGAAGGAACGTACCTCCACCTTTCTTCTTCCTTCCTTCTTGTGTGGGAGTGAGGGTTCCCCACCCTGCAGTGCTCCAGCTGCGAATGAGACTCCCTGTGCGAGGAGCCTTGGGAACGTCAGCCCTTTGGCACAGCTCCGGGGTTCTCCCACCAGCCTTGCAACGGCGATTCCCAGTGCGCTGGCGAAGTGGCCTCAGCTGCTGCAGCCCTGCTGTGTGGTGGGGACCTTGGGGTGTGTGTGTGAGGGGTGATGCTTCTCTCATGGTGAAGGCAAAGCCCTGCAGCCACTGCTGCTGCTCAACCCCGTCTTGATGCTGCCCAAGCCCTGTTCTCACTGGTGGCTGCACAGGAGCACCAAAGATTAACAAGCATCCCAGGGAGAGAGGACTCACAGGCTCACAGGCTGTGTTGGGTTGGAAGGGACCTTCAAAGGCCATCTAGTCCAACCCCCTCCAATGAGCTGGGACACCTTTAGCTAGAGCAGGGCACTCAGAGCTTCATCAAGCCTGACCTTGAATGTCTCCAGGGATGGGGCCTCCACCACTTCTCTGGGCAACCTGTGCCAGGGTCTCACTCCCTTCAGAGGGAAGAACTTCTTCTCACATCTTATCTAAACCTGCCCTGCTCTGGTTTTAAAACATCGTCCCTCATCCTATCACTCCCTGCCCTTACAAGCATTCCCTCCCCAGCTTTCCTGCAGGTCCCTTCAGGGATTGGAAGGGGCTTGGAGCGTGGGTTTGAGGGAGATGGGGTCTCATCACCTTCCAGATTTTAATGGCTGGTGGATGTGGCAGCAGAATGAAACCCTCAGGCTCTGCATGCCCAGGAGGGGAGAGCTGGCACAGGAACAGAGGGGCTGGGATTCCTCCTGGGATGTAGCTCAGCAGTACGTTCCCCAAAGGCTTTTAGGTCCTGCCTTGGACACAACCTTTGCTGGAAAGGAAGGGCTCTGGGGAAGCTGGGACGGGGGGGCAGGTGAAAGGAGGGGGATGCAGGGTGGCAGAGGGCTGCTCCCTCCATCCCATACCCCATTAGGGTGGCTTGAATGCCGCACCGCTTCCTTGCAGAGGGCAATGGGCTTTCTGCTGAGCGCTCTGCTCTGCTCTGCCGGGAGGGAATGAGAAAGCAATGTCAAAGACATGTTTGAAATGTCAACAGAAGGGCCCTGCAAGATTGACTGCAGTCTCGTGAAATATTTAATTCTTTCTCTCCTTATGAAGAGAGACGTTATTCCCGATGAAATATTTATGCAGCGGGGAGAGAGAGGGGAGGGAAAAGCATGCGGGGAGAAGGAGGGGGCCGGCTGGCTTGCCCCCTCTCACCGCTACCCCTACTGGGGTGCCCGTTTGATCTGCCTGCCTGTTCCTCATCCCTGGAACCGTTAGATGTTGCTTCGTTATCTCGGCCCTGTTTGTTTCTATCAGCATATTTGCCCCTTCCCGCTGCCTTTCTCTTGGCACCGATGCCTGTCGCAAATCACGTGCTCACCCAGGCAGCTCTGGCACAGCCTTCCCACTCTGCCATGGCACAGGGTACCAGGAGCTGGGGACACCGGCACGGGACCCTGGTGGGATGGCCCCGAGGTAGCTGTCCCCACCAAAGGGTGTCATATTGAGCTGGACATCCCTTTCCCAGGTTTGGTGCTGCCCGAGGGAGAGGGAGGACTTGCTTTCCTGTGTGGGGTACCAGCGCCTGATGGATGCTGAGATCCAGGGGGACACAACTGCCACTCACCAGGCACGGGGAGGGCAAGGAGAGGAGTTGTCTTATCTGCTCCCTGCCCATCCTTCTGTTTAGGGTCTACCACACAGGCAGCCGGATACCTCTGGGATTCCTTGGTACCTGATGATCCCAGTGGGCTGGAGGGCAAATCTTATGAGGAGCAGCTGAGGGGGCTGGGGGTGTTCAGCCTGGAAGAAGAGGAGACTGTATCACTGCCTATCTGAAAGGAGGGTGCAGAGAGGTGGGTGATGGTTTCTTCAGCCGGGTGACTGGTGATGGGACAAGGGGAAATGGCCTCAAGCTGCACCAGGGCAGGGTCAGAGTGGACATGAGGAAAAAGTTCTTCACTGAAAGAGTTATGGGGCACTGGAACAGGCTGCCCAGGGAAGGGGTTGAGTCACCATCCCTGGATGTGTTCATAAGATGGGTAAATGAGGTGCTCAGGGACATGGTTTAGAGGACAGCAGGTATGGTTGGATGTGTGATCCCATGATCCTGCAGGTCCCACTTGCTCACCCTCTGTGCAGGGCCGGCTCTCGAGGCGGGAGAGGGCTGGAAGCCTGCAGACACGCTCACCCGCAGCCTCCTGGGCAGCGGAGCTTAGCGGAGGCCTCTGGCATCTGTTGTAACGTCAATAACAGCGATAATCCATCCGAGGTCGTGTTAGCAAGACCAGAACTGGCTGAGGAAGCATGTCCCCACCCCTGCAATTCTTGAGCAGGAAAAGAAATGAGTTCCCACCAGCAGCAGGAAGAGAGAGACATAAAATTCCAATAGCGGTGAAAGGAGGAAAAAAAATATTGGGGAAAAAAAAAAATCCCTTTTGATTCCACTGAATAGTTTTGGGGTTTTTTTCTTAAAAACTAATTTCAAAACATTTTGATAGTCGCTTTTCATTTCTAGTTCTTTTTCTGCAAACCTATAAATTACCGTAGATTTATTAACCTCAAAATTTCTTTTCTTTCATTTCCAGTGTGTCAAAAAAAAAAAAAGGGACATTTTGCCCTTCCGAGCCTTTTCCCAGAATTTTTGTGAAGTGGGTAATTTGTCACAATTGATCCCTTTTCTGGAAAGCTTTGAATTTCACCAAACTGGTATTTACTGCTGAAACCATGGTTTTTAGCTGACACATTCCCGAACCGGCTCTATTCACGGGCTGTGATTTCAGGTTTCCAAAGTGGAGCGGAGCAAGGTGGGGGGGGGGGGTGTTGGTTTTTGGGTACATGATTAGGAAGGAGCTTTCACATCCCGGGTGGGGAAGGCAGGTTTGGTGCAGGGCAGAGAAACCCAGTGTTCCCTTTTACGCCTTTACGCCTCCCCACTGAAACCACCCGCCTTGGCATCCGAACTGTTCCACTGGCTGCGGCGTTAAACCTTGATAAATGCCTTTAATATTTAATTGGTCTTTAATAAACATAAATAGGTGGGATATTAAATGCAACTCCTCGGGCTGAAGAAGGGGAGTAACGCGAGTTACCCAGTGAGTCGTGGCTTAGTGTGGTTTGAAACCCAGGGCTTGGGAAGTGCTTCTTCCCTATGCCAACAGGCTCCAGCCATTAAAACCGGTATCCTGAGGGTCCAGTAGTCATCGTGCTCAGAACGTTCATGTGGGAATAAGGTGGGAATAAGGCCGCAGAGCCAAATCGGGGGTCTCGAGTGCCAGCGGGTAACAGCAGTGGGCAGTTCTTCCAGGTGCAGCAGGAAGTCACATCCGCTCAGGATCTTGTAGGATTTGCCTGCAGATTCCCATCTCTGGCCACGCTATGTCATCGCAGGGCTTCTTCCCAGAGAGCCTGGGCTGAGTCCATCCCTTTGGAAGGTGACTCCACCGCCCCACTGAGATACAAGATCACAGCTTGGGCTGGGCTAAGGGCAAATTGTAGACTCTGAGGCTGATGTACGGGCAGATAATAACCCCTGGGAAAAGCAAAACGAGACAAAGCCCCTACTCAAGCCTCTTTTGAGGTTCACGGGGGTTCAGCTGATGTCCTGAGGGAAAGTTCAGGTTTATTAGGGAAGCTGGGGTTCAGTCATTCCCCCCATCATAACCACCCAAGCCAGCAATCCCGGATGAGGAGGTGGGAATAAAGCAAAGAGCATCCTTCCCTGCCACCAACAGCACGCTCATCTGACTCCTTCAGCGTTGCCGGCACAAGTGGTGGGTGAACCTCCGCACATCTAGAGGTTGATTTTTCAATCAGGCGAGCACTTCAACCTCCCAGAGTTCAGGTACTTGTCTCTCTGCTGCTACTCCTGCCTCTTCAGCCTGAACAAGTGGGCTGGAGATCCCGAGCAAGCGAACAAGCGTTGCTCTGAGGTTGCCGGTTCCCCAGGGGCTTGCTGGTTGGGGGTGGCAGGAAAAGAGTCGCTCTTTGAGCTCGTCTCCCTGTTGTTGACCCACAGAAGCATCTCAGCCACCACCAGCTGCTTCTAAAGAGGGAGAAGCACCGCAGGCCTTACGGCAGCTGCCACCAAACACATGGGAATGATGATCCCAGTGCTGGGTGGCCCTGGAAGGGCAGGGATATTGGGAGGGAGCAGAAGAGCGGCAGCTGCCATGATAAACGCAGAGTGATTCTAGCAGGGAAAGGCTGGATGTGAGGGCTGGGTGACAGGTCTGCCAAGGGCTCCTCCTGCACAGGCTGAGGGACACAGACCTGGGACTTGTTGGAGGGAAGTACGAGGTGGGAGCAGCTTCCACCTCACTCACGCAGCATTCAACCCATCGCCAACCCAAGGTGGGCAAAGCCTTCTGCTCCTCCTCTCCTGCCTGCCTGGGATTGAGCCGTCTGCCACCCTTCATTGACTGGCAGAGCTGTGATACCTACCCAGAGCAGAGATGCCATGCTGTGGGACCCACTACACACTCACTGGTCCTTCTTCTCCCATAATGCTCCTCATAAAGCTGCCTGAAACAACAGGAGAGAAGCCGCCGTTGCCCCACGGGAGCTGGCAGAACCTGACTCTCTGCTTTTCCCTTTCTCTCTTGGCTTCCTTCCTTCTTCCACTTTTATTCTCCTTGTTCTGCAGAACCAAAACATTTTGGAGACTCTGCACTCGGTGCTGGCCTATTATTCACAGAACCTCCTATCTCCCCGCTTCAGGATGCTGTCTGGATCCGACCAATTACCAGCTCCCTTGATGTATAACACCATAAAACCCTTAACCTCATTATAGAAAATTTCTTTTGAATGGCCTTTAAAAACCATCTCATTACACAGGAAGAACTGTAATTACCTTTAACAAGACAGAGATATTGTGCGAGCGAGTGTGTTTGGGCTGTCAAAACAGCAGCGGTGGGAGTTCATCTCCAACCGGTTTCACCGCAAGGGCAAACGCTTTGTAATTCCCTCCTTTGCCCCGCTCTTCATCCCGGCCCTCCTCCTCTCCCTCACTCCTCCTCTCCTCCTCTCCCTTACTCCTCCTCTCTGCCCGCCTTCTCCGGGCAGAAACAACGCCTTGCTTGGCTCTGCTTTCCGAGATAGAGCCCGTCTTCCCTTGCTGGCATCACTCTGCCTTCCAGGGAAGAAGGAAAACACCTTTTTGGGGGGCAAAACCCCTATCTCGGCGCCTCCCAGCTCCTACTGACCTAAAGGGCAACGGGTCTGTCCCTCTTTCAGGGAAGAACTTTTCCTCCACATCTGATCTGACCCTGCCCTGGCGCAGCTTGAGGCCATTTCCCCTTGTCCCATCTCCTGTCACAAGACCATCGCCCACCTCTCTGCACCCTCCTGTCAGGTCACTGTAGGTGGTGAGAAGGTCTCCCCTCAGCCTCCTCTTCTCCAGGCTGAACACCCCCAGCTCCCTCAGCTGCTCCTCATAGGATTTGCCCTCCAGCCCCTTCCCCAGCCTGATTGCCCTTCTCTGGACTCCTCCAGGACCTCAATGTCCTTCTGATGGTGAGGAGCCCAGAACTGGACACAGCACTCGAGGTGCAGCCTCACCAATGCCCAGTACAGGGGCAAAATCCCCTCCCCAAACCTGCTGGCCACGCTGGGTCTGACACAAGCCAGGATGCCGTTGGCCTTCCTGGCCACCCGGGCACACGACATGGCCAGTTGCAGTCACCCAACACCCGCAGGTCCCTCTCTGCCTGACAGCTCTCCAGCCAGGCTCCCCCAAGCCTGTAGCGCTGCTCACAGGACATTTCTGGCTGTCTCTCCTTCCTTTCTGTCCTTTATTATTTCTGCCTCCAGGTGGTTTTTTGGGGTGTGTCCTTCTCCAGCAGCCCTGGTAGCGTTATGTGTTGAAAGAGCATTTCTCCCCACCTATTTCCCCTTGTTTTGAAAATTCATGAGCATCAGGGGCCAGACCCACAGTGTTGCACTCCAAGCCTCAAGGAGGCAGGGTTGGGCAGGGACTCCGTGGCAGCCCCTCACAACAACAACAACAACCCCTGGGTCATCTGTAGCTTCTCTGTGCTGCTGGAAGCACTGGGAAACAGCACCAAAACCAGTATGGGGACTGAGGTGGCTGGAGGCCCCTAGTATGAGTGACTCTTCCCAAAGACTGTTATCTGCTGTTGGGTGGGGGGGAGGAGAGGGCAGCCCTGGAAAGCCCAGCTGCCCTGAGTCCAGCTAATTGTTTACAAGCCTTAATTGCCCTAAGTGGCCCCATCTGGAGCTCACACCTGCCCCTCTCCAACCTGGGTGTATTTAAGCTCAGGCTTGCCCTTTCATTCTTTTTCTGAGCTTCACTGGGGGTGGATGTGTCTCCTGTTGCTCTGGTCTGGGCTGATTGTGGAGCCCTAGGACCTGGTTTGGTGCTGCTGATGGACCTGGCTGCAGCACCCATCTCTGCCTGCTGTGTTTGGAGCTGTGAGCCAGCACCCTGTTGGGAAGGGCACCCTCTGCTCCTGGACACCTTGCTCAGACAAGCAGCTGGCTCTTGCTGTGCCCTTGGGGACACCTTTCTGAAGCCACCCGGTGAGTTTTTTCCCTGCAGTAGAGGACTGATAGCTGAGCTCAGGGAATTCCAGAACTGCAGGGGTTGGAAGGGTCCTCAAGAGATCACTGAGTCCAGTCCCTGTGGAAGGTGCTATCTTTCCTACCACCTCCCTGGTTGAGGTTCCTGGCTTCTGTCTTTGGAGCTGGGCTTTCTCAGCATACTGCCCTTGTGGTGCTGGGTGGGTTGAGAAGCAGCATGGAGAGTGATGCTGGGTCTATGTGTGTTATCTGCCTGTGGTGTCCTGCCCAGGATCTGCAGCCTTGCAGGTCTTATGGTGTCCTCCTTGGGTTGGAGCCTATGTCTGGGTGGGAGGTTAGTTGCTGGGGCTTGTCCTTGCTGGAGGAGGCGGAGGGGGTGCCAGGCCTCTAGTGAGGGGGTGTCATGCTTTTATTTCATGTGAGGTGGCTGTGCTGTGCCATGGTGGACAGTGAAGTGGCTGTGCTGTCCCTGCCTGGAGGCAAGCTAGCAGAGCTGAGCTCCCCTTTTATCCCCTCCAAAATGCCTCAGGGGCGGCCTGGACTTTGAGGAGTCTCCTCTTGCATCTCCTAAGGATGGGTAGTAGATGCCTTGGGTAGTCACTTTCCTTAGCCTGCTGTGCCAAGAGGCTCTGGGAGATGTTCTCTGCCTTCTCCCCACAAAGGAGCATTGGGGTTCTCAGCTGCACGAGTTGTGACCATCACTGCAGCCTCCCCCTGTACTGGGATCTGTGGCTGAGGAGCTCAGCCCCAGGCTTGCACTCCCCATGCTCCAGCTTGTTTTTTGCCAATGTCTGTGTTTGTGGGGTGCTTTCCTGGTTAGGACAATCTGTGGCAAGAGTCAGTGTGGATGGCCAAGGGGATGCCTGCAGCACAGGTCCCTGCCATGCCAGGGAGGGTGCCTGGGAGATAGGTCCCAGTCCCCAGGCTGTGTTGGCTGAGGAGCGTTCCCGTGTCCTGCCGTTACTGCCCTCCCGAGAGCCGCTTCGCTCCGTCTCAACGTCTCTGACCTTTCCAGTGTTATGCAGCAGCATTGGCTGCCAGAGCCGCCTTCGGCTCTGCTCGCTGCCTAACGAGCCTGTGGGGATCCGGGGGAAACGGGCAGCCAATAAAAATACAGAATACTGAAAAGGTCAGCGCTGTTCCTGCGACGCAATAACTCAAAGAACTTCTCAGGCGTCGCCTCTCCTCTGGCTGCCAGACCCTGCCTTGTGTGCCCAGGCTTTGGGGGGGGGGGCTGTGGGGCTGGCAGCTCGTGGCTCTGCTCCAAGCTTTGCCAGCATGCCCCACCTCTGCAAGCTGTGCTGGAGAGGACCTCCTCCAGACCAAGAAGGCTGTAGTGTGGGGTCTTTTCCAAAGGGGTTCCTGCTGTGATCCCAACAGCTGGGAGCTTGGCTGGAGAGGTTGAGGTTGGTTTTTGGTGTCACGCTCTGGGTTTGTGCCCCAGGTGTCACGGCAGGGACCCTAGACCTCCTGGGGAGTGCTTGCTCCTGCCCTTGGTCCTGCTGGGTGCAAGGGGCTGGGGTTCATCACAGGCTGTTGGCAGCCTGTGCCTCCATGGCCTTGGGGGGAGCTGAGCTGCTCCTACTGGCACATAAGGGCAAGAGCTGTGCTGATGTAGTGAATCCTCCCTTTCTGAGGGGGAGGAGTGCATCCAAAAGTCCTTTGACCCCTGCTAGTTCTCCACATCTGTTCAGTTTGTTCTCTGCCACTGGCTGGTGGGGACCTCATGTCTCCAGCCAAGGTGCATCTGATGGCACTTTGTGGTGTCAGAGCAGGGCACAGGGATCTGGCTGCATGCTGGGCTATGGAAAAGTGCTGTAGGCTGGGAGAAAATGGCCTTTTAAAAAGCACTGACTTCATCCCACTGAAACCATGGTGACAATTTACCCCTGAAGGCTCCCGATCAGCCCTGTGCCATGATGACACAGGGACTTCATGTGGTTCACTCTCCTGTGGGCAAGAGGCATTTGGAGATGACAGTTCTCTGAGCTTATGGGTTAAAATTCTGGAGTGCTGGATGTGAAGACAAAGGAGCAGGGGGGGAAATGGCAGATGGGGTCCAGGCAGGGCTGGGGATGTCTCATCCTGGATGTTCCTCACCCAGATGCCGCTTCCCCAGCAGTTGGGGCTTGCCTGGGTTTCTGGTGGAGGAGACCTGAGTTTTTATGCCACATCCTTTGGTTAAAGGTGATGGCTGGATTATCCCATCAGCTCTCTGCAGCTGTGCCTGGCTCTCACACCTACCCAAACCCTGGCTGTGGGCACTGTGGATGTCTTTGCTATCTCAAGTCCTTGTGTGGTGTCCTAGGGATGATCTTGTGTACGCTGTGTTGTTGGGTAAACACGTCATGTGGTGTTTGAGGGCTTTATTGCTTTCATGTGGCGCTAGTGTTGTGCTGTTGGAGAGCTCTAGTGTGCCTGTTAGCAGCCGAAGTGGAGCAAAGGAAGGATGTTCTTCCTGTCTGAGCCCCTCGTCTTCACCTCTGGATGCTCTCAGCCATGATACAGTGGCCTGAAGGAGACAACTTGTCTCTGTTTGCACTCAGTGCAAAGCAGTCAATGGGATTGTTAGAGTGGCTGCGTCTCAGCCTCATTTTTAAAAGGGATCTAAAATATTTGGCCAAAGTCCCACTGGACTGCTTTCTGCTCCTGCAAGAGAAACCTTCTGCCAGGCAACTTATTTGTCGAGTTCCTACCAGAAACAGTCACTAGGTTAGACAAGACCTTTAAGGTCGAGTCCAACTGTACCTGTTGTCTACTAAATCACATCCCTGAGCACCTCATCTACCTGTCTGTTAAACATACTCAGGGTTGGCAACCCAACCCTCTCCCTGGGCAGCCTGTGCCAGTGCCCCATAACCCTTTTAGGGAAGAACTTTCCTCGTATCCACTCTGACCCTTCCCTGGGGCAGCTTGAGGCCATTTCCCCTTGTCCCATCACCTTCCCCCTGGCTGAAGAGACCATCGCCCACCTCTCTGCACACTCCTGTCAGGTCACTGTAGGTGGTGATAAGGTCTCCCCTCAGCCTCCTCTTCTTCCAGGCTGAACACCCCCAGCTCCCTCAGCCACTCATATGATTTGCCCTCCAGCCCCTTCCCCAGCCTGGTTGCCCATCTCTGGTCTTGCTCCAGGACCTCAGTGTCCTTCTTATGGTGAGGAGCCCAGAACTGGACACAGCACTTGAGGTGCAGCCTCACCAATGCCCAGTCCAGGGGCACCATCCCCTCCCCAGACCTGCTGGCCACACTGTGTCTGACACAAGCCAGGATGCCGTTGGCCTTCCAGGCTACCTGGGCACACTGCTGGCTCATGTTCAAACCGCAGTCACCCAACACTCTCAGGCCTGACAGCTGTCTAGCCAGTCTCCCCCAAGCTTGTAGCGCTGCTTGGGGCTGTTACGTCCCACTCTGCACTTGGCCTTGTTAAACCTCATCCCACTGGTCTCAGCCCATTGGTCCAGCCTGTTCAGGTCTCTTTGGAGACCCTCCCTACCCTCAGGTGGATTGACACTGCCTCCCAGTTTAGTGTTGTCCGCAAACTGACTGAGGGGAATATTCAATCCCTTCATCCAAGTCATTGATAAAGACACTGAACAGGACTGGACCCAGGACTGAGCCTTGGGGGACACCACTTGTGACTGGCCTCCAGCTGGGTTTAGCTCCATTAACTACCACCCTTTGGGCCCAGACATCCAGCCAGTGTTTTACCCAGCAGAGTGTGTATGTCCAGGCTGGTGGTAGCCAGAATGCTTTGAGAACTGGTGTCAAGGGCTTTGCTGAAGTGCAATTACACTACATCCACAGCCTTCCTCTTGTTCACTTAGCAGGTCACCTTGTCATAGAAGGTGATCAGGTCAGTTCAGCAGGGCCTACCTTTCATAATCCCATGTTGACTGGGTCTGATCACTTGATTGTCATGCAACTTGACCTCCAGCAGGAGCTCCAGGTGCTCCCGAGGGCTTTATCCAGTCTAGGAGGCATTGCCAGCTCCCTTCTGCCCGGCATCGCTGCACCAAGGTGCTCCAGCTTAATGTGCATGGGTGCTCCCTTAAGGAGCTGTGCTTATTCTGGGCTGGCTCTTCAGCACCTTTCTGGTTACCTGAGCAGTTAATAAGGGTAATACCTAATTTTAGTGTGGTGGCACTCATTCAATCTGCAGCTCCTGGAATGCATAAGCGACGCAGATTAATACTGTGCCGAGTAAAGTCGAGCTTCTGGTGGGAGATCAATAGATCATAACTTGGTGACATTTGAAAATACATCTTGTTAGCAGTTCATATTTTGGCACTTCCCATATATTCCCGTGATTTCCCCCCTCCTTTCTCCCTGCTGTCCCAGCGAGCTGCTGATGGCATCAGAAGTCCTGTGAAATCCCATCCCCTAGGGATCACTCTTTATCTCATGGCATGGAAATAGCCTGATGAAGAGAGACTGAAGTGCTGCTGGTTCCTGGGGTTGGGATGGGGACCCCTCAGCATCCTGTAGCTGTAATGACCAGAGCTTGTTTCTGAGTTGGCTCAGGGCATATGAACCCACCTTGCTGTTGGCACTGCATGGTGCTGCTGTGCCCACCCTTAACAGCGAGGTTGGATCCAGAGAGCAAAGGGAACCCACAGTTGGCTGTCCCAGGCAATTCCTGCCCTCGCCGCCTCCTCCTCATCCCTTGCTCGGTGGATGGTGTTGGGTCTCTGGGAGTCAGGCTCCATGGCAGTGAGCTTGGAGCTGGGTTTCACAGCCAGCTGTAATCATCACTCCTCAGGGCACGCACACGCATGTGCACCCGGCTCTCCCTTCGCACATCTTGCTCTGCTTTGCCCTCCTCAGGAGGAAGCTAATCTCCTCTGCAGCTCTCACCCATCAGAGCCGATTAGAGCAGCTCCAGGCTCCTCCTGAGCTGTAGAGGAATTGCCAGGATCAGAGGTTTGGATCATAGCGCTGGAGGGGGTGGGGGATGATCCCTCTCTCTGTAAGCCTGGATGAGGAAGGTGCTGTGCGGTTATTCCGCATCACCAGAGCACGCTGGAGAAGATGCGATTCCCTCAGGTCCCCGGAGCTGAGGGGAGCTGTGCTGAGTCTTGCTCTGATGGAAGATGCTCATGTACACTTCTGGAAGCAACCAAGTGACTCAGGTTGCCCACTCAGTCTTCTTTTCCACAGACTGTTCCCAAAGTCCCTCCGGATGCGTCTGAAGCATCCTAAATAAGACCTGCACACGCTGCGCTCCGAGGTGGGGGCTGCAGAGAGAAAATAGGCCAGTGCTCCTCTCACGCAGGCAGCATTTAAAGAGCCTGCGCGGGAGGAGCGTGGGCATGTGGCTAAATCAGAAGTGAGGAGCCGTCCCCTCCTTTGGCACCTCACCTGCCTCCCATGGAATGGGGCTGCTGGGAAGGCAGGCTGCAGGCTGGTAGCTTTTTTGGTGGTGCTGGCTCCGTGTGGTGTTCCTACCAGCCAGCTACAGAGAAGTGAGTGAGTTTTCCTTTGTCTTTCTGGGTAGGATTCCCAAAACTGCTTGGGCTGCCCCCACTTCCCCCTCCCCTCCCAAAAAGGCTTGCCTGCAGTGGGATTAGGTAACCCACCCCGCAGGAATCCCTGTCTTGTTCTCATTTCTCCAGCCAGGTGCCCAGGCAAAGCATCCATCTTTGTCTTCCAAACCTGAGATGCTGTCTCTTCACTAATTAAATGAGGAATATCATCCCTTTATATTTCTGTCAGATGATTCCAAATTAAAAAGGGACCTGTAGGACCGAGAAGAACCTTACCCTGTCTTTGGGGATTGCCTTCCTTTTTATTTAAGGGTTTTTTTTTGTGGATGGATAATTCCATCTGAAGGTCTCCAGCCATCCTGTGGTAACCCTTGGATGCTATTCAAGTGCATCCTGGCCCCCGGCGTGTGCTCATTGCCTCCTAATTGCTCTAAATAAGTTGGGAATGATGAAATTAAAGTGCCATTGATATCAGGCAGCCCTGGCATGCTGCAGTTACAGACATGCAAGGGAGGTGGACAGATGGGGAGATGTTAGGATAATAGGTATTAAATGCAGATTTTTACCCTGTTTGGGATCCCCAGCTAAGCACAGCACAACTTCTCGGTGCGGCAACTTTGGCAGCTTCTCTGCCTGTGTCCCAGCAGAGTCTTTGGCACTGGTTGATTACGTGGAGGGCATAAAACTGAGCAGCCTCTCTCAGCTCCCTGGAGATTCCAGGATATGGCCCACTCTGGGGGCAAAGGCATTGCTGGATAATCCCAGGGCCACATGACACCCCCAAGCTGTAAATCACCGGTCTGTGGGGTGATGTGGTCCAACCGCAGTGTGTCTGTGCTGGTTCATCACGTGGGCAGTGCTTGTGTTATGGTCACTCCCTGCATCTGTAATGCACCAACAGCTGAGATTTGGGTCCTGGTATTGAACCCAGATGGGAAGGGAGGGGCTGGGGAGGTGTTCTCCTACCCTGGCATGCTGGAAGGCTGGCCTGAGAGACTGGTGTGTATGGGAGCAGCATCCCTGCTCCTGCCTGGCCTGGGGAAGCAGCCCATGCCCTGGTGTGGGGACAGCACTGGCAGGGATGGTGGGTGGTGGGAAATGTGGGAAGTGTAGTCCAAGGGGAGGAAAGACCTGATTCTTGGCTGGCAGTGCTGCTGTGTCCATTAAAAGCAGAGGGGCCAAGGTAGGACCCAAATCTTCATCTGGAGCAAAGGCAGCTTTGTGTGGATCTCTTCCCAGCCAGAACAGACTCATCACATAGCCCACAGCCTGAAACTCATCCAACTCATTGGGGGCACAATGCAGTTTGATGCTCATCCCCATGACTGAGTTTCCCCTCCCAGATCCTGCAGCAAGGGCTGCCCTGGTGTGGTGATGTGAGGCTCAAGAGGAGTATCTTGGCCAAAGATCCATTTTTTTGGGAGCCTGTGGGAAGTGGCTGGTGTGGGGACTACTGGTGAGGATGAGCTTCACTAGTGTGCAAGCACTTGTGTGCTTGCGCAGTGTTACGAGTGCATCCAGCTCTGATCCACAGTTCATGGTCTTCCAAAGATGGATGGGAGGTATGGCACAGCAGTTCCCTTTCCAAAAAAATGCCAATCACTTTAATCACTCACCTAAGATTTGGGTTAAGTCCAACCACCTGGCTTTGGATAATAACTCTCCCAAGCCTTCTTGAGCTAGTCTTGTTGAAGCATCATCGGTGTTACTGGGACACTTGAAATGGATGGGAGGAGCAGGGATGTGGCAGCCAGCTGGACTGCAGGATGGATGGCTGGTTGTGAAGGTGATGGGAAGTTACACTTGCTCAGTCTGAGCCAATTTTATTCCTGTAACCGGCCTTGGCTGCCACTTTGGCTTCCCCATGTCTCATTGGATGCTCACCTCACCTGGGGGCTTTGGGTTGAGACAGGAGCCCTTTCTCTGGGCTGCCTTCCAGGCTCAGCACTGATCTTTCAGTGGGCTTAAGACCTTTGTGTTCCTACCATTGCATATTTAAAGGCCAAAGGAGATGATTCATGACCTTTTGGTCTGACCTGCTCAGCAACAGAAGCAACAACTGGTCCCCCTGCCGATTCCTTTGCCAAGTGCAGTATCTCTGGGCACTCCCAAGCAGGTGGCTCCCCAAGACATGGGAGCTGCAGGGGCTTGGTGTGAAGCTGCAGAGCAGCCCTCACCTCTTCCTAACTGGGGCATTTGGAGTGACCCTTGGAATAAGGGTGATCCTGAAGTGCCCAGGTTGTGGGTGTTGGGGGTACCCTGTTCTGGCAGGGGGCTGCATGTGGTGAAGTGGTCTGTTCCTGTGAGGGATCGAGGATGCTCAGTTGAGCAGCCTGTTTACCATAGGATGGGAGGGAATGGCTTGAAATTGCACCAGGGAAGGTTTAGGCTAGATATCAGGGAGAATTTCTTTACTGAAAGGGTTGTCAGGCATTGGAACAGGCTGCCCAGGGAGGTGGTGGAGTCACCATCCCTGGAGGTGTTTAAAAGGCATGTGGATGAAGTCCTTAAGGACATGATCTAGAGGTGAACCAGGCAGGGTTAGGTTGTGGTTGGACTCAATGATGTAAAGGGTCTCTGCCAACCCAGCTGATTCTGTGACATGAGTCTGAGCTGGTCCCTGTGCCTGCGTGTTTGGGTGTCCCCAAGCAAATGCCTTGTGCTACAGGAGGTGGTTCAGTAGCAGGAAACACCTTGGGTTGGGAGCAGTTTGGGTCTGATCTCCTTGAAAGAACCTCCTCAGAAGGACCTGCAAACTGCAGGAGCAGGATGCTGTTTGTGCTTTCCCTGGTGCCCAGCACCCTACACTTGGGGGGTGCCTTCCCACCTGTCACTGCTGGGCTAGGAAAGCCCCCTCCACCCGCAGCCCCCCACTCACCCTGTGGTTGCTCTTGTGACCCAAGATGCTGAATTATTGATGAAAGCTGGTGCTTAGTGTGGTGACCTTGAGATCCCCTCTCAGGGCACCCTCCTGCCTTTGCACTGGCTGGAGCCGCCTTAATCCCTTTCTCCTCTTCTTGTGGATGTGTCTGCTCATCTCTTGTCTTCCTCTGCTTCCCCTCAGCTGCTTCCAGGAGGTGACTTGGGGCTGGAATAGGTGTGTGCCAGCTCCCACCAAGAGCCATCTCCTCCTCTGCGTGGCTGAGCACAGCACAGTCCGTCCCTGGACCCGTGTGGAACAGGCCCTGCTGCTGCTGGTTGTCAGCAAACGAGCTGGGCTCTGCCATGGTGCTGGAGAAGAGCTGGAGCACAGGGCATGGCGTGCTGGGCTTTGGCCCGTGCTGGAGTTGGCTGTTCCCTCTGGATGAGCAGGGGGCAGGAAGGAGCTGTGCCAGGTGGAAAGCCCTGGGGAGCTGGGCTTGGCGTGGGAGGAGGAAGAGGAGCTTTTGCCCCTTCTTTGGAGCTGGCCTGGCTATGGGGGCACTCAGAAAGGCCAAGCAGATCCAGGCACTTGTTTGGTGTGCCAGATCTGCTTGATGCCTCTGTGCTGTGTGTAACACAGGCAAGGCATGCTCAAGGGGAGCTCCATTCCTGGGGACTGAATGTTCTGGGGTGGCTCTGGCCAAGTGCTGTGGTAGAGGTGCAGTTTGTTGTGCTGACTGAACCACAGCATCCCATGGGGCTTTGCATCCCCTCCAAGCAGGGCAGGTCTCAGACCCCCTATCTGTCACTGAGCAGAGCAGGTCATTACAGGTCCCTACTTGCCCAAGGTGACCCAAGATGTCCTGGTGGTAGGCAGAAGGAAGGCTGGACTTGTTTTCCTTCCCTCCTGGCTGAGGTTTTGTGGAGCCTTTCACCCAGGGGTGAAGTCACTCACCGTGACCACCTTTAGCAGCTGCTTCTCTGCATCGCGGGTTGTAAATGTCCCCTTAATTTAGTGCCTGCAGTGCACTAAAGCAGCAACCTTAGCACAGCCTCTGCATAACTGAAGAGGGCTCTAGGTCCTTTGCTCCTGCACAAGGCTGCTGTCCTTGAGTGCTGGAGTGGCTGATGATCCCACTTACCCCTGGGTGCTTGCAGCCAGGTCTGCTGCCTTCTGCCCTGGGGATAAGGATGGGGATGGTCTGGCAATGGGATCACTGAAGCATTGTGCTCCTCCTTCCTTGAGGGGCAACTGTGCCCTGACACTGGGCCCCCCACATCTTGCTTTTACAAGATAACTCCTTGGTAAATAGAGATATTCAGCCTGATGCAGCCAGGGTAGGGAGTCAAGGCAGTAATATGCTCGCTTCCCAAATATTCCCTTTCAGCTAAACTTCCTAGTGAGAGGTGTTTTTTTTCCCTCTTTTATAGAGAAGAATAACAGCTCTGACCTTGAGGAGAGAAATGAGGGATCTGAGTTTTCCTTCCGTGGTTTGTTGTTGTTGCTGTTTTTCTTGCAAAATATTCAAGTTGAGAGGGATTTTTTTTTCTTTGTTTAAACAATTTATGCCCAGTGGAGAGATTTATTCCATTCAGTTGCTGTTATTCCCTGTGGCATGGCTTCCCCCCCCCCCACCAAATACTCATACTCTGCTAAATCCAGGGTTCTACTCCTTGCACATGTGAGGGACCAGGTATTCCTGCCCCATCCATGATGCTGGGATGCTTCCTTGTAGCTGGCCACCCCCCTCCAGATATGCTGAGGGATGCTCAGGAGCTGTTCCTAACTCCTCCTCTGCCTCTCAGTGCCTGATCCCCATCCTACTCCCTTATTTCCGTCTCTCAGGGATAAAGGCTGTGTAAAAGAAATTAAAATAAATAGCTTTTTTGGAATGTCCTGGCACCAAGAGGTGTGTTTTAGGCAGTGTTTCCAAATCCCACCTGGCTGTTACCTCCCACGCCTCTGCTCCCAGCCAACACCCCACTGTCCCAGCTTTTAACAGGAACTGGGCAAAAAATGGATTTCCAGGCTGGTTGGGTGGTTTAGCATCATTCCATTGAGGGAGAAGGGGGAAAATGTGAAGGTTGGGTTCGTTTCTGAATGTGATTTATTTGAACAAACACGGCAGAGATGCAAAGGGAGTGGTTGGGCTTGATGGGGAGCTTGGGTTGGGGTAGGAAAAGTATCCTAACAAGGAAAGGGGGCTCAGAGAAGGGGGGAAAGATGTTTTCTTTCATCAAAGCAGGTTGTTTTTAATGCTGATCAATCTTTAAGCACATCCTTTCCTGAAACAACGTGGCAAGGCATGTTTGCAGGGGTAGCTCCAGAGCTGCTAACCACCCCCTTACACTGCTGGTGTCTGCCTCAGTTTCCCTTCTGTCACTTTGCCCATGAGGTTTGGGGACCCCTGTCTGCCTTCTCAGAAGGATGGGTTAGTGTGAGGGATCTGTGCACTGGTTCAGCCCCCCTCCTCAAGGGATTTAATTGAGGGTCTGGACTTGAGAACCCCAAGACTTGTTACAGCAGTGACTGTGAGGTGGCACACCCCTTCCCTGAGGGGCAGCTCTCGAAGTGCCTGTGATTTCTTCAGAGCTCCAATTCTCAGCCTCCTCACCTCTCCGCCAGCACAATGCTTTGGGAACAGATGGGCTTAATTTCCGATTGCCGCCCCCTGAACTTGGGAGGAGGTTGGAGTTTGGAGCGAATCTGCCTCTTATTCCATGTGAGTCCATCTGGCAGCTCCTGCCTGCGGGCAGCCAGGCCTGCCCTGCCCCTGCTGACATGGAGCTGCGTGCCGAGGACCTGGCAAGCCCCCTTCCTGGTGCCAAGGAGGCCCCTCTGAAGGAAGATTTTCCTTCTCTCTTAGCAGATCAACCCGTCTCCCCGTTAACCTCAGCAGTAGCAGAGGCTGAGCATCGCCTTACGGCTCGATGCTGTTGAGATGCTTAGCCTAAGCTTCACCTAATCCTCTCTCATCTAAGCAATCAGGCCAGTGATCTCCTGGAACCAGGTTTGCCTGACACTGGCCTCTGCATTCCCTGGCTTCTTGGAGGAGCACGAAGCAGGTGGTTATAACCATGACTTAGGTTGGGTTATGGGTTTGGGGGGGTTATTTGAGAACATCCTCCTGAATCTCACCCATTTTTCGCTCCTCTCTGCTGCACACGGCTGTTGCACACCGGAATCCCTTGGCTATTTGGGGAGCGTGCTTGGCAAGGGAACTTGGGGTGCAGGTCAGCACTGAGGGGTGCTATGGGTGAAGAAGAGAAGGAAGGATTAAAGCCAAGCCCTGAATTCCAAGGCTGCTGGACTTTGTTCATGCTTGGACTGAAAGTTTGCAGCCAAAACCCAATTCCTGCTTGCTGAAGGGGGAGGTGCTCCCCAGGCTGGTGGCCCTCTAGCACCACAGTGTCACCTGGATACCCCACTGGGGACAGGCCCAGCCATGGCCAGGACCCAGGACCATCCTCCCCTGGCCTTGAGCTTTGAGAGGTGATCAGCCCCAAGCTGGTGGGTAGAGCTCATCCTGGAGATCTACTTTTGGCTGGCTCTGGGATGAACATCATCTCCTTGAGCAAGAGAGGTCAGGAGCTTTCCCCATGTCTGTCCATGGGTGGGGCATCACAAGCTGTCATCATCCATGGCTGGGGCTGGGAGGGAGCAGCACTCTCCAGTGTGTAGGTCCTCTGCCTTGTTTTTGCTGCTGGTGTGATTCTTTGGGGGTTCTCCTGCTTGGCTCATGTGGCTGCTGGCACCAAAAGCCCTGTGCTGGTGAGCAGATGGCTGGTGTGCCTTGGGAGCAGGGCAGGAGGAGGTGGAAGCTGGAGCAGTGTTGGGGAACAACCTGACACGGGCAGCTGCCACTGCTCTGCCCTAATCCCATCGCCATGCTTGGCCTCAACCCCCACCTCCTCCCTCCTTTCCCAACCAAATCCAACACTTCCCCCTCCAGCACCTTCTCACGCTCTCCCCCTCCTCTTGTCTTGCAGGGCTGTGTGTCCAGGGCTAAGCCAGCTGCCCCTGCCGCTCTGCGTTGGGTCCCATGAGACAGGCAGGACCACCCTGTCCTTCCCACCCGGGGTTGCAGCACCCCCCTCTCCCTCCGCTGCACGGGGAGCCCCTCCAGCACCCAAACCGAAGCCGCCGAGGTCTGCTGCCACGGTAAGTCCTGGGCCTTTCTTCTCCTCTGCTCCTTGTCCAGACCAAGACCTGCTGCAGGGGTTTGCTCCCCCACTTGAGGGGACACATGGTGTGGGGTGCACCTATGGACCCACCAGAAGAACCCAAAAAGGCTTTGAGAGACCAGCTTCTGTGCTGAATAATTCTTGTTTCAGTCAACAGCAGGAGCTCAGGAATTCAGGTTGGATTTAGCAAGTGGGTTTGGCTGGGGAGGGAGATGGGGTGGGGGGAGGAAAAAAGAGTGAAACACTGAAAAGTTTGATTTTGACATTTTCCAACTGAAACCTTTCAGCCATCTGTTTGGAGATGACATTTCAGTTTGAATTTTTCTGCTGTGGGGTGGTGTTTTTTTCTCTTTTCAGTAGAAAGAGGGGGGGGAAGCCACCTACAAACAAACCCAAAGCCGTCACTTCAGCCTCACCAAAATGTTTTATTTGGCCCCAGCTTGTTACCAAGGCTTTAAAATCTGGCAAAGGGGGGGTGGGAGAACCCACCCCACAAAACTTTGGTCAAGCTGAATGACTTTATTTGTCTCCATTTGACCATGAAATCCAAAATCAAGCCAACCCTCCCACCCCCCCACTGATATTTTCCTAGCCCAAATGACCAGGCTACGCTGCTGTTGGGGTTACAAGCTGGAGGAGCAGGGGTTACACCAGGGTGGCTGGGCTGGTGGGTGGCATGGAGGACTTTGGGAGGAAGGGAGCCTTGTCCTTGGCAACGGGGCACAGGAGGGTGGTGGCCACAGAAGCCTGCGTGGTTCTTGAGGCACGGTGAGGCGCAGAGGTGTGAGGTACTACACATCCTTGGGTTGGGGTGTTTTTCCCAACCCCCCCAAAGTGAGAGCTTGGAAGAGCCTGCAGTGGCAGAACATGTTGTACCAAGGACTCTGGGGATGGCAGGAGAGGCTCGGTGGGAGCTAATTTTAGCTACAGCAGAAAGCTTGTGCCGGCGAGGAGAACGTGCTGAGCGGAGCCCACCTGGGAGCTGGCATCTTCCTGGGGGTGGGATGGAGCCCTGGGCCTGCAGTGGGGGTGGTGGCTGGTACCCAAACCTGTGGTGGGTGCTGCTGGGTGCCATGGGTGCAGGGCAGGGCTCACCCAGCCCTGTTTGGTCCCCACAGAGCAGCATCTTGATGCTTTCCCTCTCTGATGGTTGAGATGGTCCAATTTAGGGGGAAGTTGGTGTGACACTGAAGGCACCTTCTGGTCTGCCAGGAAGCATTTTCCCTCTCTGGAGAGGGAGAGGAGCAGGAAAGGGCCAGGAAAGGGAAACAAGTGGCTGGTTTGTGTGGCCAAAGCATGGAGATGATGGGTTCAAACACATTCAGCTTGGTCTGGGGCCAGAAGATGTAGCCAGGTCATAGGAACGAGGGGGAACCCCATCTCCAAGCAGCACCCCAGCTTTCAGGTGACTTCTTGGGCACTGAGAGCGCTGCAGGCTGCTGGTGTGAGGTAGAGGTGCCTCATGGGGAGCCAGACCCTGCCTGTGGGGCCACAGGAGATGCCTGATGGGGTTCCTTGTGGCCCTTTATGAAGGAGATGGTCAGCAAAGCCACTGCTGAGCACCCAGGTAGCCTTTCCACCGTGCTCGCAGCTCAGCCAAAAGCCTGAGCTACCTGCCTGGAGAAAGAGACTTTGCTTTCCAGTTACTACTCCCTCTCCACCCCCAGTTCATCCCAGTCACGCCACAGAACTGCTGGGTGGGAGGTACATGCTTGGGGGGGGCTGCCAGCCTCCCTCTCTGGTGATGGGCTGTAGCCACCCTGTGATGGCAGGGAGGGGGATCACAGAGGGGCTGAACCATGGTGGGGGTGGAGTAGGAGACCCCCAAAACCTTGCTATAAGCAAAAAATCCCTGCTGCAGCATGGTGGGGTGCTGCAGGAACCCTATCTTCTGCTGATTTCCTAGGAGGGTAGTGTGCTGCTGGCACATCCTTGGCTCTGAGCAGCCTGGACTCCCAGGTTTACAACACAGAGTCCCAGGCAGGTGTCTTGGTGTGCAGGGGGTGGCAGGTGTTTGACATCCATTCCTCTGTGGGAAGAAGGGGGTTACCCCACAGGGAATCCCTCCTGCTTGGCTTGGGAGGGGTCTTTTTCCAGGCCCTTACTGGAAGCCCCTGAAACCTGCTGAATCATTTACCTTTGTTTTTGCACGAGTTATTTCCATCTTCATTCTCTTTTGCTGTTTCCATCTCTCTTCCCTCTCCCCCCCCCCATCTTTATCAGTAGCTAATGAAACAGGCAGGGAGAAACCCAATTCGTACAGTAATTAAATTTACTTAGTGGGTATTCAGCTGGAGTAATGAGAAGTTTAATTCAATGATTAGTTTTTTCTTTCATTAATTAAAAATGGAACAACGGAGCAGTTACAGTGGGCTGCATTGATCCTCCTCGTGGAAAGCTGCTGATGGAGGAGGAAGGAAGGCTTCTCTCTCTTTTTTTTCCTCCCCTTCTATCCTCCCTGGATGCTCTCCCTGCATAGAGATACCTTTATTGTCCCCAGTCTCTCAGCTGATCCACCCTGCCCAGGTGACCCCAACCCTCTCTGGGTAAGGGATGAATGGAGCAATGATAGAGGGGGGTAATGATGGAAGAGAGGGCTGGAACAGCCCCCCACTCCCACACACACCCAGGTCCTCTCCCCAGTCTGTCCCCAGAAGCCGCCTTTCAGCTTCAAAAGAGGTTTGAAATATTTCCTGTGGGTGGAAGATGGAAAAGCAGGTCCCAGCCCACAAGAAGTTTGGGGTGGGAGAGTTGTTTTTCCTTCCTGGCTGTAACAGATTTGGCTCCATTTAAATACGTTAAATTAATAAACAGGGGTTGAGCCTTTTAAAAGGAGCAATGTGAGAAAGCAGCAAAATAAATCAAATAAGCTGTTTCCCACTTTTCCAAAGCTTTCTGCAGGCTCCCAAGACTTGTTAGGACCTTGGGTGTCCTTTGAAGCACGGTTGAGCAGGTTGTGTTCCCCTAAAGCTTTGTTCATGTATGATTTTTTTACATGGAGGGTTTATTTTGGTGGGTTTTGGGACCATCTGAAGCTCTGCTGTCTATGAGATCGTAACGAGGTGTGGTGGAGAAGGGGGGATTAAAGGAAAAGCCTCACAACAAATAATGGAATGTTAATTGGTGGTTGAGATGTGGTCTGTGCAGGAGCTGTGTGCTGGCTCAGGTGGCTGGACAGGAGGCATCATCCCCCTTGCCTGTGTCCTCTCTGCCCCACGTGTCTTCAAAGTCATCTGTTTCTCTGCTGCTGTTACGGGGCTGTGGGATGGTGAGAATTAGCCAGGGGCCAGGGACAGCGAGCGCCCAGGTTTGAAGTTGCTAAGTGCAAAGGGCACTCAACACCTCTGGAAATGAGATGGGTTTGCTTTCCTTAGGTGTCCTTGGGTTATCTCGGATGATAACTGCTCAGGAAAAGCTGGCGGGCAGGTGAGAAGCTCCTGGCCAGCCCTGCGCTGTGTCCCTGTGCTAGGAAGGGCAGATGGAGGCCCACAGTGGGGCTGGAGCAGCATCTCCAGTTCCTCCATTCCCCCCCCACCCCAGCTTGTGCAGTGGCTCAGAATTTAGAGAAATAATGATTTTATTCTGGAAAAGGAGGAATACATGCCTCTGCCTTGACCTCATCCCCCCAAACAGCAAAACTGGCTGTGAGACAGCAACCCCAAACCCCAGCACATCTTCTGGAGTGACCCCTAAACACACCCTAGGTCCGTGGGATGCAGTGATCTCCAGCCTCAGATCCTGAGCCCCATCACTGGGGTCCTGAGCCGTGAGACCCTTCAGCAGCTCTGGGCTTTGGTGATGTTGCCTGGTTCCCCATCCTGTGTGAAGCATCACATTGCTCTGTACGAGCTGGAGCTGCTGTGGCTGGGGTACAAAGATGCCATCTGGGTCTGAGCCCCCCAGGCAGCCCTTTCCATGCCTGAAGAGGCTTGGAGAGGGCGGTGTGAGCCTGTGCTAGGCTCATAGACAGCTACATCCCTGTTTTATGAGAGCGGTTTTCAGGGAGCTCTTGCAGACTCGTGTTTCTTGAGAGATCACTGCAAGCGATTCCCAAGTGCTCTGGCCCAAATCCGTCCCGGTAGCTGTCAGCAGATCAATGCTGTGCTTAGTACAGGCCTCTGCTCTATTTCCATGGGAAAATGGCTTCTATTAAGCAGTTCATTTTGGGCCTTCCAGCAGCAGGCCCACTAAATTTTAGTAGTTGTGTTTTTCTGTCTGTCGCAGCCTGATTTATAGCACTTAAACACCGGCTCAGATGGAGATTAAGCTGGGCTGAGCTCTGGGTTTTTTGGGAGGGAGGAAGGGAAAAGCGTTTGGGGCTCTTTAATTTCTCTCCCATGCCAGGTTTAAAGCCCTAATTGCACTATTGTTTTTGCCCACAGTGTATGAGCGGAAAGCAGAGGAGAGGCCAAAGCCCAGCGTGCCCTTGGCATCTGATCCCCCAGCATCCTGCCTTCATCTGACCCGGGTAGGTGACACGCGAGCTCGGGCACTGTTGTACTGCTGAGCGGATGGCACCCACGTGCCTCAGGTGTGTCAAGGCCAGCACTGGGCTGGGTTCCACTGCTGTAAGCATGGTAGAAATGCCATCCCCTTCCCCATAACCAGGGGAGTGCTGCCTAGTCCTCCCAGGGTGTAAGACAGTGCAGCTTTCCATCAGGATTGGGGCAGGCGCTGGAGCAGGTGGGACATGTTCGACCCCTCCTGGGGAGGGGTGGGGGGGGGCTGGTGTTTACCGGGGATGGGGGCAACCAAAATGGCTGTTTAACTGGTTGCAGAGTTGTGAAAGCAGCAGCTTGTCACGGGCTCTGTCGTGGGTTTTGCTTCGATTCATATGGCATCACCCAGAGGGAGGCAAACGTTGCGCGCCAGGAGCTGAACAGTGCAGCCTTGGGGATGCTGGGCAGAGAGTTTCATCTTCCAGGAGAGGGCAGGCAAGAGGGTCCTCAAAAGGCACCGTTGCTCCTGAGATGTCTCTATTAAAGCATTGCACGGCGCCCGTGCGCTCTCCGCCGACTCAGCCTCCTGCCAGCGCTCTGGGCAGGGTGGCAGGAGAGACGGGAGCGGGTTTCGGCTCGGGCCGTACGTACGGATCCACAGCTGGAATCCGTGAGCTGTCAGCCTGATGCATGTGACGTGTGGGATGGCAAGCATCAGAGCTGGCTGGGCTGAGGCCATTTCCCAGGATATCTGTCCTCTGGAGAGAACAAAGGGATCTCTTTGAAGAACAGAATTCAGCTTCCTAACGGGGGGCAGGGGGAATAAATAAATCGGGATGATTCATGCATCTTGCACGTGCCAGAGCTGGGTGGGGAGGGAGGGGAGCTGGTCAGATTGGCCTAGTTGGTATGAGATGGTGGGGAGTGCTGGGATCTCAGCTCTGCAGGAGCGGTGCTGTGCCTGGTTGAGAGGAAAAGGGAATCAACAGAGCGAGGCAGAGCTGGCTTTCCTACTCGACCGCACGTGTGCGGTGACATAACTTCCTCCCACTGTCGCACTCTTTGCTCAAGCTGCTGATGCACCCATCTCCTCACCTTCCCCTCACATCCCTGCATGAGAGGGACTGGAAGAGAGGCATTCCTACCTTGTTGTCATCTCCTGTTTGATGGGAAGCAGCAATGAGCCCAGACACCCCCCCCCTCTTCCCGTGGGATGGATGCAGGGAGAGCTGCATATGAAGGATGCTGGGTCAGAGGAGTTCCTGGCGTGTCAGGGCTGACAGAGCACAAGCAGAGGGACCGTGGAAATAGCAGTCTTCTGTCAAAACACCTTCTCAGCAGCAAGCCCTGAAATGCGTTTATTCTTAGCGATCTTCTATCAAAACACAATTCTGCTGGGAAATGGTTGTGCTGGTTAAAGTCCTCCCAGAAAAATCGAGCACCAGGAGCCATCTGGTTTGGGTTTAGATTTGGGTGGCTTCTTCCAGAGCATCATTTGCAAAAGTTGCTGGAGATTTTCTTTTTTTCCCTAAGAATGGTGTTTAGAAAACAGGGTGGGGTTTGAAGCTTCTTGTGCTTTTACCTTGGAGAAAATTAAAAAAACCCCACCCCAAATAAGTTATTTGCTCAGAGATAACAGCCCCTTGCCTTGCCCAAAAGCCCATGGGGAGGCAGGACCTGATGCTGAGAGGGGGACATCTGAGCATCCAGCAGATGTGTAAGCAAGGAGACAGTGAACCTTGGGGCTGGATGGTGTGGTTAGAGGTTTTATTTAGTTCTGAACCTGAGTGGATTTTTACTGCAGGGATTTTTAGTATTTAAACCGAGCAAATCTTTGAACCTCTGTGGTTTCTGAGGAAGATGTTTCTCTTCCTCTCAGAAAGTGTGTGCCATAAATGCTCCCCCAAAAGTCCTCCTCCTCTTTGCTCTTGCTAGCTCTGATGGCACTGTCACAGAACCTGCAGTAGATTTTTTTTGAGTTTCACTTTTTCAAAGCAAGTTTTCAGCAAAAGTGTTACAGCAAAAAGCTTCTAGATGTGCACAGGGACACCCCAGGCTCCCTGTCTCCTGCTGTCAGGGGTCAGGAACCCCTCATGAGGATGGTCTAGAGTGGGGAGGAGGATGGTGGGGTCTTGGGGCTGGGTGGTGGCAGGAGCTGGTGAGATTAAAGGCATGGTGGCTTGTTTCCTGGAAGGTGCCTGTTGACAAGGAGGATGAACATGACAGAGCCCGGCTGGCTGTGCAGCAGGAGATGTTACCCGGGACCCCCTGCTTCCCAGCACTGTCCCCCAAGGGGACCGGTTGGTGCCCCCAGAAGGGAGTGGGGGTGTGTTGTGTAGGATTGGGAGTAGTCAGGGAGGATGTTGCGTGGGACATGAGGGATGCTCTAGTCTTCAGCTGGTGTCAAATGGGGTGGCTGGGAATAGCTGGGAGACAGAGCAAGGCTGGTAGGAGGGTGCTGAGGATGGCACCACGCTCTGCAGAGCTTGGAGGCGTTGGGATTTCATGCAGGGTGCTGCGAGCCTGGGCAGGGAGCATCGGGCTCTGTTTGTGGTGTGAGTCTGGAGCTGGGTTACCGAGGCTGGGAGGCACTGGAGGTTTTCCAGTATTGAGCACATGCAGCTCAGGATGTCACATTAGTGTGAAGGAGCAGGAGCTAGAGTGTTGGAGGGAGGGAGGGCATCAATGTATTGATGCTTGGAGATGGACCAGCTGAGGGTGGGTGGGTCATTTGGCTCCTATGAATATTTGCCAGTGATGGGCTGAGGACTTGTAAGGGTACAGAAGTGACTTAGCAACACATTCAGAGTGTGCAAGGACAAGAAAAACGTCCCAAGGGAAGGATGTCACCAGGGTGCATCCCACTGCAGCCATGCGGGACTGGGAGGTGGGCTGCACATCCTTTCTCCGCGGGGTCGCTCCAGGAAGCGCTCTCCCAGTGCTGTTAGGCGTGATCCAAAATTAGCATCCCATTCACTCTGAGCTCCGTTAGCTTGGTGAGGCTAATAGGGCTTTAAAAAAACCAACCCCAACCAGGTCTCTTGTCGCTGAAATCAGCAGCTCTGACTCAGAGCGTGTGTGGGGGGAGCCGACATGCTGAATAAGGCGATGCTGCTGCTGTAGGAAGTGCTTGCTGGCCCTAACAGTGCTGGGGGATTCACCCAGGGTTGGCCTGAGAGTCGGTGTCAGAGCCTGGTAGGGACGGACCGTTCCCACTCCCGCTGGGTGATGAGGAGGGTGAAGGCATGAGGTCTGAACCCAGCCAAACCGTGGAGCGCTTCCTGGTGCCGTGTTCCACAATTAATCACTTCCACCCACATCACACCTTCCCCCTCCCCTAAATCTTCTCTTGCCTGGTACCAGAGTGAGGAACGGAGGCAGCTCCTGTTTTATGAATCAATCAAAGACAATGCCTGCTTTTGAGAGCTGCTGATTTAGGGAGCCCTTTGCAAGCATGTGTGCAGTATGATTTCTTGTCGGAGCACGGCTCTGGATGAGCCTGCCAAGAGGAGCAGTTCCAGCTCCCGGCCACATCCTGGGGAGACGGGCTTGAGTGGTCTTTTCATCTACAAATAAAACAAACAGGAACAAAGGAGGCAATAATATTGACTTTCATCATTGATATTCCCATTTATCTCTGTAATAATTAGTATTTCTGGTGCTGCAAGGGTACAGCTCATGATCTCGCTGTTTCGGGGGGGAGCTTATTAATGTCATGGCAGAGGGCTGGGAATGGAGTGGGATGTGGAGAAGAGAGGCATGAAGCTGCAGTGGGGGCATGTGGGCACTGTTGGGAGGTAGGAGAGGGGATCTTGAGTGTACAGACGGGGTCAGCTCTGATCTGATGCTCCTATGGTGAGGTGGGAGAGCTGTGTGGGCTTGCTGATGGGAGATGGGGCTCTCAGGGTGCCTGTCATTCTGCCTCTCGCTGCCTCCTCCAGCACAGCCAGAGAAAATACTGCTTGCCTGGGATGGGGAGGGAAGGGCAGGACTGGTGCTTTGTGGTGGTGGGATGCTGTTGGGGCGCCTTCCCTGGGATGTGATGCACCTCCAAGGTGTAAGAGCCAGCCCTCCCTTGTCACCACCATGCCAGGTGACGTGGGAAAACCAGGGCGAGTGCTTGCGTCTGTCCCCATCTGTCCCCATCTGCCCCTGGCTCGCCTCTGCCATTCCTGCGCTCAAGTTCCCCACGGCATCCCCAGTGTCGCTTGTTTCCTGGTGCTTGGTTAGTTGCTCTCTGTCCTCTTCTAAAACCTCCTCGTGGGGCTGGCTGTACCTGTCCCTCTCCTCCTCTGGCCTCCTGGAGAGTTCAGTGCTGTTCTCCTGCATCTCCCTACTAGCTCTGGCACCCAACTGCTCAATCATCCTCAATCAGCCCAGAGGTCCGTTTCCTGCATAATTAGTATTGTTTTCCATCGTTCTGAGGTGCATGTCCTGACCCTGTCCGTGAGGGATGCTTTCCGGTGTGCAGCATCCTGAGCATTATCAATTCCATGGGAACTGCTGCCACAGGAGCCGTGGGGACCAGCCAGCGAGCAGCGAATGCAAATGCGGGGCGGTGGTTTTATTAGGATTTAAATGAGTTTAAGGCTGTTCAGAATTACAATGGGATTTTGAGCCAGGAGGGGCTTATAAAACCTGTGTGAGTTCATATATTACCCAATAAACATGGCAAAGCCCTGACTGGAGCTGAGCACCTTCCTCAGCAAGGTGGGGGAAGGAACAGGGAGGGCTCAGCCCTGTTACACCCTGGTAACAGTCCCTGTGAGGGGAAGAAGGGGCTGTTTGGGGTGGGGAGAGAAGCTAAAGAGCTCAGCCCTGGAGGCTGCTGGATGGGGGAGCCGGTGGCAGCGGACGCTAGGGATGCTCCAGTGCTGGCTGTGCTGGGAAAGGGTGCTCAGCAGGGAAGTGGCATGGCCGTACTCCCTTCCTCCCTGCGCGGTGAGCTGGGACTTCTCTGGGTGTAGGATGTGGGGACACTTCCTTGGGCCAAACCTCTGTGATGGGTTTCCAATTGGTCTGAGATGTGCCAGCACCTCTCTGGAGACCTCATAGCACCCCGATGACCTCATATCACCCCAGTGACCTGCCTGTTGCACAGCCATTGCTTGTAAAGGCTTTAACAGGCGTTATCATTACCCATGGTCACATGGGGATGAAGGGGAGATGATGGGATGGAGATGTGCCTGGGTCTGGGACCCACTGTGGTGGGAATAGCGGATTCCTCTGCCAGCTCCCTCAGCCAGGACAGGGATGAAAGGGAAGTTTGAGCTATCGCTGTGGGATGCTCACGCCTCGCCTCGTCTCAGCACTCGCGCTTTTTGATCTCCGAAGGGTACAGCTGAATATTTGAATGAGGAATACGCGGTTGTATTGAAATCCCAAACAAAATGCCTTTCTGTGCCTTCCCTGCATGTTTATTTGCGTAAGAGAGCGCTTTGCTGGAGAAACACGGCGAGGAGCTCGAGGGAGAGGAGCGAAGGCGGGGGTGAGCGCGTTGGGGAACTCGCAGTACAATTTCAGGACGCTTAAGAGCCTCTTATTGTCAGTGGCAAGACAGCGACATCGGAGGCAGCTCCAGCAATTGTCTGAGACAAATTGCTTCATTTGACGGGCTCATTGGGATCTCACTGGTTAAGTTTCTGGGTTCTGCTTATAGGAAGCATGGAAGAAATCCAGCAATACACATATATGGGTGTGTATGTGGCTCTGCATCCGTAGTTACCCACCGTTAAGTGACCTTGCAGGCATGAAATGATGTCACCAGCCTGCCCGGAGCTTCTGAGCGGCTGGATGTCGATGTGGGAGCCAGGCCCCCCCTTGGGGCTCCTGCTGCAGAACCCCTGAGGTGCCAGGCAGCTGGTGGTGTTTGCCATGGGGTGGGAGCATCTCCTCTTCTCCCCTGAAAAGAGAGGTTCTGCTTGCTTCAGGAGGTGCTGAGGGAAGGAAAGAGCAGTTGCTGACAGGTAACATGCTGCGATGCAAAGCTGCGTTCCCCAGGGAGGGTGAAATTGGTGCTGGTGCCTGCGGGAGAGGTAAAGGTGGAGACGTGATGGATGGCAGCCTCACTGGGTTGTCCTCCTTCTCGAAGCTGTGCTGAGCTGGATAGAGGCCCAATGGTGGCTTTTGGGCAGCGGGGTGAGGGGGACATGCAGCTGGAAGGGCACGGAGCCCCGGCTTTGCACAGCCCTGCCCACAGTGAGGATGCAGGAAGAGGATGGAGCAGTGCTGGCCAGCACGTGATGGGTGCTGCATCCAGCAGCCTGGATCAAAGGGACCTCTAATAGCAATATCCACTAGAAACTGGGGGAAGATTCACTCAAGGAACACACATCCCTTCCAAAACTTAAGGAAAAAAAAACAGGGTCAACTTGAAGTTCAGGAGACTTTAACAACTTTTGAATAGTTTAGCTGATCATGAGGCTTTTATTGTTGGTTTTATGTACTTTTTGGGGTTCATTCTGACTCCGTTCTTTCTGAATCCTGAGAAACATTTGGATCTCAAGTGAAGGAAGCACTGTCGTGCTCCTCTGCGCTTTCAATTCACTGGCATTTAACAGAAGCAGTTTTCTTCTATTCAGCTAATTCTTAGGGAATTGTCAAAAACATGGGCAATGTAATTGCAATAATAATGATTGCGCTAATGGTAACGGGCTTTCACAGCCTCAGCTTGCACCACAGCTAATTGGGCTCTCTCCTTACTCCTGTGCTGCATCTTGGCTGTCTCCCCTTCACTTGCTGTGTCTGCAGACACAGTGGGTTGTCCCCCCCCCCAATATGTGACCCTCCCATGCCCAAATTCATGGCAAGCCCAGCTGCTTACAAACCCAAGTCACGGTGTCTTACTGGAGCTGCCCCTGCCATGGGTTGGCCGGATGAGCTTGAGTTTAAGGGGTTCTTGCTCCCAGCCCTGACCCTTTGTGCTGGGGTGCCATGTAGCATCTGTACCCCCAGCCCTGGACACCAAGCCTGCCTAGCACCAGGTCCTCACTGTGCTTCTCAGCAGGGCACATCCCCACCGTGGGGTGCCACCCTACTGCCTAAACCCCCCTTTTCAAGGCCAGGAGCAGTCTCCAGCCTCTGTTCCCCCAACCCACTGTGATCCTGTCTCACCCTGCACCTCACAAGCGAGGAGCAGAGCTGGAGAAAGATGTCAAGAGCTGTTACAGCACGTGCTGGAGCTTATATCCAAGGATCCATTTTCATCCTCCTGCTTGTCTGCTTCAGTGAAAATACAGCGCCACGGCTGCTGACACTTTGTGTTGTAGCAGACCACAGCGAGCTAATGCACGGGCTGCCGTGGTCGGCGCTCCATCTCCGCGTACCGCAGCTGTCCCGAGCCCCTACCGCAGCCCCTGGGATCCCGCAGCTTTGCCCTGCTGTGAATCAATGTCTCCTGCTGAATTTGTAGCTCCCGGTTGGCTCCGCAGCTCCTGGGTTGCAAACCGCAGCCCTGTGAGGCTCCTCTCCTGGCTGGAGGAGCGGCTCGCTGGTGCCTCTCTGCCTTCTGGGTGGGAGATGGAGCAGAGCCCTGAGCGCTCGCTGCAGCCTGACTGAGCCTGTGACGGCAGCAGGCAGGCATCTCTGGCCCTGGGGAGCAGTGCTGGGTTGTGTTGCTGGTCCTTGTGTTCGGTAGATGCCTGCGTACGAGTGCGCTCACGTGTCCCTGAGCGAGGCGTCTGGTACCTGGTGTTTGCATCTTCCTCATCCAGAGGCTGTGAAGAGCATCTCTGCTCGCCTCTGGCTCCGCAGGCATGCTGCAGGGTGGCTGGACACGGGGGGGACCCCAGGGTGGGGTGGGAGCAGCAGAGGTTTAGCTGTGAACCCATGGACCAGGAGCTGGCTCAGGCTCACAGGTGCTTTGGGTGAGCCTTTCCTATTGTGTTTTCCCCCCCCCACCTTTCTCCCTTAAGCACATCTCCTCTGGAAATCCGGGTGATGCTGCATGGTGAGGAGCTGTGGTGGTGCCACGGCAGGGTTGTGTTTGTTGGAGGTGGATGTGGCTGGTTCTGCTCTGCAATCCTGCACCGTCAGGGACTGTCCTCTGGATGAGGCACTGTGTCTTTGTTCCCTATCTGCAAATTGCTCGTTAGCGAGGGCTCGGCTCCACGAGCGGGGCCCTGGGTCCGGGACCAGGCGATTATGAATCACGAAACCTCAATGCACTGAGCAATTTTCGTCAGTGGCTTTCACACCTTTTCCCTTTCTCCTCTCTCCTCTTTCTCTTCTTTCTCCTCGCTTAGAAAGACATGGAAACGGGTCTCCTGAGCTTTGAGCCACCACCCCTCGCCTCTCATTGGCACAGGCAGAGCAAGCTGATGGGGCTATGGGGATGCAGCCCGGCTGCGAAGCTCTTTGCCGTGTTGGCTGGACCGAGGCAGAGGGCACCCCCCAATCCCCCCCCCCCCTCCCCCTTCCCTGAAATGTCACTTGCTTTTAAATGCACTGGTAGCTTAAAATAAGAATAACCTGCTCCAGGGCTTCTTAAACCGTGGAATTAAATATGGTTCTGGTCTCCAGGCAGAGTCTGACTCTTCAATTCCAAATCTGCTCAGCCAAGCGAAATATTGCGGGGGGGGGGGAGAGAGAAATCAATATTTCTCTAGGTCTGGCACGGGAGAGGAAGCTGTCTGTGTGCAGCTGCAGGCGTGCGAGTGCCAGTGTGCACACACGAGCGTGCGAGGAACAGGCGTGGGAGCGTGTGAGGGGGTGTGCGTGGGGCAGAGCAGGGAGGAGGTGCTGCAACCGGGGTGCCGGCGTTCGCCATCCTGGAGAGCTGTGGGTCCATCGCACTTGGGTGTGTGTCTGGGGATGCAGATGGGTTCCCCTCTGTGAGGATCCTGGCTTTTATGGCATGTAATTTAGTGGCCAGCAAGAGCTTGTGAGCTTGTGCAGGTGCCCAGCAGCGGCCTTGGTTTTGGGTGCCCAGTGGCAGTCACAGTTTCGGGTGCCTGATGACAGCCCTGGTTTCAGGTGCCCACTGCGTGGAGATGGCAGTAACTGGGGCTCCTTCAGAGTGAAGGACATATCCTGGTGACTTCCAGGCTTGGAGGACAGCAGTGTTTTGGGGAATGGATGGGATGCCCCTGTTCTCACTTGTATAATGTCACGTTGAGGCGCGTTGGGGTCCTGCTGCTGTGCCAAGGACCACTCTGGATGCACCACATGCTATGCCTGGGGTATGCAGCTGGGTGTCCTTGCCCAAGGATGCAGGCTGGGTAGGGAATGGCCCCAGTAGCTGCTCAGGGAGCATCGCTCCAGATCCCTATCCTTCCCTGCAAGGAAATCCTTGAGCTGGACATAGACTGTAGCTGGGGGGGAAAAGGAGAAGCTGATTTTGCCGTGTTGAAGTTCTCTGGGTGGTTTCTGCCCAACCCCTCCCTGCCATTGCTGCCCTGCGGAGTCACAATATTGTCCCTCTCTCCCTTCCCTGGTGCGTGGTGGGAGGAGGCGGAGGAGGAAGGAGCTGTGCAGCGGCGGTGGGATCAGGAGCAGAGGAGGATCTCCATCTGCAGCGGAGAGGGGAAGGACAAATGTTATTGACCTGCGCTGGCATCCGACCAAACCACAGACACTCACCCCTCCCAAAAAGCCTCTCTGATAGCTTAATTTCTTAATTGCTGTCTGTGATCAGGATGTCAGCTCTGGCTCTCGTCCAAGATGTGTCACTTCCAGCAGCCCAGGGCTCTCTACCACCTTGCTTGGTCACTGCTTCCAGCTCACCCATTTGCCCAGCTGGAGAATCTCCCATCTCCACTCCTGCCATCTCTGCTGCCCTAAGGCCATCATGGCAAATATCTAGGGAAGCTCAAAAGGTGGGGCAATGCTGGCTTAAGGTTCCAGCTCTGACACTGGCTTGTGCCACAGCCAAAGACCTGAGGGTTGGAGCCCAGACTCTGCATTGTGAGGTCCCAGCTAGAGCCTGGCACAGAACCTGGAGGAGGTAAGCTCCTCAGGTATCTGGTGCCAGCCTTGGGTTGGAGATCTGGAGCTGGAGATGAGGCCCTGGGAAGGCACCCAAAGGAGAACTGCCCTCTGTGGGGTCTGCAGCTGGGAATTCCCAGCGGCTCTGGACATCTAGATGGGGTTGTGCTGTGAATGCTTGCGGGCAGCGGCGCAGTGATGCTCTATATCTCAATAAGCAGCGCTCTGAGGCAAACCTGCAAATAAATATTTGAAGAGGAAATAGTACTCTGTCTTCTATTGTCTCTCCTTTTCCTATCTTTTCCGTCTGACTGAACATGAGTTGGCTGTTAGAGGGGTTTTGTTCCCTTGTATTCCCCCCTCCTTCCCAATGAGGAAGCCGCGGGAGCTGCGCGATTAACGATTCAGACCCGATTCAGGGCTGTCTTCCTGCCAAGCTTGTCCGTGCCCAGGTTGCTGGGTGCTTGTTTTTGTTCTGTTGCTGATAAAACACGCCGAGGCAGCTGTTCCATCCACAGGGAGCGGGGAGGTGGTGGGATCAAGCTGGCTGAAAAGAAGCCTGTGAGTGGGGTTCAGACTGATCCTATGCTAATTTTCCTCGTTCTCAGCAGCTTTAGCTTTGCGTAGGGGTAAAGAAAGTGGGTTGGTGGTGCTGGGGGTGATGCTGCTCCTGCTTCCTTCTTCATGGGGGGAGTGTTGAGGCAGGAGAGAGGGGGAAACGAATATCCCGCCTGGCACAAGCTGGGTAAGCAGAGATGGGGAGGGGTGTCTGCGAAGATCAGCGATGGGCAACACGCAATTCAATATGAATTTTAGGTGAAGCCGTTTAGTGGGTGAAATCACACAGGTTCTATACATTTGCTACTGCAAATGTGGCAAGGTAAAAAACTGCTGATTGGTTACACACGCTGTTTATACCCCACTGATTGGTTAGTGATTATAATGAGTTCTGATAAACATATAGCTAAATATCCTTAGTTTACCTTTGATGCCTAAAAACATCTGCACACCTGCTGGTTTGACCATCTTATTATGGCTGGTTCTTAACATGTTCTGTTACTCCCAAGTGCCTTCCCATAACTTCTTAGTTTAGGGCAGCCTGTACCCCTGTCATCAAGGCCGCTGTGCTTTGAGAATGTGATTATTAAAATCCTCTCAGCATGAGGAACTTTTCCCGTCTCATGGGAACACGAGGATAGTGTCAGGGCCTGTGTCTTCTGTGAGGAGAGCTAGGCCTCTGGCAGGCCTGGTGTCTTTCCCGATAGCCATCCAGTATAGGACTGGTGGATGCCCTGTGCAAGCTGGGATGGGGCTGTCTGTGTTTAGCAATGGATCCTCCAGACTGGCCTTGGAGAGTCCCACTGAGATCATAGAATCATAGAATGTCATGGGTCGGAAGGGACCCCAAGGATCATAGAGCTCCAACCCCCCTGCCACAGGCAGGGCCACCAACCTCCAGGCCTGGAGCTACACAGGGTTGCCCAGGGCCCTATCCAACCTGGCCCTGAACACTTCCAGGGATGGGGCATCCACCCCCTCTCTGGGCAGCCTGTTCTAGCCCCTCACCACTCTTTCTGAGATGTTGGAACCCATGGAGAGTCCTGCCATCCAAAGAAGGTATGTTGGAACCCATGGAGGACAGATGTCATTGCCCATTGTAGCGCTTGGGGCCTCTTTTAGAGGAGCCCAAAGGGCATGAAAGTGTAGTAGGAATGTAAGGGTTGTGCCAAGAAGAGCACGTAGCTACCAGTAGTGTGTAGCTTACCCAAACTCCTCCTGTCTGCATGATCTTGTCCCCCCTCTGCGTCTGAGGATCCGTGGGCTGGGAAAGGAGCACTGGCATCATCCTGAGCCCTCCTCCGAGCGTGAAGGGAAGTGTTAGGAGAAAGCAAATGTAAAAAGTAGAGGTGAAGAGTGGTGGTGAGAAGGGACTAGGGAAGAGAAAGGCTCCAAGGAGGCAACGGGACTGAAAGATGCAGAGGTGTTTCAGGATACCTCAGACGTCACAGGCAAGGGGAGGTAGTCTAGGGAGGATGAAACTCTGTGAGAAGACTTCTCAGCCTGGCTGCAAATGTTTGCTGAGCGTCTCTGCTATATTTAGCAGCCTCCATGCCCTTTGGAGAGCTCTCCACGCAGATGGCGAAGGCGAAGCTCGCCAAACGGTGGATTGCCGTGCTGCCTCGACAAGGGGGTGCCCGGCGTTCGGGGAGAGAGGCCCCTTTCCGCAGCGGGGCCGACCCCTTCGCTTTGCTGCCCGGTGGAACGGGGGCTGCCAGATGGCTAAAGATTTGCTTGTAAATTAGCAACGGGAGGCGTGTGATGTAAAACCCTAAATCCAAGAACCGCTGGGGCCTGGATTGTTGGGCTCTTTCCTCTCTGCAGAACTGGGGTGGGCGCATCGGTTGAGCCGGAGCGGCGCAAGGAGAGCTCAAAGCTGCAGCGCTGCCGTCTCTCCCCGTGCTCGCTGGCGGAGTCACGGGCCATTACTCAAGCGTGCGCAGCCTCCGGCTGTTTGCTTTAAACCAATATGCAGAGAAACACAGCTTTTTCTCTCTAAGAAGATAAAACCCCAACCCAACCCCTAAAAATCACCGGTGGTTCTGTGTCTGTGCAGCGTCTTGCTGAATGGGATATGACTGGAATGAAATTTCCAGGCACTAATGCAATATAAGTACTTGTAATTTGTGTGTGTTTGTGTGTGGGGGGATAGGCAATGTAACGATGCCGTGCTACATGGCCCTGAGCAGCATCCCGCGCCGGCTTGAGCATGAAGGCTGCCTGGGAAAGCAGCTTGGTGGCTCTCTTGGGGTGTCCGTGCACCCCACCTGGTCTGAGGCATCATGGCTTCATGGCTCGCTTGGGATGTCTCCTCACCCCACCTGGTCTGAGGCTCCATGCCTTCATGGCTCTCTTGGGGTGCCTCCACACCCTGCCTGGTCTGAGGCTTCGTGGCTTCTTGGGGTTGTCTCCGTATCCCTCCTGGTCTGAGGCTCTGCACGGGGGGAAGGAAAGCCTGAGACACCAAAAGACTGACAAGGGGGTAGGAAGTGGGAGCGCTGCCTCCTGCACACCCTCCCAAACTACAGGGCTGCCCATCTCCCTGCTCCCCACATCCCTTTGCTCCAAAGGCATAAGGTTATTTTAAAAACCAGTAAATATTCAGGCACTGACTGCCTTTTATTTGCTGTCTGAAGCTGGAGCCTGGTGGTTTTGGGGGTCTCCAGTGTTTCTGTGTGGCTGGAAGGGCCACCCCCTCCTCCCTCTCCTCTCCCCTTGGTTTCTAATGAAAGCCAAGCTTCTCGTGTCTTAACTTGACTCCAGGGGCTGGGGCTTTGAGAAGCTCTACCTCTGGTACACTGGCAATAAAATCCTAAGAGCCGGCTCTGCTGCTGTAAAACTTTGATTGCTGTGTGGAGAGGAACATTGAACCCTCCTTCCCTTCTCCCTGTCCCTGGGTGGGGGGGCCTCTTGCTCCCCTCCCTTGCCAGGGTGCTGAACCTTTGTGCCAGGCACCGCAGGCCACATCCCATTCCCTCTGCTCCCCTTGATCCCAGCCTTGGCTGGCGCCATGGTGCTGCCAGTCTGATCTGTTCTGGTCTCTCTGTGACCCATGGGCAGTCACAGCATCACAGAATCACAGAGCTGTAGGGGTCAGAAGGGACCTCCAGAGCTCATCAGGTCCAACCCCCTGCCAAAGCAGGGTCCCTAGGACAGGTCACACAGGTCAGTGTCCAGACAGGTCTGGAATATCTCCAGAGAAGGAGACTCCACACCCCCTGGGCAGCCTGAAGAAGTTCTTCCCCAGATTGGTGCGGAACTTCCTGTGCTCCAACTTGAGGCCATCACCTCTTGTCCCATCCCCACAGACGCTGAGAAGAGGCTGGCCATTTCCCCCTGCATCCCACCCTTCAGATATTGATAATCATTGATCAGATCCCCTCTCAGGCTTCTTTTCTCCAGGCTGAACAGCCCCAGCTCACTCAGCCTTTCCTCATAGGGGAGATGCTCCAGGCCTTTAATCATCTCTGTAGCCTCCTCTGGACTCTCTCCAGGAGATCCCTGGCTTTTTTATACTGGGGAGCCCAGTACTGGACATAACAGTCCAGGTGGGGCCTGACCAGGGCAGAGCAGAGGGGGAGGATCACCTCCTTCGACCTGCTGGCCACGCTCCTTTTGATGCCCCCAGGATCCCATTGGCTCTCTTAGTCCCCCAGGACACACTGCTGGCTCATGGCCACCCTGTCATCCACTGGGATCCCCATGTCCTTCTCCACAGAGCTCCTCTCCAGCAGGTCACCCCCAGCCTGTACTGATACATGTGGTTATTCCTTCCTGCTCCTCATGCTTGTCCTTGGTGATGTGCTGTGCATGGCTGTATCAGCTCCCGGTGTGCTTAGCCCATCCATGCAGGTTTTTTCATGGGGACTGGGAGCGTTGTCTGCCTTCCCACACCACCCCCTGCCATATTTATAGATCACAGCGGCATTATCCGTGCGGATGCGGATGGTGTGCGACAGTTTTCTATAAATACAAATGCTCTGTAATTATCGTTAGAACTATTTAGCCCAATTCAAAGGTAGATTAAATAATGAATGTGTGTGTGATACGCCTGTCGACATCAACAAACGGAGAGAGACGGCTCTGGGATGTGTATCTGGAGGTTTCCCCAGTGAAGGAGCCTGGGGGAGGAGAGCAGGGAGGGGAACTGAGCTGTAAATCACTGCAAGTGCCTCTTGTGTGAGGGGTCTGGTGGCTCACAGGATGGGTGAGGAGGATGAAGCCACTTGGTATTCACCACTACCCATTGCTGTGCATCTCTCCTCCACACCCCCCCACTCTAGTTTCATTGCACCTTGGGAGCAGCGGGAGGTAATTTCAGGCTAGGCTGCTGCTGGAGAACAATGGAGAGCACCCAATAAGGCTCCCCAAAGGTTCTCTGCCCCTTGTTTCATATGAGAATTGATCTCTGAGGCCGTGCGTGCCCCAGTGCCATTTCTCTTCCCGCTGGTCTCTCCCTGGCTGCAAGCTGGTCCACAGCCGAAGCCTCCGGGGACACGGGGTCTCTGCTCCTGCCCCAGCCCTCCCTATGAGAAAGGCAGAGGGGAGCTTCAACCTGAGCCTAGGAGTGGTCCCAGCTGTGTCCTCACTGAGGAGGGACCGGGAAGAGTGCTTCAAGGAGAAGATGCAGATGCAGCAACCCCAAAGCTGTCAGAGGGGCGAGTGAGACATCACTGCTGCTTTTAACAGGGGAATCTCTATTGCCCTCTTCACCAGTGCGCTGGAGCCCTGGCCGCCTCTTGCTCACTGGCAGTGGCTCCACTCTTCTGCGTGGTCTGAGCCCTTCCCCAGCTCCGTGCTGTTCCCCCACCCCAGGGATGGGAGCATCGGGAAGCGAGGCTGGGAGGAAGGGCTCCATCACGGTAACTAATAACTGTGCTGACAAATTGAATTATACCTTTTCCAGTTGCCTGCGCTATTGATCAGAGAAAAGGGTTGTGTTTTTGTTAGGCTGCTTTTTTTTTTTTTTTCCCTTTTCCTTTCTCTTTTCTTTTTCCTTTTAAGTTACAGTTGCGATGTCCTGGGGGCTTATAATGAACTAAATAAGGTCAGGTTAGTAGAAGAATCAAATATGCTCTGGCAGCGGAAGCGTGGGCTTTTCCTGGTGACTCTGAGCGGAGCGGGAAGCAGCGGTGGGAGCAGCCAGTAGCTCCTGCTCCTCCTCGTGCTGGTGCATGGGAGCATCCCACCATAACCCCCTCCCCATGAAGCAGAGGGTGGGCTTGCAGCAGGGGACCAGGCAAAGGGTGAGCAGTGTTGGGTACCGCTGGGCAGCTCAGGGATGGGGGGACGGATGGACGACGCGAATATCGTTGCACTCAGCTGATCCCAAGCAGGATGGTGGGAACTGGTGTGCACTGGGGCCCATCTGCCCCAGCTCTGTGCCAAGCTGCACTGCCCAGGGCTGCTCAAGTGGCTCCCGCTATGCCCAGGATGCTGCTGAGGTGGGTGGGAGATGTGTGGTGAGGCGTGAGGGGCTGGGTTTTGGGCCGGACGTGGTGTTTGCCTTGTAGGTCTCTGTGGGGTCCCTGCCTGGGGAAGCGGATGGTGTTTGGTTCTTTGCTCCGGCGCTGGGATCCCACTGTGAACTCAATTAAAGCTGCATCTGGGAAGAGGGAATAAATTACCCAGATGAAAAGGATGAGTAAAAGAATAATAAAAATGGGTGCAGAAAAATGCCAGCTCACCTTTGAAAGGCTTTATCAAACTCAGCCATGTGTTGCCTTGGCGGCAGCAAACCTGCCAGGAAGTGGAAGTGCTCCCAAGCCAGGATGGGGCAGGAGGAGCAGAGGGTTTGGGTAACCTGCCTGTGCTGGGCTCAAGGCAGAGGTGAGAGCCTGGAAAACCAAGTTGAAGCGGCGCTGTGGTGAAGGTTTGCAAGGGTGGCGGTGTCTGCTGAAGAGAGGGGGAGCTCTGGTGGCTCTTGTGCCTGTTCAAAGACCCAGCAATGTGCCCCACTTCCCCCTCCAGTCCCCAGTTCAAGCTGTGCTCTCCTGTCGCTGGAAGAAGCCAGTGGCTCTAGGAAGCATATGGGTTTGCTGCCAGATGGGAGTGAGCCCTCCTGGCACTGGCTCCAACACCCACTTACCGGTCAGCCGGGGCTGGCAGATAAACTCTGTAATGGTGGAAAGTCACTCAAAGAGGCCAAGGTGAGCACCAGGTGGCTCTGGCCCCAGGCTGGATGGACACGCTCTTCTGAGAGGGGAATCCGAGGGCAGCGATGCCGCGAGTCTGTAGCCCCAGGGCTGTGCTCGGAGGGGTTGACCCGAGGCCAAGGCTGTATGAGCAGCAGGGCTTGTTTTCATGTAGCCATGTTTACGAAGGCCTAGGTTGAAATCTCGGCTGCCCTGGGGTGGATCTGGACGGTCTCCAGAGCTGTGCGCGTGCTGGCAGAGCTGCCGCACTTCCGCGCTGTGGCGTTTCCCACTTGGCACACAAGTCCCATCCCTGGTGACCCAGAAGCACCAGGCTTTGAAAGCAAAGGCTCTGCCAGGGCTGGTTCACAGCCCGTGTTCCCTGCTGTGGAGCCTGCTTCTCCCTGGATGAAATTTGGAGATCCCAGGCAAGGGCCAACAGACTCTGCGCTTACTGTGTTGGGTCTCAGCAGGGAAACGGGCTCATCTGTCTGACCTCCTTCCTGCATCACTTTGTGTAAGGATGATCCTTCCCAGTAGCAAGCCGTGCCCCCTCTCCCTTCACCCCACCAGGGCACGGGTGTCCAGAAGTTTATGTGATGTCCGCAGGGCTGCTTGAGTCTCCATCGTGTCACCACAAAGGTGACAAGCGCCTGTCATCCAGCCACCTCACCCTGGTTGCTCCACACCCAGCCCTGAGAGCCAGGGCTGGGGCAGCAGAGCTGGGTTTCATCCTGCTTGGTGTCCCCAGGTTCCACTGAGGGGGGACATGCTTGGCCCACGTGCTTGACATCTCAAGTGCAACCCTCCTGCACTGCCCTGCTTGAGAGTCCGGCTGCATCCGGTGAGTGGATTAACATTCCCGGCACAGTGCCACTCCATCACCATTTCTATTAAACTCATTTGCTATCTAAAGGAATTCATTTTCCACTTTGTTTGCCCATGATAAAAAAAAAAAAAGAGCCCTCTGAGCTAAGGCCCCGGTGATTGGGAGGAGGGGGGAGCACCCAAGCCAGGAGTGGGCTGCCCATGTCCTCTCCTCCAGGTGCTGGTCTCCTCTCCTCCAGGCAGTGTGCTGGGAGGAGGGAGGGCATTCCCACCATCCATGTAACAAGCTGTCCAGGTCTCAGTGTGCTTCCATCTCTCTGGGTGCTTCCACTGTGCTCCTGGAAGGAGATGCCGCCTGTTGCCAGCAGCTCCCGGCACCGGGCTGGCATTGTGGTTGCTTTCCCAAAGGAATTTAGATCTCTTCACCCTGGGGAAAGGCTTTGCAAAATCCAATCCCTTGACTGGAGGAAACTCACCTCCTTCCAAAAATCAGGTTTCCTTGGAGTCCGCGGCGAGTCCAGCGATGGTAATGACAAAGTGGGTTTTCTCTGCCCCCCGCCTCCTGCTCCTTGTGTGTCGTGTCCTTCAGTCAACTGGTTTGAGAGCTGGATTCCTGCCCTGGCCTGCTTGGGTGCGCGATGAGGGGGAAAACAAGGGGGGACAGGGGATGCCAGAGGGAGAAAAGAGTCTGTGCATGTGAGCAAACCCCTCTGTGGGCTTGTACAGCCCCCCCCCCCCCCCCTCCCTGTTTATCACCGAGCATCCCCCTGTGGGCATCTCCTGCTGGAAAAAGGGAGCGAGATGCTCCGTTAGCCCTCTGCGCCGCTGCTTTCAAGGTCGGAGGCTGCTGGTAATTGATCTACAGCCTTGCTATAAATCTCGTGCCAAGGGGAGCCTTCCCTGCCGGCTCCCGACAGCAGCATCCATCCTGTGTGGCGTGGCCAGCCCGGTTGCCAGCAAGGGGGACTTTAATCACTCCCTGCCTCCGCCGGACGCCGTTCGGGATCCACAACTGGTCTTGTCAGCTCTGGTCGTGCTGCTCAAGGCCGCAACAATGGGCTTTTCTTCCTGGGCTTGGATAAGCCCTGCTACAGTCTGTGGGCAGGAGAGCAGCCATGGCTGGCATGGGGCTGCTGGGGCCAAGCGGTTCCTTTGAAGGGTTTTGGCATCTCCGTGGCTTTGGGTGTGCCACACAGGACCTTGTGTTTTGGGTAATCCCCTGGCAGATGGAGGTGCCCACCTTTCCCGGGAGCCACGTGGCGGGGGGTGAGCAGAAGTGGTGATGGTGGCCATCAGCTGTGGAGCAGGGGGGCTTAGCGCTGGGCCACCTGCTCACCCAGTACCCATGAAATTCCAAAGCTGAGCAGCTGGATGCCAGGCTGGGTCCCAGATGGGGTTCCTCGGCACCATGGGCAGAGCAAGTGAGCCCATCGTCACCCCAGCTCATCGGGTGTAGCCCACAAACTGACTGGGACCCCCTGACGAAACGACACAGGAACGTTTCCCTTCCTCAACGTTTCCCCCCGATAGCGAGCACAGCGGCTTTCAGCCCCCAGCGCTGGCTTCAAGCCCTCGTGAGCCAAAGCCCCATTCCCCCCATCCCTCCCCGTGGGATGCATGCTGCCTTGACGCCCAGCCGCCCCCATCCCCTTCCCACGGAGCCAAGGCATATCCTGCTCCATCTGGAGAGAAACCAGTTTCCCTCCCACAGCTCCTTTCTCACAGTCGCTGGTACTAATGGAGAGGAGAAGTAATCAAGCCAGTTTTTAACCCCCCCTGCTACTACAGCCTGCAAAGCCTGCTAATGAGCAAGCTCAGGTCATGCTAATTACCCTAACCCTGGTAGGCCGGATGAGGGCACATGACCAGGAGCTAACTACTACACGGTTGAACCCCCCAGTTGCTCATGCTGATTTCCCCTGTTTTGAAAAGTCAACATGGAAATAGTGACAGGCGGGAGGCAGATAGATCTCTGGGCAGGGGAGGGGCTGATAACCTCCCAGGGGTACCGCACAGGCCCCCCCAACCCACGCCACTGAGCTCTTTCAGCTTGGGTCACCTTGACCATATTTGAGTCAATAGCATTAGGTCCTCGTCCTTGATGCCCTCATCCCTGGAGGCACCAGCACAGCCAGACAGATGGATGCGGGGAGCTCCCAGCACCCCTGTTCCCAACTCCCGAGACGCCCCGGCTGTGGGTTGGGCTGTGTGGAAGCCGGGGCTGCCTGGTCCCTCTGCACCCCAAGGCTCCTGCTGATGCACTGAGCTGTGGCCCAGAATTTGCCCTGCGGTTGCTATGGTGACATCGTCGTTTCTTACCTCGCTGGGGGGGGGGGTGTGGGGGGGAGAGAAAAAGCGCCTCCAAACATTTAATTCTGCAGCCCACCTGGGAGCCTTTTAAACTCCCCGTTCGGTGTTTGACATGTAATAATTTCTCTGCTTTTAAGATTATCCTAAAACGCTCATTCTCTTTCTCCCTCTCCAAATCTCAGCGGTGGAGCCTCGGAAAGAAATCAGCGCTCCAAAAAAATACCGATACAAGTTTCAAATGCCAATTTGTCGCCGTCACCGGGAACAGGCGGTGACAGGCACCGCGCAGGGGAAGGGGACGCAGTGGCACGGCTGGCTCCCGTGGGAGCTGCCACGATGGAGGGCTGGGAATGAGGACACCCCCCCCAGGGGTTGAGTCATGGGGGGAAGGAGGCGTTGGGATGGAGGGTGATTCGAGGGAAGCAAGGAGAGTGCAAGGTACTTGGGGAGGGGGACTCATCCTGGTTGGTAGTGGGGAGGGCTTCGATCTGTTGCCCCGTACATGCAGTGATGCTCAAGAGAAGAGGCTCGGTGGCAGCGTAGGCATCAACGCAGGAATGAAAACAAGGTATAAACGTGCCAAAAGGCACTGAATTAAGACTTGGCTCACCTCCCTGAGGTTTCCTGGGGTTCCCTGGGTGAGCTGGGCTCCCCCAGCCCTCCCTGGGTTTCCTCCCCGGAGCTCGGCTCCGCATCGCAGCCTTGGTGTGTCAGGTACCAGCTCTGGCGGCAACGAGAGGCGCTCAGGGTCCCAGCAGCAGGACAGCATCGTACAGCTGGTCACGCTCGGGTATCTGCACACCTTACCGAGCAGATGGTCTGCTCCAGAGCACTGGGATCCAACAAGCCTGTGGAGCAATTTAATCTCCAGCAATAATTTAATATGGCTTCCTCTGGAGTACGGTGGTTTGATTTATTTTTTTATTTTCTTTTTCTTCTTTCTTTTTCTTTTTCTTCTGGTCAGCCATAGAATAATTTAATCCTGCCTTCTGTGGGAAGGTCTATTTTGAGTTTGCCACCTGCAGAGTGTTTTAATCCCACAACTCACAAAGTAATTCAATCCTCTCCCTTGGTGAGTAATTTAATCCTCTATTTCCAAGGTAATTTAATCCCCTCCCTGGGGAATAATGGAATAATTTGATCCTCTGTTCCCAGACTAATATGATCCTCTCTACCTGAGAAACTCAATACTTGAAACCTGTGATGCTGCGCGTGCCTGCCCGCGGGCGCTGCCATCGCCACAAAACGGTCCCTTCCCCAACGGATTCGGGGGGAGAAATCCCTCCCCGCGCTAGCTGGGGTGGGGATGGGCAAAAACCCATTCATCACCTTGGGGCTTTTGAGCCTGGCTGTCTGTGATTGCTTCCTTTCAATCCCAGCATCCAAGCATCCCACTGAGGAGCTGGGAGCACGGCGGGAGCTGTGGTGGAGACCACCTGCTTCTGGAGCTGAGCATCCCTACCCTGCCACAGCATCTGGGATGTGTGCGCAGCCTCTGGCCATACTGTCACCCTCCCCTGGGGTCTCTGGGCATGTCATGTATCTTCTCCCAGCGAGGAAATCCACCTTGAAAGCAACAGAGACTCCCTGTTGGGTGGCATGAAAGAGAGATTCGCGTTGGGAGCCTGGCTGGTTTACACCTCTTCCCCCTCAATTCTGCTCCAGCAAAGGCTCATGGTTAATAGGAGGAAGCGTGTTTCTTTAGCTGGGGTGTTAAAAAGAGAGAGAGAGAGAAATACCAGTAATGATAGTGTCCGTTTCCATGCAGAGGAGGATCTGTGGAACATTCAGAACAGAAATATTTCCCCGCAGGAGAAGGATCCGCGTGCTAAAAGGGAAGTAACACCCTGGAGAGAGGGGAAAAAAAAAGCCCTGGGGAAGAGGAGAAGGAGGGAGAGGTGAGGCAGCGGGAGCAGGAGGAGAGACCTGGCCAAAAAGGGGGGAAATACTAAAGGACTGCTTTGTGCCTGTGATGGGCAGCTCTGCCCACACCTCCTGGGACCTTTTTGGTACAAGGCGGTATGTTCTGCATCACCCATCACACCTCCAAGGAAGAGCCACGAGGTTGAGGCAATAATAAATAATAACAAATAACAATACATTAACATTTATTAATATTTATTATTAATAATCATATAATTAATATTGTTTAATCTGACTGTCAAGTTAGTGCTTAAGTCTTCCAGAAGCTGGAGGCAAGTGGTTTGAAGGACCTGAGCCAACTTTCATCCCTCCCTGTCTTCACAGTATTGGAAACAACTCCCTATTGCTCCCCGCTTCCTCCCGCAGCCCCCCGGGACCATCCCACCACAGCTCTCAGTAGCCTCCAGCCGGGCCTGCGCTGGCCCAAGAGGCATTGGTGATAATCATCTTTCCTCGGGGCAGAGAACTGGGACAAAACCCTTGCCCAGGCTAAACAGGAATCACTGCTGCTTCCACCACATGCTTCCTGCGCCCCATTCCTCCTGGGACTGCTAAAATTCAGCCCTTAAAACTCTGCTTTATCCAAAAGCCTGTCCTGGATATGTCATCTCCCATTCTAATGTGATGTATTGGACAAATAATTCTTTGTGTGCAGAGCGTTCCCGAGTACCTGCAGGCTGGAGGGAAGAGGGGGGTCTGAATAGCTTTAAAAATCCCATTTGGAATGTCTCTGCTTCAAAGCCTCTTCTTCAAATTCTGCTCCATGTCCCTTGCCCAAACCCTGGTTCCTGGGTCGCACCGAAGGCCCTGTCAGCCAGGGGAGTGGTGGGCTTGCAGCCTGCATTATCTCCCAGACATAGAGTCATAGAACCATAGACTGGTCTGGGTTGGAAGGGACCCCAAGGATCACAGAGCTCCAACCCCCTGCCACAGGCAGGGCCACCAACCTCCAGGCCTGGGTCTACACAAGTTTGCCCAGGGCCCCATCCAACCTGGCCTTGAACACCCCCAGGGATGGGGCACCTCTCTGGGCAGCCCGTTCCAGCCCCTCCTCACTCTCTCTGTAAAGAACTTCCCCCCAGTATCTCATCTAACCCTTCCCTCCTTCAGCTTCACCCCATCCCCCTTGTCCTGCCCCTGTCTGCCCTTTAACAAGCTGATTCTCTGCTCCCTTCAGGGACGGGAAGGCTGCAATGAGGTCTCCCCACAGCCTTCTCTTCTCCAGGCTGAACCAGCCCAGCTCCCTCAGCTTCTCTCCGTAGGGGAGCTGCTCCAGCCCTCTGAGCATCTTTGTGGCTCCTCTGACCCCTCTCCAACAGTCCCACATCTTTCTTGTATTGGGGCCCCAGCTTTGGACACAGGACTCCAGCTGGGGCCTCCCGAGGGCAGAGCAGAGAGGGACAATCCCCTCCCTGTCCCTGCTGCCACCCCTCTGCTGATGGAGCACAGGGTCCTGTTGGCCTTCTGAGCTGCATCCTAAGGACATCCCAAGTCCTGGGTCGGGTTGGGAAGAGAAATATCTCCCTTGACTCCTCGAAAGGCGAGCGGCTCTGATTAACTAGTCTGGGTGTTCGCTCGCCTCTCTTCACCTCTAATGAGTCGGGTTTTTGTTCTCCCGTGTCACGTCTGAATGCACATCGTGGGTAATTGATGGACAGGACCCGGCCTCTGAAAGCTATCAACGTAGCGACTGTGAAATCACACGTCCAAATATGTTTATCTTCTCGGTGTTTTTTTGGGCCCCGGGTGCTCTTCGGACACGGATTTCCGTCCTTCAAGGAGGAGAGCGAATTTCCTTCAAAATGTCAGCAGAGAAATGAGAGATAAAAGGGGCTGCTTGAACTTTGCATTCACCACAAAGCAGGGCAGCTTGGCTCAGAGGGAATGAAACGGAGCTCAGCTCATAGCCAAGCCTTGGGGATGGGGTTTTTTGGGGTGAGGGGAGTGGGGTGTAGGTCTGCACACCACAGCCGTGGGGTAAGAAGGCTGGTGCCCTCAATGTATGCTCCCCCCATGCCGGGTACACCTCCTATGGTGGCCTCAACCTGCTTTTCTCTGCTCATTTTCCCCAGGCAAGAGACATCTCAGCAGGTTGGGCTCATCTTCTCCCACCATGAGCTGACCCCCAATGGGGGTCTCAGCTCCATGTCTGTGCCGGTGTTGGGGAAGGTTGGCAAAGGGCTCAGCTCCATGCCAGTACACTGTGTGCACTCTCGGCACGGCTCTTGAGTGCTCCACAAGCAGTTCTCAAGTGCAGGGATTCCTCTCTGCACAAGCACCTCTCCACGGCTCACACAGCGGCCGCAGGCATTGGGTGGTTCTCTGTGGTCGCTACCCGAGCACTGGGCAGGGGAGGACAGCCGGCGAGCTCCGAGGAGGAAAGCAGGAGGATGGGGCACGTTCCCACTGCCTGGGCACAGCCATCCTCCTCCCCTGGCCAGACCATGACCACCGTGGAGTAATTTCAATGAACCCACGAGCCCTCCTCCGTCGCAGACAGAGCAGCCGCGTCGCGCTCCCTGTGCGTGCCGGTGATTGACGGCAAAGACGCACGACCACACATCTTGTTTTCAGCGAGCTCAGTATTTGGGTTGGCAAAGCCTGGCTCACGCTAACAACAGGAGCTGCCTCTCACTGTCAGCAGCAGCTCTGCCGTCACCGAGCCTTTGCACGCCCCCCTCCCTCTTTGCCGGAACCGCCGGCGGCTCCATCAGCCTCTGCTCCTGGCACCGCCTGCAGCCCTGGCACCAGTGAGCACCCACTCACTGCCATGGGTCCTGTTCCTCTGGTTGAGTGAGGGACCCCGTGGGTTTGACACCAGAGCTCCCAGGGGATGATGTGGTTGTGCCAAGCGGAAGCTGGGAGTGTAGGCTGGTTGGTCCCTCAGCCCCAGTCTCCTTTTCCAGCAGAGCTCTGTGGAATAGGAATGGATGGCTGGAGGGAGAGTGCAGGTCCGTGGTGGGGATGTGGGTGGAAGCATGGCCAGGGCACTGGGGTTCAGCCCATCTCCCACAGCCTGTGCACCCCACTTGTGCATTGTGTGTCCCCCCCAAAGCTCTCCAGGAGCTCAGAGGCTGCACTGACTGTGGCTGCAACCCCTGGGCTGGGGTTCCTTGGCCGGGGTCCTGCTGCGTTTGTACCACAGCCCCATTTGATCCATTTCCAGCATGGAACGTGGGTGCTGGATACGAGCTGGACCTACCACTGTCCCAGTGCCTGTGCAGAGCTCAGGGTCCTGCCTTCAGCTCCTGGCCTCGCCGCCTTGATGTCTGTGCCCCATCCTCCTGTTGCGCTGTCACCAGGATGCTCCTATCACCCAGCCGCCTGCCAGCGGGACTTGGGCTCTGCCCGCCGCTGCCGTGCAGGGACCTGACAGTGGCGCAGTGCGAGAGCCTCGTGCCTCTGCCTCGGGGTGACAGATGCTGCTGTGCCACTGCGAAGCTTTCGGGGCTCAGCCCGAGAGCCGTTGGCAGCAGGAAAACCTGGAGGTGAGGAGGATGAGGAGGACGAGCCGGAACATGGGTGCACCTAGGGACATGGGCTTGGGAGCGAGCGGGCGAGGAGCGGAGCGGGCGAGGAGTTGGGGACTCAGTGCATGTGTAAAGGTCATGTTTGTTGCGTTTGACTTACACTGTGTCCCTGTAACCAAGCAGCCTCTGAGGATCCCACCCCAGCAAATAAGAATAGGAGCTTCATGGCTCAAGTGACAGCTTGGTTGCCAACCTATCCCAGAGAGAGGGGTAGATCCTTTCCTCCAAGCCCTAAAAAACCCCCAAAACCCCAGATAGGAGTTTTGCAGCACCCCCCCCCCCCCGCCCCAATCTAGCTCCCAGCCCATTCTCAGTCCACTGGCATGATGCTGGGTCAGCTCTCTTGGTCTCCAAAACCCAGGGCTGGCGTGAGGCAACCTCGAGCTCTGTTCCGTGGGTACCCTCCTCTTGCCTTCTCCATGCGTGACTTCAGGGCCGCGTTCCGGATGGAAAGCTTTGTATTCTTCCTTTACCCAGCAGGTGGGTCTCTGGTGGCTATTTCAGTAGCGTTCCTCACCCGGGCTCTGGGGCGGCTGGGCTGAGGTTCTCAGTAAACTCAATTACACCGCGGTAATAGCACGGTATTGACTCAGGAGCCTCAGCAGCACAGGACTCTTGCCGTTTATTAGTTGTTTAATTATATGGCACATCAGGCCAAAATAATGTCATTAGCTAATTAGCCCATGTTGGGGTTTTTTGTAATTTTTCTTAAATGAATGTTAACATCGGTGGAAGGTGCCAGGCGGTAGCCCGGGAGACTGGGCTCCTTTCCTGCACGGAGCAGGGGGAGATTGGCCCTGAATCAGATGCTCCTCTGCACCATCCTACTGGCAAAGGTCCCCTGCCACCTTCGGGGGGGGTGAGACATCCCCTTCCCTCCACACACCCACAGCCTCTTGGTGGGGTTTGGGTGGGCTACTTGTCTGCATCCCAAGAAGCTGAAGAGTTTCCTTCCAGGGTGCCGGGCTTTTGCATGTAATGTAATCAGCAGCAGTGATTTGAGGAGGAGGGAGTGGTAGCGTGGGATGATGAAAGGCACAACTCTCCAGGACCGTCATGCAGCGTACCCCAGCGAGTGACCGCGCGCTGCTGGAGCCCGCCTGTGAGTCACTGCCCCCTTGTTCAACACCGGCCCCATCACGCACCACTGGCTGCACAGCGGAATGAAAAGAAGTGTCCAAGTGCTGATGGCATGTACTACATTCATAACCCACCAGAGGGGGTGGCTGCAGCACATCTATAGGTCCAAACCTTTTATTACACGCCCGGCGCCGCTCCCGCTGCCCCGTTTTGCCTGGGAATTAACCAAATTGCTCAGCGATGCTTTTCTTCTCCTCCGCGTGAGGGGCTGAGTGGGGGGGTGCACGTCCTGGCAGTTGTCCCGGAGGTGGACGCAGGCTGCTGACAAGGAGATGGGATGTGATTAGGAGATCTACGGCAGCTTTAACTCGCTCCCGGTGTGCATCTCCGGGATTGACGTGTGGGAGATGCTCCGGGCAGGATGCCGCAGGACCTCCATCAGCCCTGGCAGTGTAATGAGCCAGTCGCGGCTGCTTTATCATGCCAAGGAGATTCAGCACCTTGGAGGTCCTTTGACTGCCAGCTTCAGGCCTGCCATTGCCACAGTGCTCCCCCCACAAGCTTCTCACTGTTACCTATCCCAAACGGATCGGCTCTGGGCATTTGCTGCCCCGAAAGATTTCTTTCGACCTGGATTGGGTCCGTTCCAGCCTCTGAAGGACTGCAGGCCCTGCAGCTGCTTTCGTGTCCTTGGAAGACAAGCGCCGCAGACATGAGAAGCTCCCTGGGGAGCCCACACACTTTGGAGAGGTTCAGGCGTCCGTAGCAGGTAACTCCAAAACCAGCCATACAGTCCTCCCCCCAATCCTCAGCAGCACTGCTTCAGATGGATGACGTAAATTTGGAGTTAAATTTACTGAATTGAAAACATGACATTGCAAAAAGGAGGAGGAGGGGTTTGAAGACTTTCCTGAAAGCAAGAAACTTCCCATGCTTCATAAGATAATGTTCTTATCTCTCCAATGCCTCTGCTGATTAATTGAAGACTCTTTTGAATCGTTATTTTCCAGAATAGAGAACTACTTGGTGGACAGATTTTTTAAAATATATATTTTTTTTTTTAGAAGCACTAGGGTGAAAGAAAATTAGGCTTGTAAGGAGAGTGAGTTCCATCTTTAAGCCGGACATCACTCACGTGGTTCCATGGCACCGCTGCGAGACAATCACCCGTTCTCCCATGCTCTGCCGCTCACCTTAATAACTCTCCCAGGGCTTGATGGAATGGTTTACATAACCTTTCCAAAGCATCCTCAATTCCGATGCATCAGGGAGTTAAATGTGACATTGACTCAAGTCCAAAGTGCTTTACAGCTGGGTGACGCTGCTCCGGGGCCGGCCGATATGATGAGCGGAAGGTTTTGCTTTGCTAAGCTGAAGCTGTTGTAACTTCTCATTGGCCAAGCTGCCTGCATGGAATAAATCTCAGTGTTTCACCTCCCCAAGCCACCTGGATTGGGTCTGTTCCAACCTCTGAAGGATTGCAGGCCCTGCGGATGGTTTCATGTCCTTGGAAAACAAGCGCCATGGATGTGAGAAGCTCCCTGGGGAGCCCACACACTTCAGAGAGGTGCCTGTAGCGCCAGGGACGATCTGGAGCAGCACCTGCGCACTCCGGTTCCCATCCCAAGGTGGCCCTGTGGATACCTGCCTCTGAACCTGCTGGCTGGGTGACATTTATAGGCAGCGGGGAGAAACACCGCCACATCCAGGTGCAATTCATCCAACCTTTCTCAGAGAGAGATTAATCCTGCCCCTGAAAGGCCTTTTCTCTCCATTAGCACTCAGGGGAGGATGCTTCGCTCCTTCCCAGGGTACCGTGTGGGAGACAGGCAGCCTCCCAGCACCCAGCCTGCTTCTCCAGCACCCTTCTGAGTTGAGGCTCTGGCACGTGGCGCTTGCCAGCCTAACCAAAGGCACAAGCCGAGATAAAGATAGACATTTCCTGGTACCTGGGTTGGATTCCGCAGCCTCCCAGAGCCCGCAGCAATGGCTGGTGTTGATGATATATATGTAAATGTGTGTCTATAATCGTCCCTTTCATATATGTCTGTGTACATATCCCCGCGCGCACGCAGACGTGTGTGCACCTCACATATGTGCTCTCAACCCACACAACAGATGCGGCTCCGAAAGGCGGCGGAGCATGCGCGGTTCTCAACGCCGGCCCTCGCCGCGTGGCATCGCCCTCCCCGTCCTTCCAGGCAGGGGTTTTTTTTGGTTGTGGTGTTTTCGTTTTCCTTTAGCCTGCCGTTCCCCACCCCCAAAAATGCAAGCGATGCGGTGGCACCCTCTTGTGCCCCCCAGGGTCCTTTGGGGTTTGGGTTTTTGCTGGGGAGGAAAAGGCTCATGAGGAGCTTTGCTGGGTTCAGGCGGGATGGGATGTACCGGGCTCCCGGTGCTTCTCTGTAGGCTCATTTGTTAGACTATGTGTCTTAATAAATCAGGCTGGCTTTCTGCCAGCGGGCTTTAACTCAGGCAGGGGGGAAGAGGGAGCTGGTGGCTCTGTAAGGCATGTCCCCAGACCAGTGTCCCTGGCACTGATGGCAGCACCAGGGGAGGCTGGCATTACCCGAGCACGGTGCTCCAGGTCTGCAGGGGATCTGGAGGCTGCCCAACGCTCAACTCCTCCCCCACTTCCCACAATTGGAGGTGCAGCCTGGCATTTTTTCCCTGCCTCTAGACAGGTCGTTGTGCATCCCAGCTTCTCCTCTTGACTGCTCAGGGTAGGTACATTTTGCAGCCCTGTTGCTGTCATGTGGCATGACCCCCCTCACACGCAAGTGACATGGTCCAAGTCTGTGATTTCCAGCCGCAGCGTGTTTGGATATAACCCGGAGGAGCCGCGGCGATGGGGAGGCAGAGCGTGCACATCCAATGAGGGGGGTCTCCTGGAGCACATCTTGCAGAAAAGAGCAAGAAACAAAACAGGGGGTGAAAGGGGGGAGCAGGAAAGGGCAGGCCTGAAGAAATTTCAGGTGCACAAAGAGAAGGAACCTCTCCTTAAGAGAGCCGTTGGTGTTGACGCCATTAGTAGTGTCACTGATGGAGAAATTCAATCACTTGCAATGAGAGGAAAAATAATTGTCTTTCGAGGTACAGTAGGTTGTTGTCATTTTCCTATGACACACTCTATCAACTTTCAATTTCTGGCACAAAAGCCCCTCGTTCCCACTCGGGCCTCTCTAATCCAGGGCAGTGAGCACTCACAGCACCCATGGCGTGGGCTGAGGGGGATCCATCTGGGAAGGGGAATGCCCAGATTGTATCAATGCGAGAGCATCGCCCAGACCTCGCTGGGATTGGGGAGGGTGCCAGCTTGGGTCGGTGAAATATCTCATCTCCCTGGGGTTGTGGAAAACTCTATGGTGAGGGGCTCGCGGAGTTTGGGTGGAGTGTGACCCCCCGGCATCCCAGGCAGGTTAGGCACAGGGATGCTCAAACCCTTTGGGGCTGGAGGATGCAAGTTTGGCTCTGGCATGCCCCCCAGTGTCGGTGGGGATAGGGAGGGCAGCGGAGAGGGGAGGAAGGGGAGTGGCTCAGAGCAGAGGTGTGCTGGGCACCAAAGGCATCCCAGCCACTGGGTGAAATAAGAGGTGATTAGCGACGTATCCCGGCATCCCGGGCACTGAGCCTTCTCCTCGGGCGTTTAAAGAGGAAATGTATATTTAAAAATACTGCTGTACCAGAGAGAGGTAATGATGTGTTGCGAGGCAGAGATGGTATCATTCATAAAGCCTGTGCTGCTTAATTATACCGGCACCAGTTAGGAGAGGAATGATTTCCCGGCGAGTTTCTGGTTTGTTTTCCCTCTATCCCACCGGATCTCCCCATGGCTCCAGCTGTTTGCCAGGCTCTTTGGTACCTCCTTTCTTCAGCCCCGGGGACTGGCAGAGCATCACTGGTACCCAGCACCAGCTGCCCAGAAGGGTCAGGGTGGACAGGAGGTGATGCCACAGCGGGCTAGCGGGGGTGAATGATGGGTTGATGCCCCCCTCTTCAGGCTGACCCCTCTCTCCCCTGGGCGCTGAGTGTCCAGGCAGTATCCCTGCAGTCTGGGGAAAACGTGCTGCCATGGGAGATGCTACCAGCCCCGCCGCCTGCCCACCTGCCCCCATCCCAGGGCTGTTCCTTCCGGAGGGGAAGAGCATTTCAGAGCCTGTTCTAAGCAGCTTTATCTCATGGGGCTTTCCTCTTGCCCGTCAGATCTATCCCAACCTTATTTGGGTAGGAGCGGAGGGGTGGGAGTCAAGAGAGGCAAGATGGTGGGGTTTTTTTTTTGCTATTCCCCCCCCCTCACACACACATTCATAAGACATTTCAAGTGACACACAGAGACAATAACATATCACTCAGCTCGAGCGCAGCTTGAATGGTTTATAAAAAAACACACTCCTGAACTTGCCAGCCCCGTTCGCTCCCAGGCGCCGTCCCTTTGGGGTCTGCACTTTGGCAAGAACAAGCAAGGAGTTAAGCAGCTCGGCGAAGGCGAGCTATTTATGGATGCTGCGAGCTCTCCCCGCTCTTCTCCAATACCCCATTCAATCCTTTAATTATCCGCAGTTGTTTCACGCCGTGCCTCGCCGCGAGCTCTCTGGAGGAATCCGACGGGGCTTTGCCAGTCGGTGAGGAGGGGGGTGGTGGGGGTGGTGGGGAAGGCTCCGCTACCAGCACTCCACGCCTCTTGTTGTTCCCCTTGGCAAGCCCACCCAGCTGCAGGCTCCTGCCAGGGGAACATGGAAGCCACCCCTTCTCCCTCCTTAAACCCCCCATGAAGATGCTGCTCAGGAATTAATCCACTGATGGTCTTTGGGTAAGACCAAATAAGAAGAGGTGTGAGAATGATCTCTCACCTCCCCCAGCACTTTGCAATCCAGAGGCACCGTTTCTGGCCCATATGAACTGCAATGGGATGGGACAACCTGGGGGAGACCAGCCCAGACCAGCACCCCGCACGCCCTCCACACTGCAGGGAAAATGGGCACGGGGAGGGTTGGAGGGGAAAAAGGGCAAGCAGACTGGTGGGGAGACTGTCCCCTGGAGAGCTTCATGGACCCATCTGAGCTCAGGATCTAGCAGCCCCCCATGGCATCCGCAATCAGTGCTGTCATACTGCTGAGAGCTGGGGGCAGTTGCTCATGGGAACTGGAGTTTCCCAGATTTGGGTTTTCCTATGGGTCTAGCACCAGGCACGTGGGGCCATCATCTTCCCTATCTGTACCTGCCCATGTCTCTCCTTCCCACTGGCCTCCGTCCCATCTGGCCTCTCCCGGACAGTGCCCATGATCCTGGCAGACCCCCAGATCCCACTTCCCATGCAAGTTCCATCCCAGCTCTGCACAGGGATGGCTTCTGGGCTCTCCACCATCTGCTCTGAGGGTACCCCCAAGAGCTTTTACGGATATGCAGACATCCAAGAGTTTACCTGGCCCATATCTCTCCTGGCACCTGGGCTCTTCCAGCCATCCAGCCTGCTCCCAAGCCCCTCAGGAGGGCACGGAGGCCATGGCCAAGTCCCTGCATGGTCCCAGCGGGCAGCATGGGCAGCACGTGTCTGTCTCCATCTGCTGCAGCAGCCGGAGGAACAGGCAGCCCCTGCTCCATACACCTGGGCTCGGGAGCAAGCCTGTGTGCCTCCGTCTGCTCTGTCTGTGGGGAGTCGGAGGGGGGACACAATGAGCCATTGGTGCCTCTCTAGCTGCTCTGGAGCTTTGCAGGACTGTGCTGTGTTGCAGGAAAGGTTTTATTCTTAATACTCCTAACAAGGGGTGTAGGGGGGGTTCTTCCCTCCCTCACTCTGCTTTCAACCTGTGAGAGTAGGGGGGTCCCTTCCCCTGGAAACCCAATTCTGGGTGCGGTGTGGGGAGTGCTGCCAGGAGATGGGGGCTCCCCCTCCTTCCCCAGCTCTGCTCAGCACAAGTTCACTGCCTTCTCACCTGATCAGCAGGTCTGAAATGCAACTTTCAGACCCAAAATAGATGTTGCAGGTGCCTTTGCTGGGGGGTCTGTATGGCACAAATCCCTCCCCAGTGTGGCCGATGGCACTGACGGCATCCCAGCTTTGTGGGAGATCCTCAGCTCTGGATCGGGGGGGTGTCCCACGGAGAGAGGACAGCCCTGCTCCCCTGTTCCACCGGTTTCCCCTGTGATGGGTGTGGAGGTGGCCTGCATGGTCCTGTTAGGAACAGCGCTTTGCTGGGGGGGAGCAGCGTCACCCACTCACTTCCAACCCTTGCTCCCCCTGCTTTCCACAGGACCCGAGGGGTTTTCAGGGAGGGATGGGGGACAGCAGGTGGTGACATTTCTTTTGTCACTTAACGCTATCATTACCAAAACCAAGGGAAAAAGAGCTGCCTCTTGGGGTGAGCTGGGCCCTGCAATGTTCACTTCCCCTTCCGGCAGCTGACACCTCCTCCAGCAGCATCCCCAGAGCCTCTGGCGGGCCCAAGGAGTTCTGTGCTGCCAGCAAAGCCACCACGGTGCTGGTGGGGACCCTCCGGGCACTGGGCAGGACCTCTCCGGGGGGTCAGGGACGCCCCATGCCGTCACGGCCACCCTGCTCTCCATGCACCCTGCGGAGAGCTGGGAGTGGGTGTTCATTAAACGCCACTAATTGCTGGATGCTCCTGCAGCGTTTCCTACCTTGTAAAGATTGAGTCAAAAAAACCCAGCGCCCCGAGGAACCGCCTCTGTTAAACTGATGTTCATTAGGGCTGACTTTGCGCTACCTCATTAGGCTTCTGTAATTGAAGGAGTTAATTGATTATCAATAGTTTCAGTTCCCTCTTCCCATGCCCGCAAGGCCCCGGTGGGTCTTCTTCAGGGTCCACCATCCATCATGTGGCTTAAACACAGCTCACTGCTGGCTGGCTGGCACGGACCGATGCGCTTGCTCCGTGCATCCCCCATGTGCCATGGCCGTTGGGGTGCCGGTGCTGCCAGTATCCACCCATATCCATTGGTATCCACCCTGGCTTGGCACCGGCTGCTCTAAACCGGTCAAAAGATTTTGGCTGGGATCTGGTTTTTAATGCATATGTATTATATTTGGAGAGGGTGCATGTGGCGGTGGGGGGGGGATGGTGGGGGGGGGGTGGTGGTGGTTTCATCTCTCTGGTGACTCTCTGGTGGGTGTGAAAGCAGAGCCTCCGAACCAGCTGCTCCCCGAGCACAGGCTCGCTCTGCCTTGGCAGCGGTGGCGTTTGCTACGCCCTGTCCCATGGCGCAGGGCTTGGGGAGGCTCAAGGGGGGGCACACACAGCCTGAGCGGGGAGGATGGGGGTACCCGGCCGGAGGAGGCTGCGTGGGTGTGCTCGCGCGCCCGTTTTCCTGTGCGCGGGTGCTCCGGCTGCCTCCCGCGCGCAGACACGTGCTGCCTGACTCAGTCGCACGTCTGCTGTTTTTAGAGGCGGCCATCTAACACCCTGCCTCGCTCAGCGAAAAAGGGGAGGGAGATGCTCTGCTTCCCCTCCAAAACCCGCCCTCCCGCCCAGCCAGCCCAAAACTGAATCCCCTGTGCTCAGGAGTAGCCGTGGGGCTGTTGTGGTGAGAGGCCTGGACACATGGAGGTCTCTGCCTTCAGCCCTTGGGGTCTGCCATCCACACCTGCCCTCCCTCCCAGAGCAGAGCACCCCGGAGCACCTTAGGGTGCCCCCAGCACCATGGCTGCATCCAAGCAGATGACGGCGGGTGACGTGAAGGTGGTGACGCTGCAGCAAGGCGAGCTGGGGATGGAGACAGGCATCCTGCCCACCCCTCCAGCCTCACTTCCTCCCACCCTCACAAGGAGCATGAGCAGGGCTCATGCAGAGGTTCGGGGTGCTGCAGCTAAGCACCCTGTCTGCCCAGGGGATGATGCTTTTGGGGGCAAATACCGCTGCTTTGCCCCAACCCCACGGGGTCTGCGCCACGTCGCGGGTGACAGCAGAGACAGAGAGAGGGGAGCCAGACAAGGCGAGAGGGAAACCATTGCTCCCCACCTTCGTTAGCTTTAACTAACGAGCTGTTTATAGAAGCGACATGACACCTGCTTTCCTCTTTATAAATTCAATAATTTATGAAAGGTATTAAAGGGAAGCCAGCCTCCCGGATAAAGCCCGCGATGCGTGCACTCTGGGTATTAGCCAGACGGGACAATGAGCCACACTCGGATAACACGTGAAGATATTTACCCTCTCCCTCTATAAATTATTAAGGGGCTTTTTGCACATAATTACACGAGCTTTTATGTTTCTACACTCCCTGCTTTTAATCCTTTTTGGAAAGGCGCCAGTCACTTATGACAGGAGCAAGCAGCCAGTGGTTACAGCTGGGTTTGGGATGGCCGGGGATGAAGGAGATGCGGGAGAAGGGCACCGGCGTGAGCTCACCCTGACTCTGGGATGGGGCTGACCCCCCGCATGCTGCTGTGGGGATGGGAAATTGAGTCCTAGGGGAGACAGGGATGGGGGTTTAGCTCCAGCACTCATCCTCCTCGGCGTGGGTTCACGGAGGTGGCCATGGGAAAGCGCGAAGCGGGCTCCAGTGTTTTAATTGCTCTCCAACCGTGCGTGTAAATCAATGATACGCAGGTGTAATTGGGCGTGCAAATGTCACTGGGCGGCTGTTTACATGGGCAGCGTGCATTCGGGGAGCATGTGTGTGTGCAAAGAAACACCCAATAACCATCGCGCCGCTTCCCAGGGTGTCCAGGTGCTGGGTCTGCCACCGTGACTTCTCCAGCTCTGGCCTTGGGAAGCAGAGCTCCATCCATACCCCGCCCAGCCTCCGACACAGCCCGGCTTCCTGCCCCACTCCCCAGCATCGCATTCCCTGCACTGGGCAGGCCAGTCTCTGCCTGGAGCACCAGGCAGGGCCCAAACCTCTTTCAGATATTAAGGCAAGGAGCCCGTTTGAACCCCTCTGGGCACCCTGACCCCTTTCCGCTGGCTGCTGAGCACCTGTGAGTCAGCCCCAGCGGGACATCTCCCAACACTGCCTTCCCATCCTCCTCATCCTCCTCATCCAACGCAGGCATTTGACACAACTCTCCTGTCCTCGGCACTCACCACCATCCCTGGGCCCTCTCTCCTTTGTGAAAAGCTCTTTAATCATTGTCCTTTGTCCCGCCGCGCTCCTGTTCTCCTCTTCTTACGCCGAGCTGTTAAAAAGCCATCGCTGTCGTAACTTCCGTGTCCCAGAAATGATCTTTCATCTCCTGGACGCAGGCTACAATAGGCGCCACGATGCCTGATATTATTAGTTGCCCCTGTGTGTGTGTCAGGGAGCTCAAGGCTTTGATGGAGCCACTTTCCCACAGCCCTCCTTGGCGCAGCGCAGCGGGGCCACTCGCCATCTTGAGCCAGGCTGGCACTGGGACACGTGGCCTGACGCTGACATCAGCGCGTTTCATGGCGCAGCCCAATTCCTCCGCCCGGAGCTTGAGCGTGATGGGGAGGTGGTAGAGACCTAGTGAGGCGACGCGCTCCCTGGAGTGTCAGCAGAGGCCCTGTAGGGATTTGGGATGGGCGAGGCATGAGCGCTGCATCTCCTACCTCCGGCCGTGCATTGGTTGAGCAGAGCTGCCTGGCGATGGGTTCAGCCATATGCCAGCTGCTGGGGTCAGTGGGGGGGTGCAGCATCCCAGTGGTACCTGGGGACGGCAATGGGGTTGCCCTCGGGGGCACACGTCGATGGGGACATCACATGGACCCCACCACGGCTGTCCCAAGGGGGTGGGAGAAGGGTTCCTGGTATGATCCCTCCTTCTGCTCCGAATCAACGGGCTGACTGGGGCAGGGAGCCCTGGAGGCAGCACAGAGAGAAGCCATGATGATGATAACGATCCCCAGTTTCACTCCGGAGCAGCCGTACAGCGCAGAAGTTGGACTCCCTCCAGCCGGTAATGAGAAGCCACTGGACTGACTCAGCCTGCTGTGAGGAGGCACCAGTACACAGCCAGATGGCCGTGGGGATGGGGGAGCGGGAATATCCTGCGTTGCCCCTTCAGCCCACTCCTCCCCCCCCACACACACCCTGAAATGTCACCACCTCCAAGGAAGAAAGCACAGCATGCACGATTCCAGGGCATGTTTCTCCCCAGAGCGCACAGGAAGGGATCTGTCCTGGGAAGCAGGTCCTGTCCTGGGGATCAGGTCACATCCCAGGGAGCAGGTTTTGTCCTGGGGAGCAGCTCCCGTTGTGGGGAGCAGGTCCTATCCTGGGGTGCAGCTCCTGTCCTGGGGAGTAGGTTCTGTCCTGGGGAGCCGGTCCCATCCTAGGGAACAGGTCCTGTCCTGGGGAGCAGGTTCAGTCCTGGGGAGCAGGTCCTGTCCTGGGGAGCAGGCCTTGTCGCCTGCCTGTCCATCCCCATCCTGAGCAGCCAGGCTGCCTTCTCCAGGGACTGGTGTGTACTGGGAGGGATCGAGGAGCCAGTTGCCGGCCATGGAACCCTCCAGGGTGGGCGCAGAGCCTCCCTCTGCCCTTGCTGACAAAGGGAAGGAGGGGCTGGAGGGGCAGGCGGCTGATCCGGCGTTCCCAGCTCTGATGCTGGCAGCACTTCAAGGTGTGGTACATCTTATCCTAGCCTGGCATTTGCAAGGATTTTCTCAGCTCAGCTTGTTACTGAGGGGGGAGAAAGAAGGGGGGGGAAGTGTGAAAAATCTGAAAGAAAAGGAACTATAATAATAACAGGAGTAATTAAAATCCATCTCCCTCCTGCCAGCTCAGCCCTTTCCCAACCTTTTGTGGGATCCCTGGCCACGTGCACTGAAAACCAAGAGAGATGCTGCCAGGGAACATCAGAGCGTGTCCCAGCTAACGGCATTGGGGGGACAGGTCTGGTCCCCACTGCCTGGGTGGGGGCTCGGTGCCTCGTGCAGGTGCCACCTCTCGGAGCAGGGATAAGCTCTTCCCTCCTGCCGACAGAAGGGAACCATCTGCCGCAGCCCGTTGTCATCTGAGGATGGCAGTGGCAAAGAGCTGGAGCATCTGTCTGAGGGATGAGCCCCCCACAGATGGACACCCAAATGTTCTTGCTGCTCCCTGCAGGTTTTAAAGAGGAAAATGTTCCCTTGATGGCTTGTGACCGGGGCTGCTCTCCGCAGTGTCCTCCACAGCCCCGGGGCTACACGAAGTCAGGATGGGAGAGTCACCAGGACTCCCCTCATTTTGGGACACTCCATGCTACCAGAAGGAGGGGGACCTGGTTGGAGTGGGTCTTCCCAGCTGGAGTTGTTCTCCCCAGCACTGGGAGGCCAGTAGAGGTGATGGGGAGAGGGAGAAGCAGTATGTCCACTGCCAAGCCAGAAGCTGCAGGTGGGTGCCGGTGGACACAGGGGAGGGCAGTACGGACAGTGAGGTTTGGGTGCTGCAGCACCTTGGGGACCCTGACCCTGAGCTTCCCCTCACCTGCACTTTGAACATCCCTCCACAGAAGTAGCACCCCCCAGAAGGGTACCACCCAGTTACCCAGCTGATTTGCCCAAGGCATCCTTGGTGCTGCCGGGGTGAGGAAGGGAGTGTTGCCCTTAAGGTGGGGTGAAAGGTTTTGGAGGGAAAGGAAAGCCCAGTGCCGTGTAGGAAATCTCAGGGAGGCGAGGTGCAATGGCTCCCCCTGAAATCTGGCACCAGGGGTAAGGGCTGTCATGCTCCTTGCTTTCCTCTGCGCTCCCTGTCCTCTCTATCGCTGCGGACCGAAACACCCCAGCAGAGCACACCGGGGCCGTGCTGCCCTCGCCTCTCCCGCTGCGCCGCTTCCCTCCCTCCGCCCACCCGAGCCCCACATCACCTGCCGGGGCTGCACAAGATGCAGGTTTGGCACCAGCCTTTTCCCTCGGCGGGTATCGCCTTAGCCCAGGGGCTCGCCTCTCCTTGCGCCCGCCGTGCCATGACCCCCATCCCGTGCCGCTCACCGCGAGTGGGAACAACCGTGGGAGACGAGGTGGGAAAGATGGTCTTGGAAGGCCCCCTGCTTCCAGGCGGCGTATAGCATCGCTCTGATACGGCCACCAGCGCCGCTCGCTTGCGCCGGCGCTCGCCGTGTCTGCGCGATAGGGCTGAGGAGAAATTCCCCTCTCTCCCACCACACAATGCCAGGGATTATTCTGGAGTGGTGCTATCGAGTACACGGTGCCCTGCACTTTAGCGGGGCTTTAACTGCGGACAGGGGCGTGGAAGCATTAAAAAACAACCACCACCATCCCCCGGCACCCAGAGCTCTTAGCCTGTCTTTTGTCCTCTGCTCATGTTTTGGTGGGTTTTTTTCTCCTTCCCTGGCCTCATTCCGATCGCTGCCTTTGTCTGTGTTTGTGAAGTGCTGTTAACATCGATGGCATCGCTGAAATAGCTGGAATAATAAGAGGCATCGATCTGCGCTGAGTAAAGGGCTGAGGACCACTGAGAGGGGCCAGGCTGAATTTCCTTGAAGTCAGGAGCAGAGCACACACATGTGCTCCCCCATCCACCCTCCATCACCACCCCCACCCATCGTGTTTCTTTGCCCAAGCCCACACGTGATGGGCACCCACCCTCCTACCCCAAGCCAGGGGTCTGTGCCCATGGGAGGAGAGGGGGAGTGGGCAGGGGTGCTGGGCAGGAGTGATTCAGCCAGCAAGCTCCTTACAGTGCCTACCCTTCATTTATCCCTGCTCCTGTCCCATGGCTGGGCTGAACAGGAGGATAACGGGCTCCACCATGGGCTCCGGGAAGGCAGCAGCCTCTGTCCAAGCATGGAGCGGGGCTCGTTAGCCTGCTGCCATGAGCTGGGGACAGCCGCTGGGCTCCGGTGCTCTGTGGCTGGCAGGCATGGGCACTTGGCCTGGCTCCGGCAGGCTGCCCTCTGGCCTCCCCACAGGATAGGGGGGTTGTGTGGGAGAGGGAGGGGATGCCATCGCATTGGAAGGGCCTGGAGCGAGCACAGAGCTCCACTTTCATGGGAAGGGAGGCCTGCCCAGAGGGATGCTCTTCATGGGAATCTCCACCCCAGGGCTTGCTTAAATGGCTGATGGAGGAAGGCCAAGCCAGCGTCTTCCTCAAAAGCTCCCACTGGCTGAAAGAGAAGACTCATGGGACCCAGAGCAGGGACTCCTGCAGAGCCCCAACCCGTGCCAACGCAGAGGGCCCTGGCGCAGCCGCCTCGGATCCGCCTTGGCCCGCGGCCGGCCACGGTGCAGGGACGGCTGGGTAGGGTCAGGACTGAGCAGGAAGCGTCTCAGGAGAGCCCTGCCGAGAGGAAGCAGGAGGGGAAAGTGCACATTAGAAGCAAAGTTTTGTGTCCATTACTGCCAGAGAAATCAGGCTCCGCTGGAAGAGCCAGCGCCGGGCAAATCTGCTAATGCTGCTCGATAAATCAGTGTCCATTATGGAAGGGGGGTGAACAGTGGGCAGCTGCTCGGGAAGTCACGCACTTAGTCCCGAACAAGATGCCACCAGTTCAGCATGCTGAGGGGGCCTTTGGGGTCACCAGGTCCCACCTCACCCATCCAGAGCTCTTGCAGCCCCTTCCCTCTCATGTGCCGGGGGTGGGGGAGGTGTGTGTGGGGGGGGCAGTGAAAAAAGCGATGCAAAACGCGTTTCAGAGATAGCTGCTGTAGGATGGAGCACCCCCAAATCCCCAGGGTACAACCCTTCACCTTCCCTCTGCTCGAGAAAGGTTGGGTGCTGAAGGAAGGGCGAGGATTTGGGGTGGGGGACGGGACACGGGGACACTGCCGGCGCCCCATCTGCCCCCCGCCGGATCGCGGGGGTCTGCCGGTGTCCGAACCCATCCTCAAAAAAGCACCGCTCCCCCCGCTGCCCGCGGGGAAGGGGGACGCTGCTCCCGCACCCCCCTCCCGCACCCGGTTCTCTCGCCGCGGTGGAGCGGGGGAGGCGGCGGCGGCGGGAGGAGGAGGAGGGGACTGGCCGCCGCTGCCGCCGCCGCTCCCGTCCCCGCTCCGCGCACCGCCCCGCGCCCGCCGGCGGCTCCTCCCGGAGGGGAGGCGGGGGCCGGAGCGGCGGCGGCGGCTCCCAGCCCAGCCCAGCCCAGCCCAGCCCAGCCCGGCCCGGCCCGGCCCCGCCGCGGCAGACCCGGCCCGGCGGCAGCGGGCGTGCGGAGCCGGGGCCGTGCCAGCCCAGCCCGGTGCGGGCGATGCCGCCGCCGCCGCCCCGCAGCTCCGCCGCCCGCCGCCCGGAGGGTGCGGAGGGGACGCAGCCGGTCGCCGCTCGTCCTTAAGGGCGGCCCCGGAGCGGCCCCGTGCCCGGCCCGGCCCTCCTCCGGGCTCGGGGCTGGCGCGGGGGGGGTGTGGGGGGGTGGTGGTGGTGTTGGGGGGGGTGGGGGGCGGCTCGGACCCGGGAGCGCCGCCGCCGCCTTTTCGTGCTGTCGCTGCGGAGAGGGGGAGCTGCGTTACTGCAGGTGGAGGTTTTGGCGGAGGGGGTGGGGGCCGGGGGAGATGCCATTTCTGACCGAAGGAGATCGCCGGCGAGAATGAGATGCAGGTAAGCGAGACGGGGATGCTGGAGCTTGAGGGGGAGGGGGGTGACGGGGGACCGGGGCTGGCGGGGCGGTGAGGGGGTAGCTGGGACGGGGGGGCTGTCCGTCCCCCCCCCGGGCCGGACCCACCGGTGCCCCCGGGCCGGACCCGCTCCGGTGCTCGGGGGCGCCGGGCTGGGAACTTCGTGCGTGCACCGGCGCTGGAGGGGGGTTGGGGGGGGCGCGGGGGTGCGTGTGTGTGCGTGTGCCGACGGTGTAGGGGGTGCGCCGCGCCCCGGGATGCGGGTCCGGGTGGCGGCGAGCGGTGCGGACAGCACGGGGAGGGGAGCGACAGCGGGGGCTGCTCGCCGTGGGGCGGGGGATGGATGCCGTGTGCCCCCCGGCCCTGCTTGTCCGCCGGCCAGCCCCCTCCGGCGCTGATCCTGCCGCCTCCACCACCCTGCCCTGCTCTGCCCGGCCGTTCCCGCAGCCCCTGGGCAGCCCCTGCAGGAACCCACAGCTCGCAGCCAGGCGGGGCCGGGGTGCGGGGCCGGGGTTCCGGCCGCCCGGGGCTGCCTCGCCCAGCGCAGGGCTGGGGCTCGGCGGTGCTGAGGGGAGCGGGCAGCTGCATCCTGATGCGGGAGCTCTCTTCTCCCTCCTCCTCCTTCTCCCGGTAGTGCCCTCAGACGAGTTAGCCGCTCCGGAGCAGATTATATATTCAGACAGGGTATGTCCGGGACAGCGCTGCCTGACAGGGCTGGGGGGGTACCCGGGGGATCCGAGGGGAGGAATCGGCCCTCTCGCCCGTCCCCGAGGCAGACACACCAAGGGTTAAATGCAGGTGGGAGAGAGCTCACCAGCCCTGAGGGACCAGGAGCCGTTGGGGGGGGTGGGTGTATTTATCAGGGCGGGGGCTCATCTCTCCATCACCCCCCCAACCTGGAGACAGGTACTGCCGGCTGGGGTGATCCCTCAGGCTCCCGGGGGGGGGGGGGGGGGAGAAACACACTCTGGGAGTGCTTCAGGGTCCCCCTTCACCTGGACTCAGCCCGACGCAGAGCAGCAAGCCCAGAGAACTGGCGATGCTGGGGAGGGTCAGGCTGCCAGCGTGGGCTCAGCCCTCGGCTTGCACCCAGCAGGAAGAAGAAGGGGTTAACATCGGAGGGGCTTGGCACAGCAGCTGGGATTGCAAGGATACCCCAGAGCCCAAGCCCTCGCCGGGCTGAGCCGTTGCTTGTTGCTCTCTGACACCGTGTGTCGGTTCTCGGATTTTTCACCTTGCGCCTCGGGTGTATAAATAGCCCGAGCCGGGGGCAGAGGCATCGGTTCGCGTCAGGTGCCGGAGGTGCCACCTCTGAGAAGAAATAGGGCTGTCGGTTGGTGCCGCCAAAGTGGTTTGCACTGGGAGGGAGGGAAGGAGGGACAGCGGGTGAGCGTGGGCACCGGTGGGAGCAGGCGGCCTCGCCGCGGGCGCGTTGCTGGCTGCCGAAGCCAAGGCTGTGCTGCCGCGCTTTGCCTGTCGCCAGCCCAGCTACCGCCCGAGCCCTCGCCATCCGCGGTCCTTGCCCAGCAAACGCCCTTTCCAGCAAGTAACTCTGCCCTGTGATGCTCCCCGGGGTCTCAGCCCATGGCGGGAGCGTGGGGCAGAGCAGTTCAGGCGTTCCCGGGAGCAGCCCTGCTCCGGAGAGCTGCTCCTTCTCCCTTCTCCCTTCTCCCTCCATCTCCCCTTCCTCTGCACCGCCTACCGCAGCCCTGCTCCGAAATGCTATCCCTTCCACATCCCTGTCCCAGCCCTGCCGCCAGCCTTAACCCTCTCCTCGCTGCTCCGCCGCTTGCGGCAGCCCTGACCTGACCTTCACGCCTGCCGGAGACGGCCCTGGAGCACCGGCGTGCCCGTGCCTCCAGCCAGCACTGCCGCCACGGGGGCTGCATGGATGCTGCCCAGCCCATCCCCACACCGGGGGCGGCTATCCCAGTCCCACGCCGGCACCACGGCCCAAACCTCTGTTCGACCCCCTTTCCTCCGTGCCCGTTCCCCCAGGGTTCAAGAGCGCACCTTAGCCTCTTGCAGAGGGCCTGGCAAGACCCTCTGCCTGTCCCAGGGACCACGGAGCTGAGGGGCAGCCCCGCTCAGCCCTCTGCAGGGCTGAGGCTTGATGAGAGGAGAAGCTTGGGCTGGCCGTGCCTTCTCCCCTGCTCCTCCTGGCTCCTTCCCCCAGCACCTTGGCTCCGCAGCAGAATGCCACGGGGGAGGGAGAGGTGGGTGGTCCCTGAAGCTCTTGGCCAGGCAGAGGGAGAAACGTGTCCCCTGGATAAAGCCTCAGCATCTCCTTCCAGGCGCGCAGGGGCAGTTCCCCCCACAGCCAGTCCCTTCCACCCCATCCATCCCCAGAGCCTGCCGCTCCGGGGATGGCAGCAATGTCCCCCGTGGGGACTTGGCAGGTCACTGGGTGGCAGGAGGGGAGCTTGGGCAGCCCCAGCGCTTCACCCAGGCTCCGGCTGGGATGTGGCTGGAGGAGATGGTGGAGCTGAGTGTACGGCACCTGGGGAAGAGTCAGCTTTTCCAAGCCTTTTTTTTTTTGTTGGTGGAGGGATTAATTACAAAACGAACGGTTCTACGTCTGGAATACAGTACTGAGCTGCAGTTACTCTACACTTACAACGTAATTACTCTGCGATACCTCTAATTACCACTGTTTCGTATCACTGGAAGGTTAACAGCATGACTGAACGCCTTAGTCCTTTCGGTTCCTCGTTAATACAGTCGCGGTAACGATGCCGAAGTTTATCCTGTGTGATGTATGTAGCAAGTATAAAATCCCCAAATTTCCGAGGCTTTTACTTCGGGGGTGGATATAAATCACTTAATTCCCCCCACCGCAGGTTTTAGCCTAATTACCGTGTAATTAACGGTGGCTGAACTACCAGGCACGACCCAAAACTGCCGGGGATTCACACACCCGTCGGGTGGCTGGGCAGTGCTGGGCCATGCAGGCTGGGAACCAGCTCCCCTCTGCTCCCTGCTTACACCCAGAGACATGGGAAGGGAGTGGTGTTGATCCTGGCGTGAGCCAAGGAACGGCTTTCGGTGGGAAAAGAGCCAGCACAGCTCGCTGGGTAGCGGGGAAGGCTGGGATGAGAGAGGAGAGGGCTGCGGATGCTTAACTCAAATCAAACAAGCCAAGGGAAATAAAGGGAGAAAGCAGCTGAAGGCCACGGCCTCAATTTCCTTCCCAGTCAGGTGGTTCCCCCCCTTCTCTCTCTCTCCCCGTCCGGGGGAGTAAAAATTGGAGCTGGCGGAGGGAGGAAACCGGCTGCACCGGGAGGGATCCGGTGCCTTTGCCACGTGTGCCAGGTCCCTGTGACCCCGGCTGAGGACACGTCCTACTAACAGCCGCTTTGGGGGGACCCCTCTTGTGCCTTTGGGACAGGGTGAGGGCACACATGAATTGTCACCTCGACCCCAGCAATAGAACCAGCGCCGATAAATGCCACAGCGGGGCCTCATCACCTCGTGCCATGACTCTCCTAGGCTCCAGAGGAGGACCTGAGTGTCCTGCTCAGAGGCCCAAAAGCTTTGCCTGTGTTCCTTGTCTCAGGGCTGAGGTGTCCCCGAGCCCTGCCGGGTGGGCAGGAGGGTCCCCACAGGGATGAGGGGACAGGGTGCCGGGGTGCTGGGTCTCCTGACAGCATCCGAGTGACGCCACTCAAATGGCCAGTTCCCTGCTGGGGCTGGGCCAATGCCCTGTCTTGGGGGGACGGGCTGCCCACTGCTCCTTTGGGGATGCACCGCTGAGCATCCCGCCCCTGCTGCTGTGGGTTGCTGCTGTGGGGGTTTCCCTAGGTGCTGCCACCCCGAAAAACCCTGCTCCCCTGGCAGCCTTTTCTCCCCCATCACCCCACGCTGCTCTTAATTACCTCAGTAGGGCTTACAATTGTTATAATTATTATTATTTTTAATTTTTTTTTTGTCATTTCCATTCCATTTCTTCATCAGAACACAAACCCATTAAATATCGCTCCTGTAATTACGGTTAATTTCATAACCAGCACCTTAATTGGATTGGTCTCCGATGGGGAATTCTCGTAGGAGGGAGAAGCAGAAATATTTTGACGTGATCTATTCTTCCAGCCCTTTGTTTGGATTGGAGATGTCAAGTGGGAGTCGGGAAACAACCGATTCAGAGACCTCGGAGGCATCCTGGGGGTGGGCGGGCACAGGCTGAGCGCTCGTCTTACCCTCCACACCCAGCGTGGGGGCAAACCTCTCTCCCTCTGGCACCTGATCCCCCTCAACCCTTTGGACTGGGTGGGGGGGGTGCAGTTGTAGAGAGCCAAATTGATGTAGTCTAACCCAAAAATGGGAGGAGGGAGGGCACAGTGGCTTGGTTCAGACATGGATCCGCTGGCATGTGGCTCATGTGTTGAGGCTTGGGTAGAGAGAGTGATCAGCCGTGCTTTAAGTGAGCATAGGGTGCTGGAGCCAGGGGAAGGATGGGAATTAGGGCCACGGTGATGAGAGGCATGGAAAACCTCCTTGCCTGGCCCATCCATGCTGGGGAAGCAGCCCGGCACAGCTCTGCAAGCTCCCAGCAGGTGGGATGCCACCACTGGGAGCTCAGGGATGTTGTGCTGGGAAGTGGGAAGGCCGGGACCCAATTGCACCCATCCCTGAGCCCAGAGAGGGCCACTGGCCCCTCCAGCAACCCTGTGACCCGGCTATTTTGGCTCTGTTGCCAAGTTGTGCAGGGACCATGGTGACCCCTCACCAGGCAGCTGGGGCTGTGCCATGCACCGGCCGGCCCACGGAGCCGGCAGGCCGCGTATCGTGCTGTCGCTTTGGGCTTGAGCTACGATTTGCTCCGGGGAACACTGGAATTGTGCTGCCATTAGGGGGCTGCCATTAAACTGGCTTGTGCTCAGCCTGTTTATCCTTTCCAATGGGAAGTGGGATGGGAGCTGAATCCAAATGGAAACCCCGGCCTTGTGGTTCCCATTTAATTCCTACGCTCCTGCTCCAGCTGCTTCCCAGCTGTGGGATGGTGCTGCACCTCCCAGGCCATGTTCCCAAAGCACCCTGGGCTCAGATTTGTTGGGGCGCAGCACCCGCAACCAGCGCTGGCTCGGCTCAAGGATTGGGAAATCAGTGTCCTGGATTTCATGGAGTTGCCTTCTCCTCTTGACCAGCATCGCTTACCTTGTCCTTCTTGCCTGGGAGGGCTCGTTGTACAGCCCCTGTTCCCATGGGACACATATCCATGGGGCTGGCAGCACCCAGAGCACAAACCCTGGCCAAGCCACATCCTGCAGCACCAACCCATCCACAGGGATCGGGTTGGGAAGGGCCAGCAAGGTGGTGACCCTGCATCCCAGGACAGTGGTGGGGATTTGGGGGGAGCAGGCACTGCCCAGCTCCGTGGGAACGGCCGGCTGGAGGACGTGGCTTAGCACAGTTTGTTTTTATCTCATCTATTTTATTGTTGAATGAAACAATAACAGCAAATATGGGCCCTGAAGACAAGCCATAAATAATGCAAAAATCAAACAAGCGAGGAAGGGGAGGGGGAAGGAAGAATTAGATCCGTAAAAGCAGCACAGAGAGCGCCCGGCTGGGGAGAGGGATCCACTCTCTGCCTTTGCCATCGCTCAGCACTTGTTTTGGCTCCTTTTTTCCTCCACATCTCTCCTCCTGGAAATTCCTGTGGCGCTGGATTCGTTATTACGCGAACCAAAGTTAATAATAACTGGGAGAGGGGTGGGGAAGGGGAGAGAGAGGAAGATCGGTCTCATGGGATGGCGTTGGGAAAGGAAATGGATGTAGAGGACCGGCACTTGCAGTGCCCCTGCCCAAGCCTGGTACACAGCTTTGCCCCACATCCACAGGAAAGGACAGATCCACAGTGTGATTGATGGTGGAACGGCACAGCATGGCATGGCATGGCATGGCATGGCATGGCATGGCACAACACAGCATGGCATGGCATGGCACAGCATGACATGGCACAACACAGCATGGCACACGTGTCCCATGCAGCACGTCCCACTGGAAGTGATGCCCTCAGTCCTGCAAAGCCATGGGACACTTTTGGACAGAACCTGACAGCTGGAGGGGACACCATGTCCCCAGGCAGTGGGGAGCAGCTTGTCTTGGTGCCCTGAGAGTGGGTGACCCCAAATTGGGGGCTGAGCAGTGGCTCAGCCTGGCAGGACCTGCCCCCCACCCCCCCACTGCTGGGACACTGGTCTCTGTGCCTGGGGAGCAGGAAGGCACTGGTCACGGGACCGGCCATCGAGACAGGCCATCTGCATCTGGCCTGGAGGGACTGTGGCTGCAGGGGTGACTTTGGACCAGCCACTTTTATGCTGGGTCAGGCGGCAGCCGGCCCCTCAGCGCACAGCACGGGGTTCAGCACAGGCACCGTGCAGCTGAGCTCTGGCTGATTCAGCATGTGGAGCCGGCAGCACCAGGATCTCTTGGAGCTGGTGGGCAGGATGCCCATGCCATGCCCTGTCCTCCAGCCCTACCTCTGCTGCCCCGTGCCATGCCGGGAGGGGAAGGTGGTTTTTGCTCCCTGCAGGAGTGGGATGGTGGCCCCAGGCTCGGGGACAGCCATGTCCTGTGGTGTGGGGATGCCATCGCAATGCCGTCGTGACCCTGGCTGCTCTCCCAGAAGACACTTGTCGCACAGACCTTTCTTTCACCTTCCTGGTGCAAATGTTTCCATGGCCCAAAGGAAAGCCTGGGGTTTTTCCATCCCCATCTGCAGAGCCCTTCATGCCGTGCCAAGGCCTCCTCCACCCATCGCTGAGCCGGGTGCCTTCGGGTGAGCACCCTAAAACGCCCTGGTTGCCCAGTCCCGTATCCACAGAGACAGGAATCCCAAAGACATTTGTTGAAATAAAGGAAGGAAAAGGAGGGGCCCCCGTTCAGCTACTCAGAGCGCATCCTTCCCAGCCCTCATCCTTCCATCCTCCTGCCTGAAATGTCTCCAGTGCCAGGAGTCCCCACCCTTGGGAGACAGACAGAGCTTCCGCCAGCCAACGCAGCTCCTCCACTCTCTTGTCTCCCAAGGAAATAAAACCCGGCCTCCTCCCTCCTCGCTGGACATGGGAAGTGTCGGCAGTGGTGGGCTGGCCCGCGCATCCCGGCCACCTCATCCGATGGGAAGGGGAGCACGACTGGCTCCGAGCCCGAGCTCCACGGTGCGCTGCACCCTTCCACTCCTCATTTATCTCTTGCTGGCTCAGGGCTTTACAGCCCCCCCAGCATCCACAGCTGCCTTTGCAATTACTTATTGATCACTCGGCAGGATGTTTTCTTTGCTGATGGGGCACTGGAGCATGTGCAGCCAGAGAGAGAGAGAGAAGAGATGTTAAAAGCGAAGGGGCAGAGGTGTGAGGAGGGTGAGCGGCACTGGCCCAGATGTGAGCCCAGCAAGAAACAGCCTCAGCAAAAACCAAACCCCACCTCCTCACAGCTTCAGCATCTTGCAGAAACGACCTGGGGTGCGGGGGTGGGGGGGGTGGGGTTTCTCCTTCCCATCACCCTGCTGCATTGTCCCGACCTCAGCTCTTCTTCCCCCCCACCCCATGCATCCCTTTCCCCTTTTTCAGCTTTTCTGGCCTGTTGGCTTGGCGCTTCCCAGCCAGAACCCCCACGGTTGGATGGGGAAGAGCCCCTTGCCACGAGGAAACGCCTTCGCTGGGCGTTATCTAGTGCTGGGAAGGGGTTTGCATCTTAAATCCTTCTTGGTGCTGTGGCCCCGGAGCAGCTGCCAGAGCAGATCAGGTTGCTGCACACCTATTCCGGGCTCCAGCCCTGCAGCAGCTGAAAGCAGATCCTTCAGAAGGCCGAGCACAAGCTCCTGGCCTGAGAGTCCTTCCTTCAAGGGGGGGGGTGAGGGGCAGCCAATTCCCCCCATCTCCCAAAATGAGGCACAGCTGAGGGGGTCCCTCTGTTTCTCCTCGCTTTTGCCCTCTTGTGCTGGGGCGGGGGGCTCTGCAGCAGCCTGTTTTCACCCCCCTTCATTAACAGCCTGGCCGCTAATGAAGGCCCAGAGGAAATGCAGCAGCTGCTCACCACAGCCTAGGCCAGCCCCAGGCCTCCAGCTGTTGCCCACCAGCCAGGCCCAGCACCTCGATCTAAGTGTGGGCTTCAGGCCTTTGGAAAACAGGCCCTGAGGTCTCCTCCACCCATCCCTGGGCATCCCCAGGCCTGGTGGGGAAAAGAGGAGGAGGAGGGAGCAGGTGCGGGGAGGAGGAAGGTGGGAGAAAGCAAAAGGGCCTGTAAATGCGTGCTGGCCATGGAGAGAGGCGAAGGGAAAGGGGGGGGGGTGATGGAGAGAGGAGGAAATGGGCATGAACGTGTTTGGCAAATTAAAGCCTCTCCCTTTGTTTTGCTGCTTTGCAGATAGCTACAGGAACACTTAGTGCAGAGCCCGGGGTCTGGATAAGCAACTCTTTTAGCAGCAGGAAAGGTTGTTAAATATTTATTTGTAAACCTGGAGTCTTTATCTCTAAAACGTAGTCAAGTTCAATAAAATTTGATTTAGCTGGAGCAGCTTAGAGGAGACAAGAGCACCGACTCCGGGAGCTGGGTCTGGGCGGCTTCACATGAAACCATCAGACCAGGGTGGGGTGAGGGGGTGTGAGCCCCTGGCCAACCCACACCCATACCAGTATCCCCACCACAGCCTGGCGGGGCTGCTGGGCTCGGGCTCATTCCTGTGCATCCCACAGCTCCATGGAAAGGTTGGCTATTTGCAGGGATAGATGGGGTGGGGGATGCGCTCCCCTGGCCCCCAAAGCACTGCAGCTCACCCACCCCACCCCATCCCCACCCCCTCCCTGGGATATGGCTTTGCCCTAAATTGCCTGTTGTCGTTTGATGCTCTGGAAAGCATCTGGTTCAAGGGTGAACGTCTCCCGTGCTGTAATTTATGGCTGCCAGGTGGGGGTGAGCGCTGACTCGGGGATTTGTGCCGCTTGCTGTCAGCATGGCGGATCGCTTGGCGCGGCACAGAACCGGCCCCCGACTGATGGGCACCCCGTGGGGCGGTGAGCAGGGCATGGCCGGGTGACAGCGGTGACAGCAGAGGGCACGGCCAGGCCTGCTGCCCGTTCCTCATGCCGGGAGAGCGGCCGCGGCCCCCGGGGCTGAGCCTGGGCTTTGTTTTCCTCCCGTGGTGCCAGGGCAGCCCGTGCCCATCACAACGGAGCGACTCCCATGTGTGTCAGCCGATCCTGGGCTGCATCTGCAGGCACAGGCCTGGAATAGCATCCTGCCTCCCAGCACCGATCCCGGGCGCAGATGCTCAGCAGGTCCCGCACCCAATCTGCACCTCTCGGGCAAAGCCTGGCAGCTTCCCCGGGGACGGCGTTGTGCTTTGGACCCCTTTGGTCCCCAAGGCAGCGTGGGGATGAGGATGGGGTCAGTGGATGCCGTGGCTCTGGGCAAGAGTTTTGCTGTGGTTTGCTCATTGCCGAAAGGCGCCGGGTCCGGCAGCTGCTCCTTTCTCATCGATTCTTTTTTTAACGTGAGACATGAGAAGCGCGGCCGTGCCAGAGGGCCGCAGCTCTCCCTGTGTGCGTCACGGCCGGGTGGCCTCATCCTGCCCAGCACCTCACACTGGGGACATGGCTGGGCACCCTGGAGAGGTGGAGCTTTTGTCTCAGCCTCTTCCCAGACAGCAACTTCTGAGAGCAGCCACTGCCCGGTCCCCAGTGTCCCCCCCAAGCTCAGCCCAGGTTCCTGCAGCAGGCACGGCCAGCCCTAACTTTGGGCTGAGCTTTGCCAGACTGGTGTGAGGCCGGCCACCATGGCAGAGGGATGCGGGATGCTCACGGTGAATCCTCTACATCCTTTTTAGAGGGGCACCTCTGACCCTTCCACCCGCCTCACCTCGAAGCATGAACAGCCCTCTCGCCAACGGCCGGAGGTAAATGGGAACCAGAAGTGATTTAAAGCTCATCTTAGCCCAGAATTTTTCAGCTTATTCATTGTCTTTCTCCCAGAGCTCTTCCGTGACTCCGGCTATTAAGATTACGGATGTTTTTTGTCAGGGATTGTATTTATCAGGGATTTAAATTTAGCTGAGAACTAATAACACGCGAGGTGTGTCTAGACTTTAATTCTCCGCAAGTGGGCTTATCTCCGCTTTAACGCCAGGCAGATTTCGCTCCGCTCATCCATCATTTCCCCCCCCTTATATTTTCGCCATCGCCGCCTCCATCCCTCCCCACCAGCTCCCACTGCTGCGGGACCAAGTGCGTTATGGGCGCCATCCCCCTTCCCCTTGGAGGGGAGGCAGAATTGGGAAGGAGCGGAGTGATACGGGGAGCCACGTGTGGGGCTCGGCACAGAACGTGGCCAAAGCAAGGCAGCTGGCTGCCCGACGCCCTAATGAGCCAAAGTCTTTCCCAACTGCAGTCTAATTAAGCCTCTCCGATCGCGTTGTGTTTCGCACGTGGTGCTTTGGTGGCCTTCTCAGCACGGGAACTGGGTTGTGAGGAACACTGGCCGAGGGACATGGTAAACACCGGCACCAACGGCACCTCACAGGCAGGACAGGGGGTGCTGGGGGGGGAGGTGGTGGTGGGGAACCCACTGGCAGCTCGGATCCGGTACACTGTGCCTGACAGCCGTGGTGCCATCCCAGCCCCAGCACGTCCCAGCAGCGGTAGCAGCACCCCCACCTCTATTTGTACCAGAGTCGATGACATGGGGGGTGGTGAACTGCAAATACACAGCGAATGGCTTGGTGCAGCCTGGCCCAGGAGAACCCACTGGAAGTGGTTCCTCAGGGACTAGGACAGGCTGGGGCTGGCAGGAGAGGTGTGTGGGATCAGCTCCTGACCAATCTACCATCCTTCCTGCAAAGAAATGTTGAGTAATTCTGGGGGGAAACAAACACTATGCTGGGGTGATATATCCAGGTGAAACAATGACCTCGAACAGGGGCGGTGGAAGTGACACCTGGGCTGTGTACCAGAGCTGTACAGAGTGCCGGGGCGGGGAGAAATGCAGAGTGATGGATACAAATGGAGTATAAACAGCATTAGGGGAAGCACCTCCACGGGGCCTATGCTTAACACTAGCAGTGTAGTGGGGTGGCTCAGCTGCAATGGTAGTACCGTTCCATACCTTGGAACAGGGAAATAGAGGCAGCGTGACGGTGAGCGTTGGCTCCCGCTTGTCAACAGACCAGGGCAGAACCCCCGAGGGGGGTCTCCCAGCACCCCCAAGGGAGGCAGGAGGAGCCTGGGGCTTTCCCAGCTGAGACCAGGCAGCCCCCCCATAGCACCGCTGGATCTCACCTCAGGCTACAGCTCTGTAGCCACGCTGCCCTGTGATGTATCCTAGCCTGGGCAGGCACAACAGGAGGCAAAGGACAATGCTGGGGAGGGGGGACATGTACAACACGAGACCCCTGCGGCGCGATGAGGAAGGGAACGTGTCCCCACAGAGCTCTCACCCCGCTGCCAGCCCGACCCCAAGCGGGGTTCCCCTGGATGCTCGGGCCTGCACTCAGCTCCTCCGCGTTTGCAAAGCAGCTTTTATATTCAGGCTCCATCTACGGGGAACTGAATAATTTCACGAGCTTAAAATAGGCTGGAGATAGATGTGTTTAGTATTAATTCCCTTTTTTTTTCCCCTCCCTTGAAGAAGCCGAGGCAGTGAGCGCTGTCTGACACACATTCCTCAAGGCTTTCCACTCACAGTCTGCACACGTCCAATCAGCCAGTGGAAAAAGTTGGGGAGGGGGGTTGGGGAGGAGAGATGGAGCTCATAGCTGGATTTCAGCTGGGAAATAAGAACCTCAGCTCTGCCTCGGCGGTGCCCGGTGCTGGAACAGCAACTCTGTCGGGAGGGTGAACCGTTTGCTGCGGTGGTGCCTGCTGCTTGTTCACATCCACCTTGGTCTTTGTCTCCTCCCCCCCCACTCCCCTTTTTCTGTGTTCCCTGCAGGTGAGAGATAGGATGGTAGCTGGGGAGGCGAGTATGCGCAGCCCAATCCTGGCCTGCTGGCAGCCGATTCTCCTCCTGATGCTGGGATCCATCCTGTCCGGCTCTGCCACGGGCTGCCCCCCGCGCTGCGAGTGCTCTGCCCAGGAGCGCGCCGTGCTGTGCCACCGGAAGCGATTCATGGTCGTGCCAGAGGGGATCCCAACCGAGACCAGGCTGCTGGATTTGGGCAAGAACCGCATCAAGACGCTCAACCAGGATGAATTTGCCAACTACCCTCACCTGGAGGAGCTGGAGCTGAACGAGAACATTATCAGTGCCATTGAACCTGGGGCTTTCAACAACCTCTTCAACCTCAGGACGCTGGGGCTCAGGAGTAACAGACTCAAGCTGATCCCCTTGGGGGTGTTTACCGGACTCAGCAACCTTACCAAGCTGGACATTAGCGAGAACAAAATTGTGATCCTCCTAGACTACATGTTCCAGGACTTGTACAACCTGAAGTCTCTGGAGGTGGGGGACAACGACCTTGTCTACATCTCCCACCGGGCCTTCAGCGGGCTCAACAGCCTTGAGCAGCTGACCCTGGAGAAATGCAACCTGACCTCCATCCCCACGGAGGCCCTGTCTCACCTTCATGGCTTGATTGTGCTGCGGCTGCGCCATCTGAACATCAACACCATCCGGGATTACTCCTTCAAGAGGCTGTACCGGCTCAAGGTCCTCGAGATCTCACACTGGCCCTACCTGGATACCATGACGTCCAACTGCCTCTACGGGCTGAACCTGACCTCCTTGTCCATCACCCACTGCAACCTGACGTCCATCCCGTACGTGTCAGTGAGGCACTTGGTTTACCTCCGCTTCCTGAACCTGTCCTACAACCCCATTGTCACCATCGAGGGCTCCATGCTCCATGACCTGCTCAGGCTGCAGGAGATCCAGCTGGTGGGAGGGCAGCTCACCACGGTCGAGCCCTTCGCATTCCGTGGCCTCAATTACCTGCGCATCCTGAACGTGTCAGGGAATTTGCTGACCACCCTGGAGGAGTCAGCCTTCCACTCGGTGGGCAACCTGGAGACGCTCATCCTCGACAACAACCCCCTGGCCTGCGACTGTCGGCTGCTTTGGGTTTTCCGGCGGCGATGGAGGTTGAACTTCAACAAGCAGCAGCCCACCTGCTCCACCCCCGAGTTCGTCCAGGGCAAGGAGTTCAAAGACTTCCCCGACGTCCTCCTGCCCAACTACTTCACCTGCCGCCGAGCGCGGATACGGGACCGCAAACCTCAGCAGATCTTCGTGGACGAAGGCCACACCGTCCACTTTGTCTGCCGGGCAGATGGGGACCCGCCCCCCGCCATCATGTGGCTCTCCCCCCGGAAGCACCTCATCTCTACCAAAACCAACGGGCGGCTCACTGTCTTCCCTGACGGCACGCTGGAGGTGCGCTACGCCCAGATCCAGGACAACGGCACCTACCTATGCATCGCCAGCAACGCGGGTGGCAACGACACCATGCTGGCCCACCTGCACGTGCGCAGCTACTCCCCAGACTGGCCCCACCAGCCCAACAAGACCTTCGCGTTCATCTCCAACCAGCCCAACGAGAGCGATGCCAACAGCACGCGCGCCACCGTGCCTTTCCCCTTTGACATCAAGACTCTCATCATCGCCACCACCATGGGCTTCATTTCCTTCCTGGGCGTCGTGCTCTTCTGTCTGGTGCTCCTCTTCCTGTGGAGCCGGGGGAAAGGCAACACCAAGCACAACATAGAAATCGAGTACGTGCCGCGCAAATCCGACGCAGGCATCAGCTCCGCCGACGCGCCGCGCAAGTTCAACATGAAAATGATTTGACCAGGCGGCGATTTGCAAATAATAACGGCGGTGTTTTCTCTTTTTTTTTTTTTAAATAAATTTACAAAAATGAACAAATAATTAAAAAAAATTAATAATTAAAAAAACAAACAAACGTTGCTACAAACATACCGACCTCTCTCCTTCCACCGTGCCCTCCGTCCCTGTCCGAACCCACCTCACCCGCACCGTCACCACCTCTTTTCTCCTCCTCCTCTTCTTCTTTATACCAGGAAACCATTCAGCCGATGTCTTCAGGACTCCTGTGTTTGTAAGGACTTTGTCTGATGGACTTTGGTGTCAGATAGAACTCTGAGAGGGAAAAACAACGGAGGGGGTGGGGCGGGTGGGGTGGGTTACAAAAAAGAAAAAAAAAAGGAAGAAAAGAGAAATAAAATCAATAAAAAGTTACGAACTTTCTTCTGTAACTTTGATTTCAATAATTATGGATTTTTATGAAAACTTGAAATAATAAAAAAAACCCTATTTCCTATAGATAGTTGGAATGCAAAATCTTGACTTCTTGATCTGTCCAGTTCTGTATCTCTGGTGAGCGCCCGCTCGCTATCCCACCACAGAGGCATTTTCCCACCGCCTCCCTAGGAACAGCCCCAGGGGCAGGTTGGCGCTCTCCCCTGCCCCGAAAATCCCTTCCCATGGCATCTTACCTCCCCACTAGCAGCAGCACCAAGAAGAGTGGTGGCTGATTTTTTCCGGCCACTGGTTCCCTGCCGTCAGTCCAATGGGGGCTGAGCCCCTGTCCAATGGCCGGTTGTTCCTGCAGGACACTCTCACCGTGATTTTTGGGATATGACTGCTGACCACCAGCCTCATGAGCACCTTCAGGCATGTCCAAAGGAATTCCATGTCTGAGTTTGCAGGAGCCCTCGTCTTGAAAAGAGTAAGAAAACATGAGGAGTTTTCTAAACACACACACACAGAGTTGGAACTGGAGAGATGGGAGATGGTGTGCCTATCACCGCAGTGTCTGGTCACCGGGCAGTGTCATCCCTTTGTTCATCTCCGGCAGGTCCAGGAGGTTTGTATTACCTTGAGGAGGAAAACTGGCCACCGTGTGGGAGAGGGGGGGGATTCAGCCTGGGATTCAGCCTGCCCAGAGACCAGACGTCAGCGAGACGTGGCACAGGCTGCACAAAGCCTCAGCATCAAGGTGTCCTATGGCAAATGAGTTAAACTCATTTAGAGTGAAGCTAAAAGCCTATGGGCCCTTTCCTGGGAGAAACAGGGCTTGGGGCCCATGGCACATCCCCAGTGATGCGGGCACCAAAGGTTTTTAGAAGCAGCCGGGTGCTCCCCGGTTGCCGGCATTGCACCAGCAATCGGTTTCCTGGTGGCATTTCTGAGGTGGACGAGCCGAGCTTTCCGTGCTTGGTTTATGAAGCACTTCAGGAGCCTTCAGGGATCAAAGTCACTACAAGATGATTAAAAAAAAATTAAGCAGTGGGAACCTGGAGTGCCCATGGGGGAAAAAAAAACCACTCCTTTGCCAGCTCCCCCCACTGAGCAAGTGTTTCACCAACAGATCTAGGGAGCCCGCACCTGAAACTGCAACCAGCAACACACCAGCCAAAAGCAGGGATGTGTGTTTGGCACTGCCTGCGCTGCAGGGACTCCCTTGGGAGACACAGGGATGCTCAGAGGCCTCCACCCTCCGGATGAAGGCGAAGAAGCTGAGAAAGCAGCACGTTAGGTGCCGAAATCGTGGGCTGAGCCTTTGCTGCCAGGACTGACAACAGCCTGGTCAGAGAGGTGAGGCATTGAGGGCAGCGGTGGGGCGGTTCTCCATGTGCCTGCACACCTATTAACACCAGCAATCTGAAAGAGCTTCTTAATTGACTCCCCTTCTCCTTTTTTAGGGCTGCAATTAAAAGAGCTAATTCAACAAAATAATCGTAATTACCGATAGCCAACAAGGTATTTGCAGCACGCGGCAGCCCAGCAATCAAAGGGAGGAATCGAGCCTTTCACTGCTGAAAAAGAAGCTTTAAGGAAGAAAAGAAGAGGGGAAATAATTACTTCTTTTCTGCATGCCACCCATGGAGGGGGAAATCCACCAGCGTAGGATGTTTCCCAGCCCAGGACCACCCAGACCCACACATGCCCCCAGACCCACTTCGAAAGCCACATTGCCCACCCTGCATCTCAGCTCAGCAGTTTTCATGGCTGGTCAGGATGGGGAAAGAAATAAAAAAAACCCAAAACCCTAAAGAATAAACTCTTTTTCTCTCCTTTGCTGGAGTTTGAATTGTGTTTCTGCTGTGGTTTAATGAGGGGTTGGGGTTCCAGCAGTGCTCCTCAGGTAACCTGGGGGTGTACGTGTCAGAGCCCGACAGGATGTCTCGCTTGTGGGGTTTCTTTACTAAGGATAAATTAACAAAAACATACTTAATAAAGCAGCTTAAATCACTCAGATGAGGTGTGTTTGGGGCAGGGAGGGGAGGCTGCCTCTCAACCACCACTTACCTTCCTGCTTCCAAGACCGACGGGAGCGCCGTGGGGATCTCTGACTGGCACTGTCAGTTGGGATGCAGTGGGAGCCCAGATTGGAGACTGGCACCTTTGCCTGCACAAAGAGAGGAGAGAGGGGTGGAGTCACCCTGCACCCCGCAGGACCCCGCCCCCAGCTTTCTGCCCTCACGACCCTCTCCGCACTGCCCTCCCCAATTTCCACCAGCCCTTATCACACTTAATTCCCCTCCTCCTCTCACTAACTGCCCTCCTTTTCTTATCTCTGCTTCAGAGGACATTTTTTCCACTCTCCCTTTTTTCTTCCTTATCGCTCGCTCCGTTTTTTTCTCTTTTTTTAGAAAAACAAATACTTTCTGCCTCCTGCACTTCTCTCTCGCTCTCCTGCCACAGCTGCGCTTCCCACGGCCCCCTCTGTGCACACACGCTTCCCCCTTTCCACCTCTGCCTCCCTCCAACTCTGCCTCCCTCCATCTCTCTGCCTCCCTCCTCCCTGGCAGCATCCCATCCCGCTCCCTCAGTGGGGATGATGGAAACACCTCAGGGCTTCACCTCTGCTTCTCCTTTCTCCCTTTCCATCCCTCTCTTCCCGCAACCCTCCCGCCTCACTGTCCCCTTTCCCATGTCCCTGCAGCCATCCGGCTTGGGTGCAGATGTTGTGGTCTCATCCCATCCCACTGGGTTGTTTTTGCAGGGCAAAAAGCTTTTGGGGGGCCTTGGGGAGCAGGGCTGCTCCCCACCTCCCTTGGCCCTGCTGTGGGCACACCCAGCTCCTCCAGGAAAGCCAAAAACAGGGGCCCTTGGCTTTCCTCTCCTTCTCCCGGGTCTGTATCTGCATGGTTATGATAGATTTACCGTGATTCTATCGGTTTCTGATTAAAAGCCATAAATTTCACTAGGCTTTTTTCTTCTTTTCCATAATCCGCAGGATTCGAGGCAATCAAATTTTAACTGGGAAGCAGGGGCTGTGCAGTTAGGTCCCAGTGTAATAGGGGACGGTTCATTTGCCAATGTGCCCCCATTACCAGGGGGTGCTAAAGAAATATTGTCCTCTGAGATGGTTTTTTTCCCCTCAATTCCTTTTAAAACAACATCCGCAGTGGAGCCAAGGATCTGAGGAACCATCCAAACCTCCATCAAAAGGCAGTGCCCCCCCCTAACCCTGCCACCACAGTCTGATCCCACCCTGAGGTTTCCTTGCAGGCTCAGGAGGGTGATGAGGGTCTCACAGGGTAGGGGGGACGACACACCAGCTTTTGTGGGTCCCCACAAGCTCCTTTGCCTCAGCTCTCCATCACCAGGCAGCGGGTAGCTCCAGCCCCTCCGGAGATTTCATCATGTGCCTGTTACGATCCAGGTAATAAGACATTTCATTCAAATGAGCAAATTTATTCCGGTGGCACTTTAATAACAAAATCAATAAAACTACACTTCCCAGCAGGGCTTTATCATATGCTAAACCCACGGCATATTGCCTGGATCTGCTAAATTCCCTCCCTGAAATAAAGCGCGAGGTTTAGAAGACAGATGACACCATTTGCGGCGCTGGGAGGATAATACCCTCATAAATCCGCGGCCACCTGAGCACTTTGGGCTTGTCACACGCCGCGCTCGATGGCCTCTGGGAACATCCCAACGACGGAGCGAACAGCAAGGAGACCTTCGTGCTCCCCAGGCTCACAGCGCAGACACAGGGAGCGCAGGATTGGAGGCACCCAGTGTGGTGGGAAGTGGGCCTGTGATGCTCAAGAGAGCGACCACGTTACGCGGGAGCACCGCGGAGCCGCTGATGGGTGCGTGTTAGCTTAGTGGGTGAGCGTTACCTTAGGGGAGGCGGGTCTCTGTGGAAGGACCAACCACTCCGTGCGGTGCAGGCCTGGCTGGGCTCTCCCAGCAGAGCTCCTTGGTGTCACCAACCTAAGAAAGAGATGGGACAGTCAGGAAACAATGCTGGAGATCCTGTGGCACCCCAGGACAAGCAGCCGCGCAAGGAAGCACCCGTGGAAGAGGAGAGTTGCTGCCCTGCCCTGCGCACTCCTCCAGGCAGGATCCCACCCCCCGAGCCCTGTGGGTGCTCTCCCATTCCTCTCATTCCCTCCCCACCTTGCCATCCCCCTTAATTACCGCTTCGTCGCTGGTCTCCGTACCGTTACGCTCCAGCACCTCGCCTGACACGAGATTATGGCTCTTCCCTCCTCCATCATCCTTCCCAGACCATCATCCATCAGCTCTCCAAACCCTGCCCCGCTCCCAGCCGCTCCCCGTCTGCCAGCCAGCCTTCTCCCACCAGCTCTCTCTCCTCCTCCTCCTTGTCCCTCCAGCTCATGCTTCCCTATCAGTGTTCCCCAGCCTTGAGTGCCGCAAAACTAATTAGCTCACTACAAAGATTGAGGAATAATTAGGGACTCCACTGAAAGCATGAAACTAGGGCATCTTGCCTTAAATAAACACGGGGAAGCGCCTCTCCGCTCCGCTGCCGGCCTGCGATCGCTTCAGTCAGATGATTCCAGGACTCGCCATCCCTCGGATCCGGCTCCAGGTGTGTTCACCAGAGGGACCTCCTCACAAATGGACCATCCTGTGTGAGAGTGGTGAGGGGCTGGAACAGGCTGCCCAGAGAGGGGGTGGGTGCCCCGTCCCTGGAGGTGTCCAAGGCCAGGTTGGATGGGGCCCTGGGCAACCTTGTGTAGATCCAGGCTGGAGATTGGTGGCCCTGCCTGTGGCAGGGGGTTGGAGCTCTATGATCCTTGGGGTCCCTTCCAACCCAGACCAGTCTGTGATTCTATGATTTTATGATCCCGGGGACTCTAGGCTTAGGCTTGCTGCAGTGTCCTGGTGCCGCGCAGGGTTCCCTCTAAACCCACATTCTCCCCAGGGATACCCCCATCCATCCCAGCTTGGCATGAGGCGCTGCTGAGCCCACCGCTCGCCCATCTCCCTGGTGCTGCCACCATTCCTCTTCCAGCCCCCATCTGTGCCTGCATGTCACTTCCTAATGGCATTTAATAACAACCTGACACCCAGCCCCTGTGTCTCACTCCAGTGGCCGCGCCACCAGCCCAGCCAATGTCCCCAGACCTGAGGAAGGTGGGAGGGAAGCGTTGCTTTGAGCCCTTTGGAAGAACCACCCAGCTCCAACTCCTGCTGAGCATCCATTCCTGTCCTCACCCCATCCTTGCCCACGGTGAGGAGGGCTGGTGGCCACCATGGGAAGGGACAAGTTCCCATCTTGGATCGACTGGTGAAGGACTTTATGGAGACTACAGTGCTTAGCACAAGGCCGTTGCTTCAGCACTAGGTCCATGGTGCTGGCTGTGCCAAGGAAAGCAAACGTAAACCTAACCCTCACCCAGCAGCTCCTCAGCAGCCTGGAGGCGGGATGGGGTTGGCTGTCCATTGCCCACACAAGTTCCCTTGCCATGGCTGAGGACACAAGCTTGGGGAAGATGAAAAGGTTCAGGGAGAGGTGCTGTACCCCAAGAAGGGCCAGCCCAGGACCCAGCAGCCACTGCCTCCTCCGGGAGGTGGATTGCACCCAGCCCCGGCCCTGCCTTTTCTTTCTCCATTCTCTTTCCCAGGGCTCACAAGCATTGACGAGCGTTCAGGACAGAAACCAGGACTGAGGGCTCCAAATGCCTTTGTCTAACAGCCTTCCCCTTTTCCAGGGCAGCTCACCCCCCCGTTGCCTCCTGCTCTGGAGTCTGCGGCACTGGCACCTCCCCAGAAGCTATCTGAGGAGATGGGCAGGGCTGGGATCCACACAGAACCAGGGCTGTCTCCTGCCACAGATGGATGCTTAAGGTAGCCAAGGGACACATCGCTATCCCGTGAGCTGGTCTTGTCTTCCAAACACACGCCGAATCAGTGTTCAAGATCTCTGCCTCCAAACTCTCTCTCTGATAAAACTAATCATGGGCTGAAATTACAGATAAATACCTGATATTAAAAGAAGGGTTTGAAAAGGAGGAAAGGGGTAGTTTAACAGGGCTCATTTTCACTGCTTCTCTTTATCCCACCTCTCGGACTAGTGAAATGCAGAACTTTGTCCTGGCAGCTCTCCTTTCTTTCCAAGGTGGCTTCTATGAACGTTTCCCCAGGTTCCTTTACCAGCTCTGCCATCGCCAGTAGTATTAGCACAGCAGCCACGGTGTCCCTGGCTGGGGTCTGAAAGCAATGACATGGAGAACGAGGGATGCCCAGATGCCTGGCGAAGGGTCGGGGCTAAATAGCTCGATGAAGAAGAGGAGTTGGCAACACCCCCCACACCAAACCACCCCCAAATCCCAAAGTAAAGCCACTGCCGGCTCAAGAGGTGGGACAAGGACCGAGATCTGCCCCAGCGCCACTCTCCCGCCTGCACCTCTGCCGGTCCTCACGCTGCCGGGCAGGACGGAGCAGCCGCTGCCGGGAATGACCCCGGTGCTTTCAAACAGGCTCAGGCGGGCTCTGCGGGGAAACAGCGGCTTTGATCAACACAAGATTGCCGAGTTAATTGTAATGATATTCTAATAAAGCTGGGGAGATTAATTACGGCGCTTTATCAGAGGCTGGCCTGCTGCCAAGGGTTTGCAAAATTGTTTTCCTCTGTTCCTTGTCATTTGAGTTTAGGAGAAGAAAGGAGGATGTCGGGTGTCTTTTCTTCCTCCAGCGATGAGGACCGTGGCCTCGCGCCCTGCTCACGCGCCCGGCTCGGCGCGCTCGCGGAGGGGAGAGGGGGAAGGGTGTGGGCAGGGAAAGCAAACGGAGAGCGGCGGAGCCAACCGATTAGACATGACGCAGCACAATTACGCTCCCAGCCAGCGAGAGGCCTGGTGCGGAGAAGCACAAAGGAGGGAGGCGACGGCACGGCGATGGGGGAGCAGCCCAAGCCCTGCTCAGTGGCCTTGGGGAACGTGAGGCTCAAACCTCCCAATTTCGCTTGACAAATAGCTGTTCCTTCCAAGTAAAGATTTAGCAGGTGAGAGACAGCCCCTGCAGAGGAATGATCCAGGCTGGAAAGCAGCGGATCCGTCACCAAGAAGGGAGGAGAAGCCTGTCCTGTGGCCAGCCAGCACGCGACTTGCTGGGGGAAAAGGCTGCGAGCCAAACCAGAGGAGGAAACCATACTCCTCCAACCAAAACTGGAGAGAAAGCCGAGGATTTAAGTAACACCATTGGCTTTTAAGCAGAGGAAACTTCAGGGCTCACTGCTTTGAGGAGGCAAACTGTGTGAAGGAGCAGGTGCGGGGGGGTTGGAGTCACATTTTAAGGGCTGTTCCCACAGAGCAGATGGATGCCCTAAGCAAGGTCATGGCAGTGTAAGAATAGGGTCTGTGTTTCATACCACCGCCCCAATAACAATACAGGAAAATTCTTTAGGGTTTTCAATGACCCATCAAACTATCCTGTATCCGAAAGGATTGTTCTAACTGAGAGGGAAAAAATGCTGATCTAAATCCTTTTCTCCTGGAACGTGACAGAGACAATTATTCATTTAGGCAGCGGAAAGACTATTGAGCTTGGCAGAATGTTGCTCCAGGGGTAAAATAACTGGGAAAAAAAGTTTCAAGACCCTTTAAAAGCCCCCCTGGGTTTAGATCGGGAAATTCTACCTCACCCATTTCAGAACAGGTCCTTTATGTTAAAGCTGAGTTTAGCTTAAATATGAAGAAACAAACCCCCCAAAAATTAAGAGAGCAATTGCCAAGAAGATCAACGCTGAAGAGCAAAGCATGGCAAAACCGTTTGCATTCCTTTCCACCCGAGGAAAATCTTGCCCTTCCATACAGATTTGAGGTGACCAAAGTATTTCAGCAGCTTCAGAGATTCCTCAAGAAGAAGAAAATTCTCATCTCCAGCTGCCTTTAGACCTTGTCCCTGCCTCAAGACCCTGTCCTTAGTAGCGGTCCCTCTCAGAGGGCTCAGGACCGATGGGCACCAGCGTGGCACAGCCAGGGGCCGGGCGGGTGTCTGATGGCACCCACCAGCTCTGGCATGCGCTACCCGTGACTCCCTGTAAATAAAATCGTCGGCTCTTGTGTTCATTTCACAGGCGGCTGCTCGGCTGACAGGTTTCACACGCTGCTACCGTGTCTTGTCAGCTTTATACTCTCAGGCCAACGCTGGCTCACCAGCTCCAATGTATATACATAAAAATAAATGGCTCAGAAACCCCAATAAAGTGACAGATAACATAATGGGACCTGGCTTCAGAAAATAAGCTTGTTTATGGAACCTCCGTGCCTCCAAATTTGATTTATGTCATGCGGGGCTGTCTCTCAGCAGAGGTTTGGGGAAGGAGGGCTTGCTCGCACTTGCTTCGCAGGAGGACAGCTGTGGGTTCAGAGATGCCTTTAGGTTTCCTGCCCTAAGACTGGCAGCGTGAGCGTCAGAGCTTCCCATGGAATTTGGTCAATGTGGTCTCCCTCCAGCTCCTGCGGGAGCTCAGCATCTCTGCCAAGCAGCCACCTCAGCCAGGTTCCAAGACCCGTCCTGTCTGCCCACCTCAGGGAAGGTCTCCTCATCCTCCCACACAGCTCCCTGCTTTGGGCTCCCCCCGGCTCTCCGACGCCATCTGGAAGCCAAAGGTAGCTGCAAAGATCCTGGGGCTTTAGGCAGCCAGCAGAGCATATGAAGTAAAACCAGACAGCGCCTAAAGGAGGCCACGTGAGCTTCAAACAGGAGAGCTCCTGATGGCACGAGATGGTTCTCCTGGTAGACCCTTTGCTCTGGGCTGCAGATGGTCCTTATTCAATCTCTCGCTAGAAGAGCTTCCTTGCAAACAGGGATAATCCTTCATTTGATGTTCGCTCCCTTGGATATCGCTGTTCACAGCAAGCACTGCAATTTGTGTTTATTCTTGCCAAGCCATGTTTATTCTTGAGCCGCTTTGATTGTTACAGTGAAGGCTGGGATGGCTCTTCCCGTCAAAGTGCCTGTTTCCAGGGGGCTAATAATGAGAGACTGTCAATCTGGAGACATGAGGAGGAGGGGGGAACAACCCCCCCCCCCAGCCCCTCCTCTCACAGAAAACAATCAGCCGCTGCCAGACCCCACGTTTCGTACCGCTCAATCTTTGCTCTGCAGCTGGAAGGGCCTCAGCTCTCAGGCTCGAGCGGACGTGCCAACAGGACGCCGGCCCCAACGCTCGTCCCGCGGCGCGGTGCAGGGGCTCTGGGGACAGGCCTCGCCGCTGCAGTGTATGGATGCAGTAAGACAGAGTTGTTTGAACAGCCTGGTGGGCGGTTCGCCCAGCACCAGCCCCGTGCCACGCACAGGATGGATGCCCAGTGCGGGGTGGACCTAGCAGAGCCTGCATGGGGGAGGTGAGCTGCTGGGACAGCCACACAATCCCAGCATCACCAGGTTGGAAAAGACCTTTAAGATCATCGAGTCCAACTGTTCCTGTCCTGTGCTAAACCGCATTCCCTGTGCACCTCATCTACCTGTCTGTTAAACACACCCAGGGGCAGGGACTCAGCCCCCTCCCTGGCAGCCTGTTCCACATCCCCACAACTCTTTCAGGGAAGAACTTTTCCCTCACATCTGATCTGACCCTGCCCTGGCGCAGCTTGAGGCCATTTCCCCTTGTCCCATCTCCTGTCACCTGGCTGAAGAGACCATCGCCCACCTCTCTGCACCCTCCTGTCAGGTCACTGTAGGCAGTCATAAGGTCTCCCCTCAGCCTCCTCTTCTCCAGGCTGAACACCCCCAGCTCCCTCAGCTGCTCCTCATAGGATTTGCCCTCCAGCTCCTTCCCCAGCCTGGTTGCCCTTCTCTGGACACACTCCCAGACATCGATGTCCTTCTTATGGTGAGGAGCCCAGAACTGGACACAGCACTTGAGGTGTGGAGCTCCCGCCGTGGCAAAGCCCTCCTTCATCCCATACGGATTTTAATCAGACCTTACATTGTGCTGCCGTTTGTCTGGGGCTTAGTGCTAAGGAAGGCTGTGGGGGGAGGTTTCCCCTCAAATTAAATAATTAAAATGTTTTTCTCAGGCTAAATAATTTGAATTTCCCCCCCTGGCAGAGCGGTGGCAATAAATACTGAATACATTCCTCGCTTCACCGCGGCCAGCACTGTGCCGGTTTGGAATCATTTGATTGTGGGTATTTTTCTTCTTTTAATTACAGTCAGCCGGTATCAAAGGGCTTCGATAAATAATCAAAGGCAGGGGGGAGAGGGAGCAGCCACGACTCCTCAGGAGGCGCCGGCGCGTTGCTACCTGCACAGGGGGGTGCACAGGGGACTGGTGCATCCCATGCTGGCAACCATCATGGCAAACATCTGCCCCCCACCTTAACGCTTCTTGGGGGGGGGGGGGGGGAGGTTCGGGAAGGTGAGGGGAGCCCACCAGCTCCAGCCCAAAGATCTGTCCTGCCAGTAACCTCCCTGGCAGGGCCCAGCTGCGAATGCCAAGGTACTGGTGTAAAAGCCGGCCAAGCGTGCACCGATACCTCCCCAGGACACTCCTCCAGCCACCGGCACTCTGCGGCTGAAGGACTTCCTGTGTCAGGCATCTTCTCTCTCTTTTTAAAAGCCCTCAATGGATTTATTTAATTCTTCCAGGAATTTCTCTAATTACAAGGACAGCCTGAGTGCTTCTTAACCGTTCTCGGTCTGAACCAGCTGCCCATATCCAGCGCCAACAGGTAAAGATGCCCTCTGCACTGCCTGGGTGCATGGGAGGAGATGCCAGAAGCTTCCTCCCACTTCCACGCTGCTGGAAGATGGAAAGCTGGGAGCCCTTTTACTGCATGAGCCAGATCCCACTGTCCCCACAGCCATCCCCACAGCCATCCCTGCAGCCATCAGGCTTGGCAAGGAGAGGGTTACCATCTCCTGCAGCCACCACCACAGCCAGCCTGGTGAATGGGATTAGCAAAAATGAATAGAAATACTACGTGAAGCTAATAAGATCTGAGGGGAGCTCCTCAGACAAGTTGATTTCCAAATTGGACTGACTTTAACCTCACATAAATAAAAATGAACGCTTAGAAAATATGGTGGAAAAATCCATAAGGGCAGATGAAGGCACTGAGGCGTTTTTATCTTGCGGTACAGAGCGGGGCTCAGCTGCTCAGCGTCGCCGTGACCTTGCCCACGGTCCAGATTAGCCCAGGCAGGTAGCGTCTGGGGCTGGACTCGGCCTGTGATAGCAGACACTGCCTGGGGATGGCCCTCAGCCACCCAGAAGTTCAGGGCTGGGAAAGCTCCCCCCGTGTTGCCTGCCTGCACCCTGCGTTTTGGGCATGGTGGAGCAAGTGTTGAGCAAGAAGGGGCGAGAACCTGTCTCCCCAGCAGCACCAAGCTGTGAGAGCCTGTGCAAAGCAAGCCTCCATCTCTGGGTGCTGGAGAAGGTCCCTCTCCAGTATCCAGACACCTCTTTTCATGGAGCCTGGGGGACCATGACATAACCAGCCAGCCTACCCAATCCAGCTGGAAGCCACCACTGCTTCCATAAATCACGGCAGCAGGACAACCACACATCATGCACACACACACAAAGCCAGGAGGATCACAGAATGTTAGGAGTTGGAAGGGACCTCGAAAGACCATCTAGTCCAACCCCCTGCCAGAACAGGATCACCCAGACTAAATCACCCAGGAACACATCCAGGTGGGTTTGAATGTCTCCAGAGAAGGAGACTCCACAACCTCTCTGGGCAGCCTGTCCCAGGGCTCCGGCAACCTCACAGGGAAAAAGTTTCTCCTTATATTACCATGGAACCTCCTCTGCTCCAGCTTGCACCTGCTGCCCCTTGTCCTGTCGCTGGCATCCCTGAGCAGAGCCTGGCTCCAGCCTCCTGACTCTCGCCCTTTACATATGTATAAACGCTGATGAGGTCACCCCTCAGTCTCCTCTTCTCCAGGCTAAAGAGGCCCAGCTCCCTCTGCCTCTATGTCCTTCTTGAACTGAGGGGCCCACAACTGGACACACTAGTCCAGGTGGGGTCTCACCAAAGCAGAGCAGAGGGAGAGAAAGACCTCTCCTGACCTACTAACCACCCTCCTTCTCATACTGCCCAGGATGCCGTTGGCCTTTGTAGCCATGAGGGCACAGTTCTGGCTTATGGCCATCCTGCTGTCCCCCAGGACCCCAAGAACTTGTATTTTTTTAGGTAACCCCTGCTAAAACAGGACCCCTCAACCTCAGCAGAAGATGAGAAGAACCAGAAGGAGAAGACAAGGCCACTGCCTGAGGATTGCACCCAAGCTGTCATCTCCAGTTTGGGACTGGGGCTGGCAAAAGAGGGGTGAAGGTTCCATCTCTTGCTGGGTGCATCCAGGAGCTTCTTGTTTTTTTCACCCAGAGGCAGTGAGGCAGCAAGCAGTGAGCTGGGGAGACGCAGCAGGTGCTGGCAGAGGCTGTCACCAGAGGCTGACTGACAGCCAGAGACCGCGTGCGGATAGGGACTCTAAGGTTAACAGGAAAGCAAGCTGTGAAAGGCCTGGGGAGCAGAGACAGGTAACTGCTGTTTGCCAGCAGGAACCAGCAGAAGCGAGTAAAGCATGGGTGACACGAGCAAAATGACAGGCGAGGAAAATGATCCTCACAGCGCAGCTCCGAACAGGCAGGAGTGGGAGAAGATTGCATTTGTCAAGGCCAGAGAAAAGGATGTTGAAGGAACTGAGCCGTGAGATGATGACACTCCGGAGAAGAGTTTTAGCTGTACCTTAGCAACCCCACGTGAGGGATGGAGGAAGCTGAGCTCAGCCGCCACACCCGCAGGCAACACCAAGCTGGCCCTGGGACTGGGGTAACCTCCAGTTACCCACATGGAGCCGGTATGTGGATGCTGAGAGCCGGGTCCGGGGAGCACAGGAGGTGATGGCAAGCAGGGGTGGGCTCTGGGGATGCGTCCCTGAACCTGATCATCTGCTGGCATGTTGAAGAAGGTCTTCTGACTGACAAGACAAACAAAGAGACGGAAAACCAGGAAAGACAATTCAGGTTGCCAAGGGAAGGCAGGTCTTTAAGAGGTCTGCGGGATGAGGGCAACGTCGTCGTGCTGGTGCGGAGCCGTTGCCAGGGAGAACTTATCGGCATCAGGGAAAGCAGGGCACAGGGCCAGCCCGCTGCTGGAGCCAGAGGAGGAGAGCTGGCCAGAAGCCATCCACAGCACGTTCAAAAAGCTACGGGAACTGGGGGGAAAGCGAGTGGGGGGAGAGCTGATGGGGCGGAACACAGAAGGGAAGAAGTACAGACCTGTCTGGGGTGGGAATATCACAGCAGAAAGAAGGAGGGATGGGCTCCCCTTGCCTGAAGTGAGCAAGGTCCCATGGAAAGAGGGAAGAATCCTGGGACCTGGGTGACTAGTTGGCATGGGTGGCTACATGCCCTCCTAAAAGCACTGGCAGTCATTCTTGATACTTGTGAGATCTTTTCTCTGCTGCCACATGCCAGCCCAGAGCTGGTGGTGTGCAGGACCTGGCGATCACAGTAGGGGAAAGGTCTGCAATCTCTCGGCTGTTCCCACCGGGAGATAACCCGGGGATGCTGGAGGAGCCAGGGTCCAGCAGCTACAGGTCTGTGCTCAGACATGAAGCTTTGCTGGTCAGGTTTCATTGGCTTTGGCAGTGGAAGGAACCGAGCCCACACGGAAGGGGCTGGCACACACAGGCAGGCTCAGGAGCGTGGCGGGATGCAGCCTGTGCCCACTCACCTCCCGGCTGCCACATCGGAGCAGATCAAACACAAAAAGGCCACAAGCTGGTTCTTCTCCACACACACTGTCAGGGCTACTCCGGAAAGAAACGATGATTACAAGGGAAGAAATCTCCACCTGCCCAGGGCGGGGAATCGGAGCCCTGCTTTCATGTTTGGGCTGTGGCCCTCACTGCCCATGTGCTGGGAGCTGGCGGCTGCAGCACGGGATGGGCGGCTCTGCTTGTGGCACGACTCAGGGCTTGGAAAAGTCCCCAGTCACCTCGCATGGCAGGAGAAAGGTTCACAGGAGCGTCATGGCAGGATCAGGCAGGGAAAGACATCCAGGGCAGACTGGATGAAGGTAAGTGAAATGGGTCACAGGAGTAATGGGTTCACTTTTCCCTTCCCCCTCTTAAAACAGAGAAACAATCACAGAATCATAGGGGTCAGAAGGGACCTCCAGAGATCATTGAGTCCAACCCCACTGCCAAAGCAGGGTCCCTAAGACAGGTCACACAAGTCAGTGTCCAGGCAGGTCTGGAATATCTCCAGAGAAGGAGACTACACACCCGCCCCAGGCAGCCTGTCCCAAGGCTCCCTCACCCTCACCATAAAGAAGTTCTTCTGCATATTGGTGTGGAACTCCCTGTGCTCCAACTGGAGGCCATCGCCCCTTGTCCTGTCCCCACAGACACTGAGAAGAGGCTGCCCATGTCCCCCCGTGTCCCAACCTTCAGATATTTATAACCATTGATCAGATCCCCTCTCGTCTTCTTCTCGCAAGGTTGAACAGGCCCAGGTCACTCAGCCTTTCCTTGTAGGGGAGATACTCCAGGCCCTTCATCATCTTTGTGGTCCTCCACTGGACTTTTTCCAGGACGTCTCTGGACACACAGGTGAAATTCGGAGAGCAACTTGAGATAAAGCAGCGAGGAGGAAGATTTCAGAGCTGATTTTCAGGTTTTCCCCAGACGTTTCTGACACACAGCACTTTTCACTTGGGAAACGAGCCGGCACGCACAACCGAGAAGCAAAATGAAGCGACCCCAAACAAATGCAATGGATTTTCATGGTTTGCTTCTTCCCCGGGGGCGCGTGAGGGGAAAGGGATCGCTGTCAGTCTCTCCGAGACATTACTTAACCGTTCTACTTCAGACACCGCCACGCTGGAAAAGGGAGCGAGCGGGAGAGCTCTAATTGGAGCTCTGAGGTATGGGTGCCCTTCCTGTCCTTCACACCCCAACCACTTTCTTAACAGGATCCAGCCTCTCCCACACCCAGGGATCATCGTGCACCTGTTCCCAACAGCAAGGCACCTCATCTGGAAGAGTTTTGACAGCTGAGTGTGCACCAAGTCCATACACATGTGTATAAACTTTGTGGGATGGGAGGGAGAAGGGGGAATACCGAACCCCCTTGTGCTCACCAAGTCCAGAGAGACCAAAGCGGGACCCTGATTTGCATTGGTTTGATTGAAGATGTAATTTGCTGCTGAATAAATGTGGTTGCATCTAAATCAAACCCTTAGTCCCTCAGACATTATAACTCCTTCCTCCTTTTACTCCCTTGGGGTTTGCCAACCTTTAAGGCTGACCAAGGATGATGTATTACCAGAAGGACTAGCCTTAAATAAGAGAAGGCCAAGTTTAGAATAGATATAAGGAAAGACTCCCTGGAACGAAGGAGATGTTGGAAAAATCCTCCAAGAGAAGGTACCATCCCTAGGAACCACAGCAGCATCCCCTCGGGATCCGGGTGACCCTCACACGCTGTGCCCTCTGTGCTGCAGGGCTGGGGGTCCATTGTCCCAGCAGCCTCCTGCTTGGAGCAGTTCATGCCTACCACAGCTCCCCACAGTCCATCCCATGAGTCCCCATGGATGCGGGAAGCTCTCCTGGTGCTGTCGTTTCACCCAGAGCATGGCACATGATATTGTGTCCTCAGGATGGGTGGGTGGCAGGCGGTTAGCGGGTGTCACTAAGATGAGCTCAAGGTTAACGCTGTTAAAATCAGGAAGCATTTTCCAGAGCTTTTCAGGAACTGAGGGCCTTGGCCCTGCCACCACTCCATGAGTGAAGCCTGGTGAGATCCAGACCTCTCCTCTTTTTCTTGTATCTCAGTGTCTCATCACAAATGTCTCTTTGCTGGAAGTGGCGCTTGAACGGCGCCTGCTCCCTGACAGAGACCCACCACACACCAAGCTCCTGAGCTCCTTCCCTTCTCCCTCCTTACAACACCATATTTATGAGATCCCTCCAGGGCTTCCATCGATTGCTCAGGCGGCCGTGGCCACACAGCAGCTATCCGAGCAGCGCTGAGCCCGGCAGCCTCTCAGGCAGGGTGCAAAGGGGAACAGGCACCCAGCAGGCGGGCATCTCCTGGGCACGAATTCCACCCCGCAACTGCAGCTTCCCAGCGCAGAGCATCCCTGGGAAGAGGAAGGATGCTCACAGCCTCAATTTATGGGAGGGAAATCCATCACAAGGCATGAAAGCCTTTCATTCAGGACAATTTGTTGCAGGAGTTATAAACTGAGGTGCCGGGAAGCCAATTCTCAGGCCAGGAACACGGCGGATTGGCAAGGCGGAGAGGGCTGCCCCTGCAAGAGGGATGAGAGCTGCCTAATAAACATTTATTGCGCAGATGAGGCTATAAATAGCCCGTCGGCTCCTGAGCTGGGCACAGGGGAGAGGAGAGGGCAGGGGTAGACAGCCTCGTCCCTGGGCGCTGTGTGTAGTCATCACTCAGATGCAAGGACCATGGTGCAGGCAATGCCAAGGCCAGGGGAAGGGAGAGAGGGAGAGATTGATTATCCCATAAATCAATTCCTGGGCACTGATTACAAAATAAACCGCCAGGGCAAAGGTCAAGTGCTTTATTATATCACCCAGCCCACAAGATTTATTTACCACTTGGGCCATCAGTCCCTCTTGCCGTCTATTAGAGGGAGCTGCAGCTCTCCTGTCTCCGCTTCAGGCAGGGTTTCTGCCCACAGACACAGCACAAGGCCAGGGGAAAGGATCCAGCAGCCATGGACCAGCACATCCAACCACCCTGGAGGACCTACAGAGCCATATCTCCAACACTGGGACAGCTGGCAGCCAGGCAGACTGGCAACACTGGTGCCCAAGGGTGCTCACTGAGTCCTCCATCACCTCTCATCATGGTAGGAGAGACCAGAGGAACAGGGTCTTCTCTGCAAAGAGCTACAGCCAGCTGCCCTCTGGGTGCACTTGTTTCTTTCCAGACTCTGGGAAAGACCAAACCCTTTGAGAGGATGGGTAGCTTCCCAGCAGGAGAGCAGGGCCTTGCTCCAAATCAGATCCGTACCCAGCCAAGCCTTCCGTACCCACGTCCGCCACCTGTATCCATACAGGGAGAGCTGCAGAAACTCAACTGGAATTCAGCCTACAAAACTTCATTATTTTTTTCTCCTTCTCCCCCTTTTCCTTTCTAACTTTAGATTTTAAACATGGGCAGCAGTAAGAGGAATTCCTGGGAGTATTGTTCATCCCTTTCCCATAAGCTGCCTCCTCGCTGACCACGAAGAGATGTTTTCTCTGCCTGGCTCCCAAAATATATAAAAAAAAAAACCTAAAATGGGCATATTCGAGTCCTTTGCATCAACTGAAGCAGAACCACGTCAGAGCAGTAGGATGTGTCACGCACGTAAACACTCACGGGCAGCAGGAGAGGCGCCAGCCCGTGTGCCGTGGGCAGGATGCCTTCTGCCCGCCTCCCACCACGCGACTCCCATCTGCCTGCGGCCGGGGGAGGCGAAGGAGCCTGGGTGCTGCTGGGTGGGCTGGGAGCCTGAGCTGGGGCTGTTTCCACTTATGGATGTTCCCGCTGCCCGTGAGGCTCTTACCCCCACCCCCCCTCATGACGGGCCCCTGCCAAAATGGTTGCTGCAGTTGGCACTTGCCAGAGAGTTTATTTTTCTTTCCAGAAGCTCTGAATGTCTCAGCTCCTACTTTAGCCCATCTGCCAGGAAAGCACAGAGGCTCCAGCTCCCAGGCCCAGCCCCACATTCCCCCAGCCTGCACGGGACACCACCCTTGAGGGGACAGTTGAGGTGATGAAGCGCAATGCGCTCCGACCCCAATAGAACGTCCCCTGGTTGGGTATGCAATCCCCACCAACACCTCCTGCCCTAGGGTGGGGAGCAGCTGGCAGCAGCACTGGCAGCCCCTGCTCTTTTCTGGCCCACGCTCAGCCTCAACTGTCCAGCTTGAAAACACAAGGGACCCTCAAACTTTGAGAAGTAGAGCCCTCGCCCCAGCTTCTCTGAAAAAAGCATCCCCAGCCTACCAGGACAATTTTACATCCCAGCAGAACCAGAAAAGCAGGACCACCTGTGGCATGGCCCCTGCTTCCTCAAGGGAGGCAGCCAATGCTGCAGAAGTCCTAAGGGTGTGGAGGTGATGTGCAGCTCTGAGTTGCCTTTCCACTGCTGAAAAGGTACTGTGCTCATCTCCAGAGCCAGCATGCTCAGCCATAACCCAGTCCCACCTAGACAGGGAAGGGTGTGATAGACCACCAGCCCCTCCCATGCTTTCCCAAGGAACTTGATGGAGTTAACACCTTATGCCAAGCCTCGACTGCCTCATTCCTAGAGGCTTTTGCAAGTCCCTTGGAATCAACACTGGTTTTTTTAGGGCTTGGTATGTCCGCTCCTTTCCTGTGGAAGCTTGGACCCGCACGGGCACTCATCACTCCTATCATTTGGCCTAGCTCCACATTCCACGACGGCAGCAACAAACAGAGGTTGGCGCAAGACAGTTACATTCCCCAGCCTGCTCTTTGCTCCTCCTGGCAGATCTACCAGTTCATACTGAAGCTGAAAGAGGGAAGATGGAGAAGAGCCTCACCAGCTGCAGCTCCTGTAAATGTGAGGACAGGAACAAGATCTTAGCAAGCCTTAATACACTATGCAAATCCTCAGAGCATGACCGTGTGTTGCCAGGGCTTTTTCTTCCCCTCCGTGGTAATCGGAGAGACAAGGATTAAAAGGGGAGTCGCCACAGAACTCACAGGTCCCCTCCACTTTCCCAACATCCTGGGTCCAGGTAGGACTTTGACCCACGTCCCCCCTGCTCTGGAGAATATTTGGCACACAGGCAAGGGGGTGAGGCGTGGGTGCAGGCTCCTACCTGCATCAGTGAACAGCCAGGGATGCAGCACATGCATGGCTGAAAGTGAGACCACACTCCATGGAGACAGGAGGAGGAGGGACTGTGGGGTGTCCAGACACGTTGCTCCTTCTACAACCACATGTTGACATCACTTCATATTTTTCTCTATGAGGGGTTTTTTTCCCCCCTTTCCTTCTGATGCATGAGGAAAGCTCTATCACTTCCCTCTGCCATAACGATGTTGACCTGATTAAAATTTTTATTGGATTTTACAAAATAATTTCATACATACTGTTCCCTGGAGCCCTGCGGGGTGGGGTGGGGGAAGCAGGAGAGGAGAGGAGATAGTATATTAAAGAATGAGGTGGGGAAGGAAAATATTTTATTTTACTCTGAAACAATTTTCCCTGAATAATAGATCAGAAATCTCACTTGGCCCCTCCCCCCTCCCCTCTTTTTTCCCCACAAATAGTGCTCTGAAATGTGCCCTGACAACGTGCAGGCATGAGCAAGTCGCCACTTGAGCATCCTGGGCTTATTTCAGTAAGAGCTTCGCTCTCCTACAGCAGCTCCCAAGCCCCTCTCACCATCGAGCCAGCCACAGCTAACGGGCTGCCACTGCCTCGGACACAGGCAGGGAGACAAAGGGACCACCTGCCCAGGTGGCCAGGGCAGCCAACAGCATCTTGGCTTGTATCAGACACAGCAGGTGTGGGAAGGCGACTGTGTCCCTGTACTCAGCACCTTAAGTGCTGTGTCCAGTTCTGGGCTCCTCACCATAAGGACATCAAGGTCCTGGAGCATGTCCAGAGAAGAGCAACCAGGCTGGGGAAGGGGCTGGAGGGCAAATCCTATGAGGAGCAGGTGAGGGAGCTGGGGGTGTTCAGCCTGGAGAAGAGGAGGCTGAGGGGAGACCTTATGACCGCCTACAGTGACCTGACAGGAGGGTGCAGAGAGGTGGGTGATGGTCTCTTCAGCCAGGTGACAGGAGATGGGACAAGGGGCAATGGCCTCAAGCTGCCCCAGGGCAGGGTCAGAGTGGACATGAGGAAAAAGCTTTTCACAGAAAGGGTTATGGGGCACTGGAACCAGCTGCCCAGGGAGTCACCAACCCTGGACGTATTTAACAGACAAGTACATGAGGTGCTCAGGGACATGGTTTAGCAGAGGACAGGTACGGTTGGGCTCAATGGTCTCAAAGGTCTTTTCCAAACTTGTGAGTCTGCAGGACAGACCCCTGACTGTTCAGCCATCCACAACACTTCCATCAGCCAGCCTGAAGCATCCTGCACAGTCTCAACTCCTGTTTTAATTCAGCGCTTTAACAGAAAACCAGACTGGTTGGGGGCAGCGCTTTGTCTCTCTCCCCTGGGGACCAGACACCCAGGTAACCAGGGGACTAGCTGTTGCCTTCCAGAGCAAGGCAGCCACTCCTGCAATGGGCCCCATCAAATATCTAAACAGAATAGAAATATCTAAAGCTTTTTTGGGAGCTCAGTGCTTGCTTCAGATGTCCCTTCAGGAGCACCACCCCCACAGGGCTGCCTTGGCCTGAAATTTAGTTTACCAGGTTGATGCTGATGAAAATGATGCTTATGAGACATCTGCTCAACACAGGCCCCCTCCCTACCCCCAAGAGGCAACAAGTTTCGGAGCCAAACCTGATGCCAGAGGAGCCTCAGGTGACAGCAATGGCAGTCAAGCGAAATCAAGGCGATGGATAAAGCGCGTTACTCTGTGGGCAGCATCCACAGCCAGCAGCTGAGATCGCCTGTGAGTTCCTGGCTCTCTAGGTGGTTCTCAAGGTCACATTGCTGGAGGTATTGAGGTAGTCTGGGTGACCTTCAATATAGGATTTGGAATGAGTTTGGGGGGTGAGGGCTGAGGTTTTTCTCCAGCATCGTGCTCTCTAACAACTGCTGTTTAACATCTCCCCACAGGTTCTTGTTTTCTTCCTGCAGCAAGCGTTCAGACAAGCTCCAGGTGAGAATACCACCTCTGCTGGGCTGCAGCCCCCTAATCCCCATGACCCTGATGCTGCCTGCTGGGACACCGCACCCCCCACACCCCCTCTGCTGTTACAGGGAGCTGTGGCAAAGCCTCAAAGCGCAGGTGAACCACCTCGTCCCCAGTGGCACCGCATGCCATGCCCGGGAGCGCTCAGCCATCTGCCCTCAGAGCATCATCCCTCCCACTCCTGCCATCTCCCACTGCAGCACCATCCTGTGGGCACCCATGCATGTGAAATCAGGCTGTATCTGTCACTCAAGACATCTTAATCTTGTCTTTTAACACTCCCTGCTACTCCTTCCCCCCACACATACCCTGAGCCCCTGCTGGGTGATGGCAGCGAGCAGGGCCAAGCCCAGGAGCCCTCAGAGCAGAGGCTAGCAGGGCACAGAGGTACCTCACAGTGGAAAGGGGTGCTCAATGCAGCGCAGAGCTAACTGATAAATGCTACAGTAGCCTGGATTAAAACAGCTCACAGTATTAGGCTGTGCCCACCTCCAAGAAATGCTATTACACAGCCCCATACAGGTGTTGGTTTGGCTGACTCTGCTTTCCAGTTAAAGGAGAGCAAAAGCAGCAGCCACAAAGCCTCCAGGAGAAGCTAAGCGCCATGATTCACCACGCAGCCTGACCAGAGCAAGACACAAAATAGCAGCTGCCCCAGCAAGTGGGCAAAGCCAGCTCCTGCTTTCCAGAGTGCTGCTGCGTAGCCACTTCCCTCTGCATTCCTTTCTACACTGCAGTGGGCAAAAAGAACAACCCACAGGGCCTAACCAAGGCCCAGTCCTTCTCGGGCATTCATCTCTAGAAGGAATAACGACTCCCTGTGTGTATCTGCACTCTACTCTTCCCGGCTTGCAAGGAGATATGAGGCACACATGGCCCCTCTCCACCAGGCAGCCAGGAGACAGAGCTCACATGTGATCTGCAGGCCCACTTCCAGGCCTTGTAGCTTCACCTCCTCCTGCGGGAGCTCCTGGGAAGCCTCCAGGCCCTGAAGCTCATGACCACACTTCAGCAGTACTCTGGGCAAGGCCCTCTGAGGGCAGCCACCAGCTCCCAGGCAACTGTCTTGGCTCCTTCCTCATCCTTCAATCACGCACAGAGATGGGTTTAAATACATCAGATGGGTTCCTGACCTCACATCTCCCTGTGGGAAGGGGCTGTTGCTGTCACAGGCGTGTTATGCAGGGGGCAAATTCAGTAATGCTCAATCTGCTCCCAGACTAGGGTGAAGGGACTGGCCGACATCAGCTCCCACCCCGAAAAGTGACCTTTCCCAGGCAAGGGTTGTGCAGGATGCATGGAAGCAGCCTGCAGTCCACCCCACAGAAGGCCACAGTCGCCTCGCTCAGCCTTCCCTGAGGCTGTGAAGCATCACCCAGGCGCTGCTTCGCCCTGAACAACAAGGCCTTTAGTCTCCAGGTTTGTCAGCTTAGCACCTTGCCAGAACAAGGCCTCATTTTTAGTATTAAGAAGTAATGCATATTTATCAAGCCTAGTCAGGCAGCAGGGAGGGGGAACCAGCTGGCAGCAGGCTCCCTCTCCCCATCTGACATGTAATTGCCTTTTATTTTTAATTTTTTTTCTTTCCCCCCCCCCCCAGTTTCAACAGCTCTCCAGCTCTAGTCCTTATAATTATGATGAAAAAACCCTTACACTCGAGTGTGGCACCTCGCAACCCACACACCAATGTGTTTCCACCTAAAAGCCTCGTTGGAAAAACCCCTAAAATGTTTCAGAGCCTCTGCTTTGTTCCTGTCCTCCCCTTCCATCATTGTATTCACCCTGCCTTCAATTATTTACAAGCACACAAACCACTCCTGCCTGGGTTCCCAACCGGTATTAATCAGTGAAGTGCCAACTAAAGCAAGGGAGGAGCAACTCCAAAGGTTTGGTCTGGAGAAGGACCTGTCCTGCTGTCCCTGAAGATCCCTTCTTCCCCCCTGTAACACACAGCAGGAAGGACAGGATAAAACCAGCTTTGCTTTCTTGTTTCATCTCACTGCCTGGTTTTGCCAGACACACACAAGCACACTCATGCCCACAGAGACCCGCTCCCCAGCGTTGACCTACTTTTCATTCCCATCCTTGCGAGACAATTCTCATCTCCTGACGCAGCCCGGGGTGTTCCTGGAAGCGGCCATCGGCACCCTGTGCAGAGCCCTGAGGCAGCACCTCTGTGCTCGGCACACAGGGCAGGCCCCTGAGCACCAGCAGAACATCCTTGACTTCAGTCAAGGATAAAGCCTTTGAGATTCTTCAGCCAGCCCTGGCGCTTCCTTGGAGCTGGTGCAGCATCACCTATCTCCAGGGCTTTACCTCTATCCTTTCTAAGTGGCAGCTGTTCTGAGAAGGCAGCTTTCCTTGGCTGGTGGGTGCAGGGGTTTTAGTGCACAAGGTGGTCTCCTTCTGCAACTGCTCATCATTTCTAGCTTTTTGGTCCTCCACCATTTTTAATTCAACATGCTCCCACCAATCAGAGGCTAATACATTGCGACAGGGACAGGACATTCCTCTAAAGCTACAAGCACAATCACAGAATTGTAAAATCACAGAATTGTAGGGGTTGGAAGGGACCTTGAGAGACCATCAGGTCCAACCCCCAATCAACCAGTCTTCAGTCAATAAATCCTTTTAGAGGCTGGGTGAAACCCCACAGACAATGCTAAGCTTTCCAGAAGCCCAGGGCTGGTACACCCCACCTCTCAGTCTCTTGATAAGGACTCTGGCCCACACAAAAAGCAGAAGCTGACTTAGGAAAGATGTTTTTGTTCTTTGCATCTTCGCTTAGGATCCCAAAGCAAAGAGTTCTTGAAAACATAACATGAGCCGAAAAGAACAGGTCTGTTCCCCTGAGAGCATCTTCGTAGGAGAATCCTGAGTGCAGCCTCAGGGTCACTGGGCATCTCATTAGAAGACAGGAGTTTTGATTTAAACCTATTACCATCAGCAGTTCACAAACTGGGGCCACCCTGTAAGACCGAGGAAGGGCAGGTGATGGACACCAGACTGGGTCTCGCCACACCGCACCCAACTTATTCATCCCACACACAGCACTGCTAAGCAAAGAGATGTCACAAGGCCTTCATCATGCCTGGAATCACAACATCCCTGATTCACGCTGAACGCTTTTTATACTAAACCCTGAGATAAAAATAAAACCAAGGGGGCAAAACTTCACAAGAAACTTGTTTCATTCCCTTCAAGATGGAGAAACCAAGACGAACGTAAACAGCTCAACTTGACCCAAATATTTTCTCCGTTGCTGAGTAACCCTGCAAAAAAAAAAATGTTATCTCCCCAGCATCTGTGGAGATTGGATGAAGGGAATGTTAAACAAACAGCCCTTATCCCTTGGTTTAGCAATTTCAGCCTGGACATGAACTCCTGGGACCACTGCTCTTGCGCCACCCTGACCCCTTCCAGCAGGGAACAAGCAGTGGAGGAGGGCAGGAAGCATCTGGAATGTCTCCAGCACATCAACCTGCTGTTGACATAGAGGCTTACATGAACCACTTGTGTTCACAGCTTTCTGAGTTCTTCCAAGAGGAGGATGCAGTTACTATGCGAGGGTTATGAGCAGGGAATGTGCTCAGGCCACGGCTACGGCACGAGGTGGGGTGGTCACAGATGATGGCTTTGAGCCATTTTGGGGAGCAGCGGGCACCTCCCAAGGGGCTTAGACTTTACAACCCACCTCAGTATCACACTCAGGACCTGATGTACAGGGTCTTCTAGAACCTCACTGTTGGATTCATGGATTTTTCCTGTGTCTTTGGAGGTGGAGGGAGATCAGATAGATCTGCTGAGAGATTCGGGCATGAGGTTTTAGTCTCCTTCGTGCTCTGGAGTTCAGGCTTGCTCACTCCTTCGCTCCCTCCCAGCAGATAAGCACTATCTCAACACCACACAAGATGCTTTTAGAGATCACCTTGGCCCTGCTAAGCTATACAGCATTTTCACACCACATGCATCCTGGAGCTGGAAGTGCACAGCAAGCAAAGCTGTGCCTGAGACACAGGGAGCTCGGGATGGGGAGATTACAGCTCTGAAAACAGCACCTCTCCCAGTGACAGCAGGCTTCTTTGCTGAGGTTCTCCTGGAGTAACTGTGGGCCACCAAGCTCCAGAGGTAGGGATGTCTTCCCCAAACCTGTGGGCAAGGTTCTTCCATCCTGGGATGGAGGAAGCTCTGGAGGACTCTCTCAAAATATTCAATCTGATCACACATGGACAAGACAGCCCGTGGGCTGGACCATCTGACCATGGGAGGTCAGCTCATGCTCAGTTGCTGAAAGGAGAGGGTCACCCTGAACCTCTGGGTTTATGTCCCATCTGCCAAACTAAAGATTAAGGCAGTTTACTCTGTAAGGGTCCTTAAAATCCCAACACAGTGCAAGTATCACAGGTCCAGCCAGAGCTCTGAGGGAGGACAGCCAACTGGACACTCCTGTGCCAGGTAACCAGAGCTGTATCCCTCAGATCTTCGGAGAACCTGGGATATTTTAACATTTTGAAAGCTCGTAGCCCTGGCCAAACTCCCAGCAGTTGTGTTTTAACCCTCAGGTGATACATCTCCTCAAGACACACAAGCAGCAAGGCCAGGGACCTTCCTGAAGGAAGTGAATACAGATATTGAGCTCACCCAGACAATTAAAAGAGCTGAAATAATCTCAAAGCTCCAAGCTTTCTTTCTGCTACACCAAGGATCCACATGGGGCTGCAATGCAGCACTGGGAGCAGGCTTTGCTCTTCCCCAGTTGCTGCCTGAGCCTCCATCAGTGCCAACCAGGAGCTCCATCCAGTCCACCATGGAGGTTAACATAGCCAGGCTGTCCCCTGTATGTTGGGTCAACTAGTTCCACAGTGGGATTCCCACCTGCCCACTGGTGGCTACAGAGCAGAGCCAAGGCAAGCCAAGTATGACATAGCCAACAGCAGGTCCCCATCCCCTCCAGCCTCTCCCCACAATAGTTCTGAGCCAGCACCAGGCATGAGGTTCAGACCCTCAAGCCTTCAGCAGATCAAGTCCATGGGAACCTCACCCAGCAGCACCACGTGAGACTTTTGAGACACACGTGCCACGAGCAAGGAGGCTGCTGAGAAGAGCCCATGTTTAACTCTCGGGTTCAAATACATTCTCCTCCATCCACTCCAGATGCTACTCAGACACTTTGGAAATGGATATTTAAAGACATCATGATCAAAGCAGGAGGGGGAGGAGGAGAGTGAGGGCAAGGGCAAAGGAGCCCCATTAGTAGGAAATCAGAATTCAGCTGCATCCCTTACACGAGGCAAAGGTGAGAGAAAAGCTCCACGAGGAGGACAACATGGGAACGGAGCATCACCCGCTCCCCGAACATCTGTAAGCAGAAGACACGCTCACTGCTTCCATATGGGAAGGGGCATGAGCTCAGCAGTTCTCCACGGTAGGTGGAGGGGAATTTGAAGCAGCTTTTTCACAGCACCGGTTATTTCTGGATGTTCAGGGCCCAAGAATAGCTCCTGCGTCTTGCAGGCCCGAATACGGGCACCCAGACATATGCCTAGGGAGAAGCGGACTGGGGTGTGGTTAGGAGGTCTGAAAAGGTCCTTTGCCCCCTCTGCTCTGCCCTGGTGAGACCACATCTGTAATATTGGGTCCAGTTCTGGGCCCCTCAGCTCAAGAAGGGCACAGAACTCCTTGAAAGAGCCCAGTTCAGGGCCACCAAGATGAAGGGAGTGGAACCCCTTCCTTATGAGGGGAGGCTGAGGGAGCTGGGCCTCTTGAGCCTGGAGAAGAGGATACTGAGGGGCGACCTTATCAATGTTTATCAATATGTAAAGGGTGAGAGTCAGGAGGAGGGAGCCAGGCTCTGCTCAGGGATGGCAGCAACAGGACAAGGGGCAGTGGGTGCAAGCTGAAGCAGAGGAAGCTCCATGTGACTGTCAGGAGAAGCTTTCTCACTGTGAGGGTGACGAAGCCCTGGGACAGGCTGCCCAGAGAGGTTGTGGAGTCTCCTTCTCTGGAGACATTCAGACCCACCTGGCTGCATTCCTGTGGGATTTAGTCTGGGTGATCCTGCTCTGGCAGGGGGGTTGGACTAGATGATCTTTCAAGGTCTCTTCCAAATCCTAACACTCTGTGAGTCTGTGACTCTCGGCACAACAGAAACCCTTTGGCAAGATGGAAATGGGACAAGTAGCCATGAGACCTGAGCACTGCTTGCTGTATGATCCCTGCTTCGCCTAGAGAAGGATAAGAGCAGCATTCCCACCAGCCAGCTCCATGCTAGCACTGGCCCATTAGCAGCCACACAACTTCACTCAGTTACTCAGTTTCACCCCCTTGAGTACTTCTTTAGGCACTCCTGGCCGCAGCACAGCAGAGGACAATCCTTCATCACCCCACATAGCTCAGCCACCTCTAAAATAGAAACAGCCACCAAGGAGCTTGTGACAAAGTATTTGTGCTTACCAGTGAGTCAGAGCAGCTCAGCTTGCACCCACAGCACAATGTGTCTTCTCCAGGATGGCGACAACCTCCTTCCATCTATTCCAGGAGGGAACAGACTCAAGCCACAAGCCAGCCTGGCCTCAAGCCCACAGCACATGTGCAACAAGCTCTGTGCCCCAGCTTTGGGGTCTGCATGTGGTACTGTTAGCTGGAGGCCAACCCTAGAGCCACCAGTACAGATGCTGAACACCAAGGATCCTGTAGCAGCCACAGAAAAATAGGTGAATCTAAGCCCAAGTTTCCTCCAAGCAGGTAGGAACTGGTGCTAATGGGGTCATTTTTGCTGACATTGGTGTTACAGTGCCAGAACGTGACTAATGTCTTTGATGGAAGCTCAGAAGGACTTGGGAAATCAGATCTCCTCTTGCCTTCCCCTAGCCAGGCCTCTGACAAGGAGGGTTGGGAAGTATCATTCTTTTTAACACAGCAGAGAACTGGAATTGCAGAAGCCCAAACAAGCTCCCCTTCTGCTCAGTGTGGTTGGCCAACACCCCACAGGCTGCTCTACTGTGGGAAGATTTGGGGCTGGATGCTGTCAGTGCCTGCAGTGTTACATGCAAGGAGCTGGACCACATTCACAGCCACTGTGCTGGGTGGGGACAAGCACCCCCCAAAGGCACATGGGTAACAGCCCCACCACCACTTCAGTGCCAAGGAGCAACAAGCAAGGTGGGGACAGGGAGGGCGACACAGCAACAAGCAAGACAATGCAGATACTGCAGCTAGGAAGCTCTTGTACCTTCACTTGCACTGCCCTGTTCTCTGAGGACCCAATTCCGAGCCCTCCAAAAATCAATGAGATAACAAGGAGATGAGTTGCAGCCAATATGGATTTGTCAAGAGGAAATCACATCAAGCCAATCTATCTTCCTCCTGTAACGGCGTAACAGGCTTTCGGCAGAGTGTGCTACCTGTCACACATCTCAGCTTTGGGAAAGCTTCAGACCCTGCCTTGCCTGCCATTCCCATAGGAACATGGTCCCAAGAGAAGCTACAATGGGACAGGTATAAGACTGCTCAGGGAGCCATGTGTAGGGAGCAGACACCAGCGGTCTCTCCTCTGATACAAAGAAAACACACATTGGCAAACGGGATTTTGTTGGAGTCTGTCACCCACTGGCTCTGTTGGGGCTTTTGCTGCTGACCTGGGTGATGGAGCAGAAAGGAAACTTGTTAAAACTGCACGTAGCTTGAAGGTGGGGAGGATGGCAAGTAGAAGACAGGATTAGATGATCTTGACTTCTCCAGAAATCATCCCTTTTCCAGGCAGATACAAGGGCCAGGTTTTTCTCTCTGGCAGGAATAATCAGCTGTCTGAGAACAAGCATCCAAACACAACAAACATTTTCAGGGCCTACTGCTTCACTGCTCTTGCATGTCAAGGGCTACTGATGCTGCAAGAGGTCTGGGGCCTCTGGTTCCTCACCCTGTGACAGCAGTATCTAAGGTCCGATACAGACCAGCAGCACATTGCGTTAGGCAGGCACGTGCCCAGGGCATTCCTCACCCGAGCAGCTTGCAGACAGAGGCAAGATCAAGCTCAAAGGGCTCTGAACACGATCAAGAAATGTGAATTCCCACTCCCAGGCTGCTCTTCATCTACTGCATCACCATCACCTTGTTGCAACTGGAACCTTTGCCACCTTTCCCAGGAGGTGTTCCCAGGCTAGCAGCTCATTACACTGGTGATGACAGCCGAGCGCATACACTGCTGGGCACACCATCCATGTGTCACAAAGCTGCCCCAGCCGCCTCCCCCAGCCCTTCCCACAGCCAGTCACACCTATTCTGCTGTCAAGGGACCTTCCTCCTTCTCTGCTACATCTCCCTCATTCCCAGCCTGCAGTCTCTGCAGGACAAGGACGGAGTTTCCAAACAAGCGACGCGTCCTTTCCTTCAGGAGAGTTCCTTTCCACAGCCAACTGCAGGGAAGGCTGCGAAGCATCAACAGATTGATTTGGCTCCTATGGAGGTGACTAATGGGAACACAATCCAACAGCTAAGGCAGAGGATGAGATGGCAGTGTGCTCCCACCACCTGTGGGACGATGCTTCCCTCACACATGATGAGGGAACCCTCATAACACGCTCCCCCCACACCCCGGCCTGTGCATCTCCTGCAGTAAAGGCAGTACGGTTTGGCCACGTGCTCCAATGATCCCAGACTGGGAAGCGGATGTTTGAGTGGATATTTGGTTCAGAAGCATCCTGCTGCTGGCTGGCGAAACCCCCTTCGCTGCAGTGGATGTGAGCAATGGGTATTGACAAGGCAGATTACACAGAGCATCACCCAGACCGCGGGCTTTTAGCACCCTGTGGAGCATGATTGAGCGCAGGCTTAGCCCTCCGGAATAAAGGCTGAAAGCAAGCACTGCAGCAGAAATTAGAGTAAGGCTCAGGGGTCAGCCCAGGGCAGGTCTCAGCATGGTGAGGAGCAAGGCAATCTATGCGTCAGGAGCTTGACCAAATTTAAAGGAGGGTCAGAGGAAGAGCCAAAGCAGACGATGTATTTATTGGCCAGGAGCGAGTTCAAGCCATAAAAGCGAGGCATCAGCATCAATCCGCGAGGACCTGCCAGCTCTCTCACCGGGACTTCCTGGGCTTTCTCTCCTGAAGGATGGGTGACTCCACGTGCATCCGTACAGCCGACTCACAGCCTCATGGCATCAGACAACCTTCTGCAGCCTGCTGCTGCGTCTGCTCCTTCAGAAGGGATTGGGCACCCTCACTGCACACCTCACGCTGACGAAACGCCCGTGAAGTTTAAAACGGGGCTGTCATCGCTTCCGTCATTGCCAGCGCTGCAAGGGTGTCCTACAACTTAGCTGGGATCAGCTCACAGCTAAGGGCCTATTCCAGGAGCTGGATGGAAGTTACAGGCAAGGTAAATTCAGCCCCAACTTGCACTTGGAGCTCTGGAAGCCAGGGGTTAGTGGTGTGACTGGCACAGTCTGCTCAGGTCTTGGTTGTCACTTCCTCGTGTCCCTCACCACCTTTAAGCTACATCAGAGCACTTATGATCCACAATATCAACACTGGGGTCTCAGCTCAGCCCAAGAAGAGTGCCACAGCCAGATACTCACGCCTTTGGTCACCTCTCAGCTAGACTGCAGCAGTGCAACAGCCCTGCAACATGCAAGAAACGCTGGCCAAAACATCCTCTGCCATATCAAATTAGCATGGAAGCTGTTTGGTTACTCTGGAACAGGACTGGGGCAAGTTATTTGGAATAGGACAGATATTACAGACATGTATCATAGAACATTAGGAGTTGGAAGGGACCTCAAAAGCTCATAGTCCAACTCCCTGCCAGAGCAGGTTCCCCTAGACCAAGTCACACAGGAACGCATCCAGGCAGGTTTGAATGTTTCCAGAGAGGGTTGGGAGAGGTTGGCTCTGAGTAAAGCAACGACAGTCATGGCATGACATGGAAAGAAAGAGATGGTGTTAGTGCCTCTGCTGAGCTCATACAATTCCCCTATGGCTCAGCTCCCTCATCTGTAAAGACAAGGATAACTTTGCTCACCTCCCAGCTTTCCATCTGCATCAGCTAAAAAGCACAAAGGTCTGGTCCCACGAGGCCTTGAGTCACTCTGCTGAAGGTGCTGTCTTCTTTTCAGACAAGTTAATGGGCCCGGTGGTTAAAAAGCACCACACCTTGCTGGGATGTGCCAGAAGAGAGGACTTATCGAGACAGGCAGCTCCAATGCCTCATCTTGCAGGCTCCCAAACATCACTATAGGCCTTTTCTTTCCCTGCCGCTGCCAATTTTCACCGTGAGCCGTACTGCTTTATTATGGGCTCTCTGAGGTCCCCCCCACACCCCCCGCAACGCTTCCAAGCTCATCCCAGACTACCTAAATGCCAGGCGTTGCAGGCAGAGAGCCATTAGCACTGCAGCGCTGTTATTGCTGCTGCCTGGGCTGGAATTAATGCAGCTCAGACACAGCGCAGGGAAAATATTGACTTTCCAGCTAATCAACCCAAATTCCATGAAAGCTACAACTTCAAACTTCAACAAAAAAAGATCCATCAATGATTCATAAATATTTGAAAGTGCCAGATAGATTGCATCTGGATTGCTGCAGCACGGGGTGGGGGCGAGGTCTGGCTGAGGAGATGGACCAGACAGCTGCTCAGACCTTGATGGCATGTGTCACCAGGGCTGCACACATCTTCCCAGCCTCAGACAGAGGCCGGATGCTACATCCCAGTGCTGTTTAGCTCACTGGTGTAGCCCTACTCACTCCAGAGCACCCAGTGTGCAGGTAAGATGTCCCACCCTGGCTGCTGCGACCACAAAGGTGAGATGCCCAACACCTCAGTCATTCCATTTCTAACTCTAGAATTAACAAATTTATATACACCATCTCCTTCAACCATTGTCTGCCCACTAACCAGTTTGCTGGTGTTCCCAAAACATACCAGCTTCCTGGGAAGCAAGGTGGTTTCTTAGCCTGTCCTTCTCTGCACCCAGCCCAGCCCTCTCATCTTCACGCCACCCAGCCAGCCAAGGAGCATTTCGTTCTCCTAACAACTTCTCCGAGGAAAACAAAATCCAGGAAATTATGCAACATGCAACAAGTCAAGAACAATCTATTTTTACTTCACCCTACAGAGAAGTGCCAACAGAAAAGAACATTAATCTGGTGTCTAATTCCAACACAGAGGAGAGGGGGGTGGAACTTTTTGGAAGGGAACACTTAGAACTAACTTTAGTTGTGCAACAGGCAGCCTTTGCACTGCACACGCATTGCTCTGCAAAGCCATTCCAGGCTGACACTGTCCTCCAAGCCTCCAGAGAACCTAGCACCAAGTCCTCTGGTGAAGCCATATATTTGGCTCTGGGAATCCTGAGGAGAAGCAAACCTTGGCCTGGAACACACAACTCCTTTGGTGGCAACTGATGCAAGGACAGAGTCTCGGATGAGCTGGAAGAGCCCTGTGCCATCAGGGAACGGAAGACAACTGTCGGAGGAGAGCCACGGCAGGTACATGGCACCAATGCTGAGCCTCATCTACCAGCATAAAGAAACCAAAACCCCCTTTTCTTTCAACCAACAGAGACCCTAAAATAGTAGTTCTGGACATGAGATTGGGGGTTAAAAGCAAGCTTCCTGGAGCAAGCCTTCCCATCTTGCACACCAAAGACACCACTAACACAATCCATTCAAGGTGTTTCCTTCCCAAATGTCTATGAATAATGTCTCTCCCTCTACATATTTTAACAAGATTTTTCCCTAATCAGGTAAATAAGGGGATAGTTGCTCAGAGGAATTTAGTGAGCTAGTCAGGAGTCACAGAAGCATCACTTTTAGTTGGCAGGGATGACACATCGATGAGTTTGGCCCTCCCATACCTGCATCAGGAGTCACCCCTTTCTTCAGTGCCAGAGCACAGGGGGTTCCCACACCACAGTGGAGCATTGAAAGCATCACAACCATCAGCAAAGCAGCACATTGGCATTTACAACCACCTAGGTGTTCTAACACACCAGCTAGGGCTGCAAGGCCAGCCTGCTCCTCCAACGCTGCTGCCTGTGTGCCCACATCTTCGTTCCCAAGGGCAAAACTGTTTCCCCGCAGGAGAATCAGAGGCCAAGGTTGAGGTGTGGGACATCAGTTTAAGTTAAAGCTGTTTCAGGAACCCCACGCCCTTGAGTTGGCACATGTAAATCAGCAGCACGCTAGTGGCTGCACCAAATAACACCCCCCCCCCCCCCCTCCCCCCCAAAGCACATGTGTCAGTATTATTTCTTCCTTTGGAGATCATTAACAGCTCGTGCCCAAGGTCAGGAGTCAAGCCTACGGCTTTACTGCTGATAGCAAGGAAAGCAGCTTTGCAGTGACACAGGGCACAACCTGCCCAGCTAATAGACTCGCAGGAACTCTGTTCCCAGAGCTCATCTCCCCTCCCCAATTTATAAATAATAAATTGCCATTGTCAAGCCGCTCTCTAGGAAGAGCATCCTGAGCCTTCCCCACCCCTCGGAGAGCGTAAACACAGGGATGAGGAGCCTGAAAGCCGCAGTGGATTAAAATCACTCTAAAATCAGCTTCAAAGCCGGCAGGAAAGCCAAGCCAAAAATCTTCTGCAGAAGAAAAGAAGGGTTTTAGCAGACAAGACCTAAAATGGGCAGGCTCGGGACCAGCCTGCCACCACCACCGGGAAGGGCGCTCAGTCACCATAGAGACAACATAGAGGCACGATGCTCCCGTCCCAGCTTCGCAACCTCTGTCTCCTCCGAGGCTCCAGAGCAGATGGCAAGCTGCGAGTGAGGGGAAGGAGGGACTGGTGAAATGCTGCATGTAAATAAGGCTGCTAAACACTCCTGTTGCGACTCGGCGGCAGCCAGGAAAGGCTATTAAGGGGCTGCTGCAGGCAAACGGTTAGCCAGCAGTAATGAGCTGGCTACGAGTGACTGATTCCATGTCAAGGTTGGGCGGTATCGATCAGAGATGTACGGCTGCAGCCCTGCCACTTCAGAAAAGGCGCTGGGCTGATGGATGGCCTGCAAGGCCTTTGGCATCAGGGAAAGGCAAGGGAGTGCAGCATCCCAAGGGACACCAGGGCAGCACGGTCACTTTGGACAGGAGCCATCCTGAGCACTGAGCTTCTGTCCGTGTCCAGAAGCAAATGTCCTGATGCCCTCAGGAGCCTCTTTTCACAACAAATTTCTTTCTGGGTCTGGAAGCGGAGAACAGGGATAACACATTTCTCCAAACAGCAAAGCTACTTGATTCGACCTGTTGGAAATCGCTCCCCGCTGCCAGCAAAGGGAAGGTGAAGAGGCACACGACCATTGCTGTGCTTTCACTGGGGAAAAACTGCCTCAGCGCGGCTCAGGCTGTCACATCACTGCACAACCCAAGCTGCAGGTGCTTCTTGAGGAGCCTCACACCTTGCTCACCAGGCTCAGAGGGACTCTTTCATCCAAGGTGTTGTTCACCTTCATCTCTGGCCTTTGTGCAAGGAACCGGCTCACCTGTGAGGCTCAACCCCCTGCTCCAAGAGAAGAGAAGGGCTCCGTACCTCAGGGGTGGCCTACTGGAGCCTCTCAGCACACATTTGGTGCCGAAAACAACATCAGCTGATCAAATACATGCAAGGCCTTCTGTACAGCTATGTGCAAACCCAAGGGGAGAGAGGCTGGAATGACATCTGTTTGGATCGCACTAGCATGGTGAGACCTTGACAGATTGGGGCTGCAAAGGGCAGAGGAGAGGACCATCCCCACTCCTGGTGCTAGCCCATGCACCAAATATCCATTGCATATTTGGGGGTTGGACCCAACGATCTCTTGAGGTCCCTTCCAACCCCTACAATTCTGTGATCCCAGCTTGGTTTGGATGACCTGGGTGGGGTGTTGAGATGAAAAATCTGCCTGGGATCAGTTGCAAAACCAGCCACCTGCAGTTACAGATTTCTCAGGGTCTGCGCTCTTCCATCCCACCTCAACTCACCCCTTCACACAGCCTAAAAAGGCAAGCGGTAGTCACAGCTCAAATACTCTATTTAAAGGCTGCCTGGAGGACCAGAACTTAATTTTCAAGCTAACTGACCTAAGCTCTGTGCCATAGTTCCTCAGGAGGAGTCGGGGAGGGTGGGGGGTACTGCTAATGCATGTCTAGAGAGCGTGTGTTTTACCTCCCAGCTCTTATTCCTCGTTATTAATGTCAAGGTTTTTTAACAAAATTTGTCTTGGTCAATTAACTCAGACAGGGATGCTTGTAACATTCCAAATAAAGCCAGCCACATCCTGCGCTCGGAAAGATGAGTGAGCGCGGCTCAGGAAACAAGGGAATGACAAGAGCAAGGCATGACTCACATCTACCCAGCTCCTGCATCCCAGAGAACAAGCCACCCCCGCTGGAGTGCTATGGACACCACCACATTGAGGGGTTCCTGCTTTCCCAGTAAGGGCTCTTGTTGCTCTCCCACAAACTGATGCTACCACTGGCCCAGGGCAGAGAAGATAAAAACCTACCACAACAAAAATGTATCACAAAAAACCCCCGCATTATATGTCCTAAGGACAGGGGGGTTGGACCTAATGATCTCTGGAGGTCCCTTCCAACCCCTATGATTCAGTGTTTCTGCAATCACAAGTCACAGAGATGCCTGCAGACTAAAAAACCCAACCCAAAACTAGGAAGAGAGGTCCCCTTCTCATAGGAAGATGTTGATTTCACATCAAAATCTCTCTGTTTCATTTTTATCAAGCTCAATGACAGCACAGCACCACTGAAGGTATGGTCAGACAGGTGGAGGCCAGGAGGCCAGGCAGCCACCAGTTGGCACCTAAGGGAGATGCAGGCATGGGCACACGAATCCTTGACTGGAGTCAAGGAATGAGCCCAGCTCCCTTCCCAAAAGTCCTTTAGGCTGGCCCATGCTGAAAAGTATTATTCCTGTACTGAAGCAGCCAAGCGCTGGCCTAAAGTACATCTATCCATGAGAAAAGATTAATTCCAGGGAAATCTGGTCAAAAAGAGTAACTTAAAGCTGTTTCATACACCCAAAATAAAGTGTTGGCTGTCAAAACTTCACCTCTCAGCTGCAAAAAGCCCTGTACCAAGCTGAGGGTGAAGCTTCCACACAAATAGGCGGCCTCGAACAAGCAGTGAGGAAGGGTTGCTGGAAACTGTCCCCTCTGCTCCCTGCTTTTCCCAAGGAACAGCCTCACAGGAGTATTTTTTGGAATTAGAGCACACGTCACTTCCACCAGGAAGACACACAGGGCTTGCTAACATCTCCAATCCGGAACACAGACAAGGCAGGCACAAACCAGCAGGTGCCTGGAGCAAGAACTGCCTCCAGCCACCCCTTGGGTTTCCCTCAGCAAGCCAACTGCTAATGAAGAACTAGTAATGACCAGTCTTAGGGGACCAGCCCCCACACACCACGTGGGGAGCGCAGACCTCGCTGCAGACTGTCACCTGCACTGCCAGATGCAGCCAGAACAGGAGAGGGAAGGCTCCAAGCAAGCACGACATGGACAAGGGACGAGGCTGGCACAGAGAGAAGCAAAGTGCTGGTGACCATGAAGGGAACCCAGATCCACATGAAAGGGCTGGTTTGGGTGAGACACTATTCCCACTGCCACCATGACTACGTTTTCAGGTCAGAACTCAGCCCAAAGCTGGATCACAGGTCCTGCTGGCCAGTGACATCCTGGCCTGTGTCAGGAATGGTGTGACCAGCGGGAGCAGGGAAGTGACGGTTCTGTTGCTCAGTTCTGGTGAGGCCACACCTTGAATCCTGTGTCCAGTTTTGGGTCCCTCACTACAGGAAGGGTGTTGAGATGCTGGAGCACATCCAGAGGAAGGTGATGAAGCTGGTGAAGGGTCTGGAGCACAAGTCCTGTGAGGAGTGGCTGACGGAGCTGGGGCTTTTTAGTCTTGAGTAAAGGAGGCTGAGGGGAGACCTCATCGCTCTCTACAACTACCTGCAAGGCGGTTGCAGAGATGTCAGGGTCAGTCTCTTTCTCTCTTTCTCTCAGGTGACAAATGATAGAAGAAGAGGGAATGGCTTGAAATTGCACCAGGGGAGGTTCATTTAGATATCAGGAAGAGTTTCTGTATTGAAAGGGTTGTCAAGCACTGGAACAGGCTGCCCAGGAAGGTGGTGGAGCCACCGTCCCTGGAGGGATTTAAAAGTCACGTAGATGAAGTGCTGAAGGACACAATCTAGAGATGAACTAGGCAGGGTTAAGCTGTGGTTGGACTCCATGATCTAAAGGGTCTCTTCCAACCCAGACATGCTATGATACTACGATTCATTCCAGCTCTGCACTGCTCACGTTTGCACAGAGCTGCGTGGAAACACCGCAGCTGAGCCTTGGTGCTTCTCCCTGCCACAACACACCTCACCCAAGCTAGTTCCCGCCCAGCCAGAGCCCACCCCATAACCACCCTCCCCCCCACCCCCCGTGACACTGATGCCCCAGGTCAAGCAGCAGCAGCCTGTTCCACAACTGAATGTGTGCCACATCCATGAGAGGGCTCACGAGATAAACAAGCCCCAGTCTCTGACACAAGAGCACAGAAAGATTATTGCTGTGATTCAGGTACGAACTAGGACTTGAAGAAGAGCAAGACTGATTTAGACTCGTTCCTGGAGGTTTAGCTGGGTGTTTGCAGGGCACCCAGAGGGGAATCGCATGGAGCAGAGCAGCCCACGAGCTGTCGCCGCTGTGCAAGCATAGAAAAGCCTGGAGAAGGCCAACTGTCCATCCAGCAGCCCAAAGAGCTTTCAGAAGAACATTTTAGAAAAGAAACCATTTGATGCTGACTGGGAACAGGAGTAAAGCCTCCTGGATTGGCATTTTCCTAGCAAAGGCAGCGAGTCAGGAGACCAGCAGTGCCAAGAGCAAAGGCTTCTTTGGAGGGTGGCGGCATCTGCTTTTAATTGCTTTATTTTAATTATTTCACATTTAACAGCCACGCTTTCGGTCCCATGGAGAGCGAAGACTTCTCGGGGCCTGCGCGCTTGAGCGAAGCTGCGCACGCGTTTAAGCGACCGCGGGAGCTAAGCCGGAGTTGTTACTAAGTACTAGGTAAGCAAATTTGCGTAATAGGATTTTTAATTTGCCATTATCCCTTTTAAAATATATTTGTTCTGGGCTAAATAGTAATAAATTAGCCTAACAGCAGCTATTTATATTTCTTGAGCGTCTCGGAGGCATCTCAATACATTTCACCAACCGCAGCCTGATGCTGCTCCACCAACGGGCACATGCGCATCTCGCGGTGCCTGGTTAGGAGATGGGGTCTTACAGGAGAGGGCTGGAATTTCTCTCACTAGCTCCCCCAAAATAAAAAGCATTGATAATCTGAAGCAGGAGGGAAGATGTATCTGTTGAAAGGAAGAAGCCTGCCAGCAGATTCTCCTAACCCTGCCTGCCTCCCCCCACTCCCTACCATCACACAGCAGTTAAATGAGGCAAGCAGCAAGCCTGGCCCTTTCTGAACACAGTCTCTCACACACCTGAGCTTTGGTGTACAGGGACTCAAAGCCCGGTCACATCCACCAGCATCACTGACTGCCTCCCTGCTGCACAACACCAGGTTGTCCCAGCTCTGTCTGGCATGGATATGCAGCAAAGCCCCGAGCCCAGCCCTGCCTGCATCTTTGATACTGGTTTCAACAGATGAGGATCAAACCTGGAGGAACCTCTGTGATCATGAGGACTATAAGCCTTGTCTCCTGGGGTGTGCCTGCTTCCCAGAGCTCCCCACCCAAACCCAGAGGGGTACTGTGAAGAGGCTGACGAGGTGCCGGACGCTAAACCAGGCTGGCATCTCCAAACTGCAACACTAAAACCTCTAGATTTTGCCACTCCTCCTCTCCACTACAACCTGCAGCATGAACCACAGCCCATTTCAGGCCGAACAGCAGAGACACTTACACAGGGTGATGCAGGTAAACCTCCCCCCCGAAACAGCCACATCCCGGTCACACAGCCGTCCCCTCCCTCCCTCAAACCGAGCTGTTCATTTGAGTGTAGCTGGACGGTAATGAAGCGCTTGGTGGAAATAGATACTCAGGGTTTTTTTGTTCTGCCTGGCCATGGACTCCTGGAGCCAGGGGTCATTAGCTATGCATCGCTAGCAGGCAGCCGTTCCCTCATTAGCAGGCTACTCGTCCGCTCCAGCCACCCACATTATCGGTTCAAAAGACTGCGCCCAGCCATCATTGCCCTCACTAGAAACTCCAGCCTAATTGGCTTCAGAGAAACACAGGTTAAGAGCATGAACAGCTCTGCAGCTAACGTGGGTTTTGCCAAGTCATGATTTTAGGAGTTGAGGGGATTGTGTACCCTGAGGCCCTGGAGTCTCAGGCATCACTCTGAACCGCACTTTCCCAAACAACTGATGGGGACAGGATGCTTCTAACCCCCATGGCCACGGGGCAGAGGGCAAACCTGGCCCTTAAAGGGCTGCAAGCCAGGTGGAACAAGCTTACTCTGCCTCTTTGCACAATTTGGAGGCTGTCTCCCAAGGGCAGTTTGGGCACAGACCTTCAGCTGAGGCACAAAAAGAGCCATGCTTTGCTCCTCTGGGCCAGGGAAGCAGCCGTCCCGCAGCCCACCCCATCCCCTCAGAGCAGGCATCTGCAGAGCCCCCCTGCATGCCAGGGTACCCCTGGTCCCCAGGACACAGCCCTGCATCCCACTCCCATCAGCCCACCCCCAGGAATAAGGGCTGGTAGAGGCATCTTCATCCCCAGCCACCACCAAAACAGACCTGGCACAGCAACATACCTTCAGTTCCTGAGTTTTTCCCATTCACATCACTCATCCTTCACTGACTGTCCAGCCCCAGCCCTTCTCATGCTCCTGCAGAGGCTTCTCAGCCTTGAAACTAAACCAGCACACCAGAAGCGTCCCACAAACTCCTCCCATGCACACCTCCCACCAGTACCCCAACTAGCTGAGCCTCACCTCCTCTGGTCACAGGGCTTTATCCCCTCTGGTGCTCAGCTCCAGGTGCCACAAATGCTCACCCAGCTCGCCTTGCTCTTCCCCAGCTGCTTCCAATTACCCTGGGGCCTGAGCGAGGGACGTTATTGGTGGGCTACTCCCACCCCTGCCACCTGAAGCTTGTGTACTCTCACACTGCCCCCTCCTTTCCAAGCCTCTTAGCTGGGACAGGAGTTGAGCTCAGCCTTGCAGCCCCGATTCACAGGACCGGAGAGGTTTGCCTGGTGTCCCATGTGCTCAGCACATGCTTGACTTGGCATCTGGGGTCTGCCTGAGCCTTCATCACAGGCCAGGCCTTAGCTGGTCTGCTGACAGCTCAGGCAGACCATGGCAGATGGGAGACGTAGCATGGACCAGCCCACCACTTTTCCACCAAAGAGAAGAGAAAGAGAAGACTCGATTTTCCTTTAAATTGAGACATTTTGGGAAATACTGATGTTGCACGGGCTGTTCAATAGTCTTTTGATTTTAAAAAAGCCCTGAAATAAAGCGTTTTCACAGGATTGTAGAGGTTGGAAGGGACCTCAAGAGATCAAGTCCAACCCAAGTCTAAACCACCTCGGTGGAAGCTATTTTTCCAAGCAAAATCATTGGGTTTGTGTTTTTTAAAAATACTGGCAAGCTGCAAAGGCTGAAATAGAAATGAAATGTTTAATTTTGGAAGAACATATGCCTCATTGGAATTTTTACATGCGCTTCAGCGTCGAAGGGAAAACTGATGCCGCAGACTTTTCTCCTCAAAAGGAGAAGTCGCTTCTTCCCCCGGCTCTAATATTTATCACTTCGGTTTTACTGAACCCCAGAAATACTTCTTGCTTCCCTGTGCAAATTCAGGGAGCGGATTTGGGTTTAACAGCTGCTGCACTCCACCCCAGGGGCAGCTGCGGTCCAGCCCTCTGCAAATCATCCCCCCAACCTCCCGCCCTGTTCTGTGTGTGAAGGGCTTTGGCTCCGGAGGTGACAGCCTCACGGTGCCAGCAGCCTCCTGTCATGACTGGCCTGAGCAGCGAGCAATAGATCAACGCCGCTGTCGCGCTCGCTGTCAGTACCCGGCCGTTAGCAGGCAAAGCGATGGATCCGCCGGGACTGAATTAATTGAATCCCAATCCTACTGGCATCCTCCAGAGACAGGAGCTGGACACGGCAGCGAGCGCCTTTGGCACAGGAGAGCTGCTTTTGTTTTAAAGCCCCTCTCTCCTGGAATATGTTTAAAGGCAATTAGCGATCGGCACGTGAGGAACAAAAGGACAGAGCGCTTCATTACACATTAAAATTCAGGTCTATGGGCAGCACAGCTCCTCTGCTCGCCATTCCCTACAACGGGAGAGACCAGGGAAAGGGGCAACATGGGCCTGGATGGGCATGAAGCTGCCCTGCAGCGATGGGGCAGGGACTAGCAGCGCATCTCCTCTCCAAAAACCAGCCCCTGGAATGACCTGGGAAATCCAGCTCTGGTCCCCGCAACCGCACCACGGCCTCTCCGTTAGCACTGCCTGGAAAAGCGCCGATGGGGAGATCAGTGCTTGTCTACACGAGCAGGACTGAGGCATCCATCAGTGTCACACATACAGCCAGGGGATGGAGAAGGGGACTTACTGCCTGAGGAGATAACGAAACCCACGGTTGGGCCAGCACAAGCAGCCCCAGCTTTTTCCCTGGAGGAAGAGGCAAAAGGTCTGCTCTTCATCTCCAAGAGAACAGCACTTAAGGGGCTTTTCTCTGGAAAAGGCACCAGGAAAGAGAAACACCAGGATACTCACATCCTGGCAGGCTGCAGGGTAGGAAGGGGCTGACCGTGTTCATCAAACATCTTGTTCAAAAGTTCTCTTCTCCTAACACCTTTGAGAAAAGGAAGAGTCCTGCTCCCATTCTGAAGCACCTGTCCCAAAACAGTGTCCGTCCCACCAGGACTGGGGCATTTCCATCTCTCCCAACAGCATCTGCGTCCCTCGGAATCACAAAAGGCCAGCGGCACGCAGCAGGCTCTGCGGGCAGAGGCAGGAGCTCCGCACTCAGCAGCGGGTGGCACACCAAACGTTCAGGGCAGCCGCTCTGAAGGCACGGGGACTCACACGCCTCCACAGCAACGGGGGTCCCCAAAATACCCAGGCATTCGGCTTGCCCTCGGCAGGGGCCGGGGAAGGATAAAACGCGTCTGAGTCATTACACAGCCTTCAAACGTGGGTTTTGTGCTCTGCGTTATAAAGGGATGGGGAAAGGAGCCTTGAAAACACAGAGGGTTTTCATCTTCCAGCGAGGTGGCATGGGAAGGGGTGGGGATCAACGCGGATCGGTTGGCAGAGCAATTCCCGAGGCCCGCGAGCTTCCCTGAAAGGAAGCAAGGCAGGCCTAGAGAGATCAATCGCAATTTTATCTACCCTTTTCAAGCTCTCATTTCTTTTTATCCCATGCTGCCAGATAAAAATCTCTGCCTCAAACATGGGTAAGGAGATAGAGCTTTATTATACCATTCCAAAAACATTAGATGCTGTAGGCTTTGCCCTTTTATGAGTTCACTTTGCTGGCACTCCCCTCTCTGCCCCCTTTTCCCCCCCTCCCAGCCATGAATCTCTTCCCTTTAATATTTTTTCTCTCCAAATCAGAACAACAGGCACAAAACTAATTATGTGATATTTCAGATCCATGTTGTGTTAATGGCACCAGATCGCGTGTGACATTTCCGACTTGTTAGACTATTATTCTCGCTTATTGTTATCTCTGCCGCTCTGAATACAGGCTCAGGGCTTTATATCCCCCCGATGCACCAGGCTCCCACCCCCTCCTTCCCTCTCTTGTTCTCATTTATCAGCCTGGGAGGATCTGTGGAATATTAAACTGGGCCATGCTGGATTGCTCTGCTCGTTGTGGGCACCGGTGGAAGGGGAGGTAGAGACGGTGGAGCGGAGAAAGACAGGGAAGAGCAAAGGCAAGGAGTGATCTGTGGGGAGAAGGCACCATGGCAGGGAACCTTAGATGGGGTTGTGTCAGGCCACGAGATGTCCATCCCTTCCATCCAAGGATGGCCATCTCACCTGGCTTGTGTTCTCCAGGGATGGGGAAGACCCCACAAAGCACCCTTCTGATGTAGCTTCATTTCCCCCATGCCTTGCTAGGAAGGAAAGAATTGGTGCTTCTGCTTGGACCTTAGGCTGTGATGCTGGCCTGCAGGCCCTGGGCTGCCTTGTCAAGGTGATAGCCAGTGAGTCACATCACACCTCCAGCCTCTGCTGCTGCCCAGAGACACAAAGAGACATCCCTTAGGGCTGGGATGGAGGCTGAGGTCCCAAAGCACCAACAGCCTAGAAAACACTGGCTGCTCTGCAGCTGCAGCAGGACAAACAGACGGGTTTAACAGCGGGGTACTGCTGCCACCAGGCACCTCCAAGGCAGGTATCTGCTGTGCCACCCATGGAGGGGGCTTCCTAAGGGAATCTGCTGGGCTGGAACGTGCGCCCAGGGGAACGTGCAACCGGATTAGATGGTGTCAGCTGCTCCATCACCTGCCTGAAGAGCTCCAACATCCCTGGGTCTGCTGAAGGTATCAGGCCAAACGCTGCCATCGTTTTGTTTCACTTCCTGAATGATTGTGCTCCTGGGTCTCTTTACTCATACAAACACAGCAGCTGATTAGTCTCCATGCAGCGCTCAGCGAGACAGAGGGTGCCAAGTCGTTCCCGCTGCTCCAGGCAGCAGCAGCGCAGCGATGCCAGCGCTGAGACCACAGGGAAAAGACCGCAAGGGTCCTCCTGCCCCCACTCCTGCCTTGCTGAGTCTTCCCAGCCTGACACAAACCGCTCTCCCCGCTCCATCCAAATTCCCCCGCTCCCTTCCAACCTCACTCTTGCTCCTGCTTCATGTCAGGATGACCCTGCGCTGCTGGTGATTGGCACTCCAGAGAAAGCCCCTGTGCTTGGCTCCAAACGGTGGGTCTCTGAAACCCCTTTTGCTCTGCAAAAGCATCTCAGGAGGGATCTAGATCGGTAACAAGACAGGGCCAGGGCACAGTTTCAGATGCTGCGTCGTGGTCATCCAAGCTGTTAACTGTTCACACGCTCCCTGGCTGGCGCTAGCCAGACCTCTCCCAGACAATCCTGGACACTGTTCAGGGGGTGGCAGGAGCCAGGGATTGTCACTGCATGGGAGAGGCCAAAGGTGAGCTGTATCAGCACAAACCAGACTGCATCAATCCCCTCAGGGCTCCTGGCTCCCTACATTCACTAGAGCAGATACAACCTCAGCGCAAATGAGCTTCAGGGAGACATCCTTGCCAGGAATATCATCTCTGGCTTTGTTCTCCAGCCTCTCTCTGGGTTTAAGCCCCATCCAACTCTAATGCCATTGGCAGGGTTGGAAGCCACCCTGGCTCCCAACCATGGGAGCCCTTCTGGGGGAAGTTGGGCAGGCTGCAGACACCGGCAGGGCTCTGCGGCATCCCAGACAGGACTCGGTTGTCTGTACAAGTCTGGGGGCTGTTTAGCCCATACCCCACTGAAACGCTGACTCTGAAAAGCTCCACATCCAGCTCCACCACCCCATTTCTGTGAGCTCTCTACCCCTGTCTTGGAAAGAGGCACTCCCAGAGACTGTGCCCAAGGGAAAAGTGAGTCAGCTGGCCCCGCTGCACCCCCAGCCCTTTCCCAGTGGGGTCTGCCACTCTCCCCTGCACTCTCAGCCCCCCAGTTTACAGGGACTGTGCCTGCTCCCAGACCACTCTGCACCTTTCCCCCTCATCTGATCTCCATGCCACTGCTCCTCCCTGGAACAGCTGCAGCACAATATGCTCCACAACTTGTTAAGGGGGATGGGAGGAGGAACGGCAAGATAGAAATAAATAAAATAAAATACATCTAGCTTAATCCTTTTATCACTCTACTTCTTTCAGTCGTTTACAGAGATAATAATCGCCCGGGCTCCACGGGAAGCACTGATGGAAGCAGGCACAGAAATCTCACGGCAGCATCCCGCTCCCTCAGCTGCTGTCACTTTGGGCGTGAGGTGAGAAAGCAAAGCCTTCAAGAGGGCCAGAGGGGAGCTAGAGGAGCAAGGTCGGGGCCAGCTGGACTCAGAAAAGGGAAAAAAATTGGGAAACAGGGATCAGAGGCAAAGCTATAGGAGAAGGAGGAATGCAGAGAGAGGGAGCAAGATAAAATGGCACAGAAGGAACAGAGCGAGAGAAGGGAGAGATGATATGGCAGAAAGCAAAGCCAGCACACACCTAAGTATGAAGCCTGTCAGTAAAATGCTGCTGGCATTGCAGACCCACCAAAGGTCCAACCACTGGTCCACACCAGGTCTGGATGCCCTGCAATTTGGATTCCCTACTGTGTCCCCATTGGGGATGATGGTCCCCAAGGGGACCAGGCATCCTGATGGCCCCCAGGGTCTCTGCTGCATTCAGCAAGTAAGAGGGAGGGGAAAACATCCCTGTGGGCAAGGGCAAGAGAATCACAGCAGGTTCCTCCTGGGGGACTGTGGGCTTTGCGCTGATGCTGGACGAAAGCCACCCAAACAGGGCAGCAGAAAGAGCCCAGCACGTACAGTACTCGTAGCACATGTTGACTCCAGTACTCCCACATCAACTGGCAGCTGTCTCTTCCAGCAACCAGATGCCTTCATGGCATTAAAGGGCGGTGGATCAAGGTCATCCTTTCCCAAGGGTTAGCCATCCCCTTTTCCCTTCAGGCCTGCTAACACAGCACAGCAGCTTGCTGGCTCTTCAACACATCTCCTCCACACACACCGATTCACCCACTCATTACCTCACGTGCAGCACCAAATGTAACCCCACTTTCCCCAGATTCTTCCCATCCCAGAGAGGCCTCCCACCATATTCGTCCCTCCCCACATCCCAAGCTGTTCTGTGTGCGGCAAGGGGACTTACTACATAAGAAGTGGCCGAGTGTCACCCTGCCTGTCCCCACAGAGGGAGACAGTGCCCTGGGAGGTGGGGACAGGATGACAGAGCTACTTCATGCACCATGTTCCCACCTGGGACTGTTGTCAGTGCTGAGCACGTGGTGAGGAACTGAAGTCTGGCTGAAAAAGAAACAAATAGCAAATCCCCAGAGAGCAGCTTCCCTGCTCCCGACAAGAACGTTCGGTTGATGGCTGAGTGTGGACAACCTCTTCCTCAGCCCTCAAGTCCCTTGGGCTCTGCTCCTGACCTCCTTCTCAAGCTGAGGGTGGAGGCCATACGGATGAGACTGGGGAGAAAGGCTCCAGATGGATCTGCCCCTTGTCTAGAGCACCACCTGCCCTGGCTTTCAGGTCCAGCGCCAGGAGAGTGACACACAGCCGTGCCGCGCTTCCCCGCACGTTTCCAGAGGACCCTCGTAAAATCTGACCTTCGCGCTATAAACCTGTGGCTGATTGCTGAGTAAGTCCTTTCCTCCCGGGTGATTTAGCAGGGGCTGTCGAAGGAGCCGCAGTTTGTCAGGATTAGAAGAAGAATTCATCAGGAAGCAGCACGGCCCACCTGCCTGTCTCCTCTTGTACCCATCACCAAAGCCATTCCCTGCTCGCTGCTCCCCCCTTCTCCCCAAAGAGCCCTGTGCTTTCAGGAGGGCAGGAGTCAGCAGGGGCAGGGGTGCTTGGCTGCCTCTGCTCTTTTCTTTCCCTGCCATAAGGCTCTTGGGGCCAGCTCTGCAGTCAGGGGAATATTATCTCTCCATGCTGCTGTTAATCTCTTTATGGCATCATTTGACCCTTTGTAACATCCATTGATTTTTGAACTACCCTTTACAGCAACTCTTTAGAACCCTTTGGTCTAAATTACTAAACATCGGTGCCCAGGGCAAGACATGGGAACAAATAAAGAGATGGGGGAATGTCCATTCAGTAACCGCGACTTCCCAGCTTCCCTCAGCCTCCCCTCATGGGCATCCTGCGGATCTCCTTCCCTCCTGGCACGGTGGCACCCCACCCTACCACAGCTGTGCTCCGAAAACAGGCACCATGGTTCATCCCGCCATACATCTGGCAGGAGGTATGGAGCCCAGATGGCACTGCCCCAGATGTCCCAGCCTTGTCACTCCCTGGCCACTGCCGTATCCAAAGGACATTGCCATCTGGCCAACTGAGGTGGCCACAATGTTCCCGACGCTTGAAGCCACGTCGAGAAGAAGCCACTGGCCAAGGAGGCTAAGAGGGCACCTCACCGAGAGGTGAAGGCCGCTGCTTTTCATTTGCTGGGGAAACGACTTTTCACTCCAGATTAAGAGGTTCTAAGTTATTTCTGTTTCCCTTAGCACCCCCCCCACCTTGTCCAGCAGCGGCTCTCTCCTCGCCTCACGCTTGCTACTTGTCCAAATGAAATACTGAGCTGTATTGTCTACTATTATGATAAAACACACGATCGATCACGCTGATGCGTTCCGTGAGCGTGACATAAAAATGACGAATGCGCTCTGGCCAAACACCCAAATGTATTCGTCCCACATTAGTACAAAATGAATATTAATATGCTGGAAAATGGCTCGAGTGATGAGGGGTTTGTATCATATTAGAGGACACTTCATTCCTTCCTCATGTTTGAGACTGCGTTGGCGCCCAGCCCGGACACCAGCCCTGGGATATGGAGCACAGGCCTGTTTTGACAGGATGGCAGAGGGCGAAATGCTTGACCACAGTGTGGAGCCGAGGCCCACAGAGCAGATTTCAGAGGGCCAGGGTGGTACCAAAATCAGAACAGACCCATCCTTATCCGCTCTGTGAATGCCTCATGACCTCTCTTTTGTGTATTATCATCCCCTCCTCAGGTTTCTTCAATCCAAAGACCACCGGGAGGGCTTAATGGGCTGTGGGATACGTTCATCAGCTTTGGATTTGGCTGGGTTCACCTGCTCAGAGCAGCTTTTCATAACGCCTGCCTTCCTCTATGGGGTGCAGCAGAAGAGCTGATGAGCGCAATGGTGAAGCTAATACACTGTACAATTAGGCCAGTCATCACGTGATTTCCATAACCACGACCGCTCCTCTGCAAACTTACAGAACACATGCAGCAGCATACACCAAGCAAAGAGGAGAGGCAGGAATTTTCATGTATCCATCATAACCCCCCTCTTTCTTTCCCATATCCATCATAACCCCCCTCTTTCTTCACCTCCGAGCTGCAGGACTCAAGCACAGCAAGTGGCTCCCTCCACTCAAGGGTCTGCACACTGTGGTTGTTGCCTTGGTGGCATGGGGAGCCCCACACATACTCAGAGGCAGTCCTCACCCCAAAATACATACTGTAGAAGTAAGACAAAGCTGGAAGAGGGGAAGGAGAACTTCACCTTCTCTCAGCCATGTCTCAGGTAAACATTCACGTTGCTAACTCAGTGGTGGTGGCTGAATCCAGCTCACCGGGCCTTTCTCTGCCAGGTCTACCACATGCATTTCTCTACTGCTGCTTCAAAGGAAGGAGAAGTGAATACATGCTTTAGCATTATGGGTACAAAATTGCTATCAAAGCCAGGAAGTCTCTGAAAATGCACGTGTTCCACTCCGCAGGCCCCACGGCACATTCCCTTGTGCCCCCTGCCCACTGCACGCACATCCTCTCTCGCAGCCACGAGCTGCTGGCCGAAAAAAAGCCTCAAGAACGGCCCCAAAGGAACTGTTTGTACCCAGAGCGCTCCCCACCGCCTTTCATCTCCAGCAAGCAGGCCTTTCTACAGCACCATCAATACAGGATGGAGAAGGAATCGTTAGATGTGGCACTTCCATCAATATCTCTAAGAGGAACAGGTGACATGAAAAAAGGTGAACCTGAGACCTCTTCAGACTGGAGACAAAGAAATTACAAGGCCCTTTTATTTTAGATGGCTTAGCATTTTGGTTTATATCTATATCTACACCTAATTTATGTACCTAGAAATGTAGCATCCATTTTTCCTTTGTAAGAGGGAAGTGGAGGCTGAAAGCTACAACCTTTGCCTGGAAGACTAAATGGCCTTTGGAATAGGCCACTAAGTGATAAAAACAACCTGAAAAAGCATGTATCCTTGCATCATTTAAGATGACCTTTTAGAAGGGAGACTTTGGAAGAGGGGAGAAAATGAAGAGGGGGTGGGAGGAGGTGGGGAGAGAAAAGGAAAAGAGAAAGAAAAAGCTGGGGGAAACCAAATTTTCAACCCAAACATCCGCTGGCAGCATCCAAAGCAGCTGCCGCTAGAACAAGCAAATAAAACTCCAAATAAAAAGAGAGGTGCTGGTTTATTTCCCCCTATCAAACAATATATCCCAGCTAATGGCAGAAGAATAAAAAATTACCCGACGCAGCCCGCGAGAGAGGAAGAGGAGAGAGCGGGGAAGAGGGAGGGGAGAAAGGTTATTATAAATGTGTCAAGCTTGTTTATGGCCCTTTATCAGCAAGCGCAGCGGAAAGAGAGAGGCGCCGTTAGCGCGTTTTAAAAGTGTTTGGCAGCTTTGTTTGGGAATGTAAATAATCTTTATATTCAGGAGTGTTTCTGGTTCAAGGAACGCGCAGGAACGTGCCACCCGTGCGGACAGATAAGATGGGGTGGGTTTTTTTTTTGGAAGGACCTTCTGACATCCCTGCTGGGCTCTGCCTCCTGGGTCTGCGGCATGGGCGCTTCGTCTGAAGGTCTGAAACCGCGTTCGATGGAAAAGGCTGCATGGGGAATATAAAGGGATTTAGGGGAGGACTTGAAACCCACGGAAAACCCTTCAGTCAAGGTCAGATGCTGGGCTGGTTCCCCTCCTCCCTGAAGTCAAGGGGGGGTGGTTAGATTCTGCTCCAGAGGAAGGCAGCTTCGATGCTCGGCGCAGAACACCACGGCTGTGCCCAAACTGCAGCCCCCCGGGAGCAGAACGCAGCAGCGGGAGGGGGACATCGACCCAGCAGAGGATCCGCTCACCCCTTTTTCTGCTGCTCTCAGTCCCTCCTGCAGTTAACGTAACCGATAGGTAAATCACTCCCATTTATTTACCCCGAAAATATATTACCAGGAATACCCACGCCCCGAAGGGAGCTGACGTCTCATTTTTCACAGGCAAGACGGAGAGGAAGAGCCCTGAAGAGCAGCAGTGGCAGAGATGAACCGGGAGACTGCCACAGACACGGAGACAAAGGAGGCGGCTGCGGCGCCTCTCCCTGCCGCGGCAAGGGGAGATTCACGCTCCGCAGATTAATTCCGAAGCAGCGTTTAACTCATCTCCCTTTGGGGATGAAGGATTTGCCCTGCGTTTCGATGAGACGTTCAAAATCCTGCTCATCATTCTGGGAAACGGCGCTTAGTTAAATTGTCACCTCTCGAGCGCGAAGGCGGGAGCGGGGCCATGCTCCACATGGGAGCTGGAGAGCCCAGGACGCACGGAGGAGAGTGGGGCGATAGTGGGGAGGCCATGCAGAGGGGACTGGAAAGGCGGTGGCATGAAGCTGAGCAGCTTGAGGGCTTGAAGGAGCTTGAAGGATGAGGAGGGAGCAGAGGAAAAGAGGAATGCTTGGAAGGAGGGTAAAGGCCAGAGGGCAAAGTTCTCCTCCTGTGGGAAATGCAGGCGGGTGAAGCTAAGCCTTCCTGATCTCTGATCTCATCTTTTAGGCTACACCACTCCTGTCTCCTTCCTGTGCTCCCCAATCTGGTAAAAGAGCTGAAAGTTCAGGGGGAACATGCAGCTCTGCTGTCCCTGCACGCCCTGGGCTCCCACAGCCAGGAAAAGGGGGAACAGCCAGAAAAGGTCAGCAGATGAGCATGTGTGTGAGCAACCCCAAATCTCTGTACCCACCGACGGCCTCAGGAACACCTCTGTGAGCACAGAAGGGCAGAGACAGCACGGGCTGTGCTCCGGTCTCACTGTAAATCCACTCTGAGCCAGAGGGTCGGACCCAAGTGACCAGCCTGGGTGTCTCGGCTCCAGTCACACAGGACTCTGGTCTGTGGGACAGTTATCAGAGCGACTCCTGCCCATGAGTCTCCAGAACTGGCAAGGAATGAGCCACAGAGTTGCTACTGGCCTGAGGACATCCAAGCAGAAGTCCAGAGGCCTTTTTTTGCTCTGGAGATGCTTCCCACCTGCTTGTCAAGATGGTGCAGCTGCATTGAAGCACAGATTTTGAAGACAGGAGCCCAGCATAAGAGCAAAAGGGGGATTTTTTCCTTTTAAACCCTGGCACACCGGCACTTTCTGGGAGGCACCGGGTACTGTCAGACCCACAACAGCCTCCTGCTAAAGGAGCCAGCAAATTCACCTACCCCCTGCAGCCAGGTGCCTGGAAATTGTCATATAAAGGAATTTAAATGTAGATGCTGCCCAGAGAAGGGGTGGGTGCCCCATCCCTGGGGGTGTTCAAGGCCAGGTTGGATGGGGTCCTGGGCAACCCAGATCAGTCTGTGATTCTATGATTCTATGATTTACTGCGAAGCACGACCTGCACACAGATGGGGGGAGGAATGCTTGAGCAGGAGGCGTGAATGACTATCGCGGGCAGAAAACCCCCTGCAATTCATGCATCACACAAATGGTTGTGTATATTAAAGCAATGAGGACAAAGGGTATTGATTTAGCGCGAGTATCAAGAGTCCCAGGTGCTAAAACCTGAAGAAATACAAACTGTGCTGGGCAGAATAACAACAAAACGAAATGATAAAAGGATATGAGCGTTTGAAAAGACGCGTAGGACGGGCTATAAATTCTAATAATCCATATTTCTCGAAAGCAGCAGCTATTGACTCAAAAACAAAAGAGCAGGCATTGTAATGTAACAAATGTCAGACGGGATAGCAGCAGGAATTCAATTTGCTCTGGCCATATATCAACTTGAAACTTAATGTAATGGCACGTAGTTAAAGCTGCACCCTCACTTAATGGCTATTACCAGTCCTGGGTGGGTTTTCCAGCAAGCATAAAGCAGTGAGTAATTGGCCCCGCTCTGCCTGCATCACTGCTAATGAAAAAAACCCCAGCGCTCTAGCCTGGCAGGAGCGGGAGAAGGGGAAGGCAGGGAATCCAGGGAAGGCAGGCAGCACTAGAGCTGCCAGCATCCCTCGAAAGAGTTTCAGGAGAGACCTCACGGCCTCGAGCTGCCTCCTATCTCCTTTGCGTAAGGGCTGGATTCTTGTGCCAGCAGCCTGCCATCCTCATGGTCCCTCTAGAGTGAAGGGGTTTCAGGAAAAGAAAGAGAAACCCTGGGTGGTTCCACACCTCAACCAGCCCCTGAACACACTTGGGCAGTGGCTCTGCGGTCAGCCAATTAAGGCTGTTGTAATTACTCCTCTTCGGTGACTGCAAAGGGCCGAGCTAAATGACATTTTTCTCATTCAATGGTTATGGAAGCAGCAGAAGCGTTGACGTTGCTGAGAATATGCCCTGAGCGTGCGTTAGAGGCGAGAGACAGTGAATGGAAGAGGAGGAGGAGGAGGGAGGAGGCATGGATGTGGGACTGGAACCTCAGTAGCAATGAAGCATTCAAAGCGATCCAGGGAGGGCAGAGACGTAAAGCCCTCCTAATCGCTTCATTGCAGATAGGCAGGGCCATTCCCAAGAGGCACGTGATGGTTTCTACCACGAGCAAAGCTTGTAAAACTCTCACTTTCCAGGGATGTGCTGTTCCAAATTGCAGGAACAAGGAAAAAATAAGACCAGCCTCCAGGAAAAACTGTCTCAGGTCTGTGATGGAGCCTCATGCATGGCAGAAAAGGACTCCGGAAGGTCAGGCAGCGCTGCGCTAACCTCCCTGCAGCACAAACAGGGCCAGTTGCACTCCGTATCGTGAATTATGGAATCGTGGCCTTTGACTTTGCGGGAACAATGCTGTCTCAATGGTCCCCGTGAGGCTATTTAAATGCCTTCTACAGCCTTTTATTAAAGCAATAAAGATACCCAGAGCTCGGGCCTCGGCTTTGACTCCTCATTTAGCACCAACCCTACCTAGAACTCGTGGAGACTTCTAAGGCAGCATGGACTGCTGTGCAAGTAGAGGTGTGAGTGAGCAGTTGCTTGGGTGCCACAGCACCACAGGGCAGTGGATGGGTTTCGGCACAGAGGAGCTGCCGAAAGCCTGGCATGAGCTCCCTGGCACCCCAGCCGCTCTCCAGGGACAGGAGGTACTCACGGTGCTGAGATCTTTCCTGCATCCACCCCGCAGGTGAGGACACAGCCCAGCCACATCAGCACAGGTGGGGAGCACGGTCAGGAAAGAGCCCAGCTCCCTTGCTTTATGCAGCATGCATGGGAGGGAGGCAGCAGGTTTTTGTGTTGCAGGAGGCTGAGCATGCCCATGGGAACCAGGCCTTGGGGGCAAGAAACTGGAAGCAGGGAGGGAGTTAGTGCAAATCCACGTTCCAGATGAAATCTCATCTTTAAACCCCGAGTTCCTGTAGCAGTGTCTGCTTTAATGCCCACAGGCCTTGCTTTCCTCAGTAATCTCAGCCATCGCTCTCCTGCAACTGACACCACCAGGAATGAATCTCCCCTGAAGCTGACAAAAAACTCTCCCCAAACTGCTTTCCTCTGGAGCCACGTTTACCCACGTTTAGCCACGTTTACCCAAGAGAGATACCGAAGCAAGAAGATCTGAAGCAACCACTGCCTGGCTCACCCCAGCTCTGCACTGATGCAGCAACAGCCACCAAGCGTGGCCGAGGCCTGTCTTGGCAGCAAGAACAAGACCTGACAGCAAGTGGGTCAGTTCAGCTTGTGTACCCCAGGCTCCTTCCCCTGCTAAGGTCAAAGCGGAGTTGAAGCAGTCTTGGGATTGTTCCCAAGACCTGGGGCAGGCTGCCTGGCAGAGAGGGGGGACCCCTCAGCCTGACTCCCAACAAACCAGCTGGAAATATTCCCTGCCTCTGTTACAGCCCCGGAAAGATTTTATGCATTTAGCCTGGCGTCTCTGCAATCGCCGTGTTAAATGCTGACCTCTTTCCTGGAATGCCATAGCAGCTACAAGGAGGAACACTTAACTTCCAGAAATAAGGAGTAATCACATTTTCCCACTGAATGGATTGGGAACGGCCACTGGGAGACTTCACCTTCTGAAATGGTAAGCCTGGGGCTGGGACTGGCATTTCCAGCAAACTGTAGACCCTGTGGAGCATCTCCAGGGTCAGGGAAAGGTCTAAATAATAAAGCTCATACATCTTTTAATTGAGGAGCTGGCCTGGTGCTTGGGCACAGCACGCTTGTGCCCAAAAGCCAATATTAAGCATTCAAATTTAGGCAACGGAGGAAAAGAAGGACAGAAGCAGATGGACTAAGACTCTACACATTTGTGAGTAAAATCTACCAGAAAAGCGCATTAGTGCTCCTTGGAAACCAGAGTGTTTCATGGAGGAGTATGCACGCAGGAGAGGACCTCCTCAAGTGAGTCCAGTTATCAAAACACACTCTTAGGCACAGTTTCTGCAGATCTCCCATAGCCTGTATCCAGGCTGTAGGCACACTTCTATGTCCCTGGAAACTCCAGGCACTAGGACCCACTGAATTCCCTCGGATGCACCACCTCCTTCCCCGAGGTGGGCACGAGCCCAACTCAGAGCCATGCTTCAGCCTACAATCGAGATGCCCACTGTTAGGAAGAGCTCAATGTCTCATGAGATGACAGCTTCATCATGGAACCCAACAGGAGAGGTTAGCAAGGTATAAACTGGGTTTGAGCTACCTCAGCCAAAAACACACTCAATAAGATGTTCTGGCCAGGGTGGTGAAAACCCAACTGAACATCTCTGGATTTTATCTCAAAGTACTTTGCCACCTTGATAGATTCACATTAGGTAACTGTTGTCTTCTGTCTCCTCCCAAACACACTTCCCACCCCTCTCACTTTGTTCCGGAGACCTTTACTGCAAGACTCTGGAAGTGAAAGCTGAGATTGCAGCAGCTGTGCTCTACAGCTTGCCCATGGCATCCCTTCCCAACCCTAGAAATGCTGGGAATTAGGCTGTGCAGACAGAAGGTGGGAAGCTCGTTTTGCTTTTTCCATCTCAGTCTTTTCTTCTAAGCTGTCTACGGAAAAACAGCAACTTTGAAGCTGACACCAGTGCTGTCCCACCACTGGTGGTCCACCAAAGAACACGACAAGATTTTCCAGGTCCCTTAGTCGAGGTCTTCGAGCAGACCCTTGATCAGCCCTCCTCAGCTCCACATGATGATCCACAAGGTCTCTAACAGCAGCTCGCACGACTTCCCCTAGAATACCTCGCACATCTCCCTTTGAAGCTGTGACCTGATTACCATAAGCAACGCGCTGCAGATGTACCTCTGCAAGCCCAGGAGCACCAGGGGAAATGAATATATTAGTATTTATCATATTAATGCAGATCAAGCTGGGTATTTGTTCTGACATTTCAATAATAGCTTTTTCTAGAGGTTTTTTTTAAGCAGCCGCGTGTGTTCCCCCCCTCCCATCCCCCCTAAATAATTCATTGTTACATTCAACTGCTCTTAAATTGGGGTCTTTTGTTTTCCATCAAACTAAGCCCTTATTTGGATGGCCAAAGGGGAGAGAAGGTATAAATGGGCACTCTCTTCTTTCTCTTCTCCATTCTCTCATTCCCTCTTCTTTCTCTCTCTCGTTAAAATCTCTTAATCAAAGTGACAATCTGTCTTTCCCGGGAAGGAAGCTGGCGCCTTTGAACAGCGCTGCTCCGAGAGCTCTCTGCTTTGATGTGGGATTTAACTGATGCCTTTAGCAAGCTTCAAGTGCCCAGGCCCACATGTACCCAGGCGTGTGTTCCTGTGTTTGTCCTTGCTGTGCACACACAACCTGGCCCGCCCGCACGTCACCACGTGCCGGTGACCACACTGAGCAGCCACACGAGCCTCATCCCTGAGCACAGTTCTGAGGGGACCTTATCCTCCTCCCTCTCCCTCAGTGACAGCTCCAGGTTCTTCGTTGTCTCCCAGCTTCAGGGTAACGCAGCGTGGTGCGTGGTGCATGGGGCTGGTGCCCATGGGAGGTCAGGAGTGTACTGGAGGTTGGGCTCCTGCATGTCGTGCTCCCTACTCCTACAGCATGTTCACATCCAGCATCTTCCTGGGTGATGAGGCACAGCGTCACGCAGTGACATCTCCCCATTTCACAGCCAGCAAACTACCTTCCCTACCATGTAACAAAGCCCAACACTTGTTGCTGTGATTTTTTGGCAGTTACTCATCATGTAAGATCATCCCCAAGATCTCTACTCAACTCATAGCAAATGCTTTGAGATTTGGAATCATAGAATCATAGAATGGTCTGGGTTGGAAGGGACCCCAAGGATCATAGAGTTCCAAACCCCCTGCCACAGGCAGGGACACCAACCTCCAGGCCTGGAGCTACACAAGGCTGCCCAGGGCCCCATCCAACCTGGCCTTGAACACCTCCAGGGACGGGGAATCCACTACCTCTCTGGGCAGCCTGTTCCAGCACCTCACCACTCTTTCTGTAAAAAACTTCCCCCTAATATCTAATCTAAACCTTCCCTCCTTTAGCTTTAGTCCATTCCCCCTTGTCCTGCCATTATCTGCTCTTTTAAAAAGTGGAATCCCCTCCTGCCTATAAGCTCCCTTCAGGTACTGGAAGGCTGCAATGAGGTCCCCCACAGCCTTCTCTTCTCCAGGCTGAACAAGCCCAGTTCCCTCAGCCTCTCTTTGTAGGGCAGGTGCTCCAGCCCTCTGATCATCATTTCACCTAACTCTTCAGAGATCCCCTTCCAGACCAGCACTGGGACCTTTCTTATCCAGGTTTCCTAGGGAACCTGCTTTGGCAGGAGTGTTGGACTCAATGATCTGTAGAGGTCCCTTCCAACCCCAACAATTCTGTGAATCTGTGATATAAGAGAAGTTCTTGGTCCAAGCAAACAAGATCTCTAGGCTTTGCATACAGTGGAGACTTTACAGGTGCTTCTGCTTACTCACAGCCTTCCCAGTGGAGTTCCCTAGCAGCAGGCCAAGTGTGCAAATGCTTTACAAAAGATGGAACAACATGAACCTTGGAAGTACAAATCTCCAAAGCAGCTTCGAGTCAGACACAACAAAACCCTGACAGGAACAGAATCCAGTACTGACAGAAGCTTCTTGTACCAAAAGCCAGTCTTCGAGCAAAGCCGGTGTCCTCTCCTCATGCCCTGCTATCAAGAGCCCATGGTTTTTTTTTCAATTTTAACCTTTTGAGTTTTCTCTACCTACCTACTCCTTTGGCAACGTTTTTCTCATCTCCATGGCACCCTTAGGGTCACCTCCCTCTATTTCGAGGACCTGCATGTTCTCCTTTGCTTGGGTCCTTTCAGTGCCCTCCCAGGGCGTTATCCCAGAGTCTTTTGCTCCAACTCCAGATGATCTTCACTGGGTATCTCTTTCTGTAAGATCAACCAAAACCAGGGACTATACGCCTTCCACAGAGGAGTGAGGGAACACAGCAGTTGCCACCTAAAACCCAGGGAGATCTGGAGGCTAGTGATGGACTGCCTACATCCAGGGATTGTGGGAAAGACACAAAGGTAGGCTTGATGTGGACACAAGGGAGAACTGGAGTTCTTGGGGAATGAAACCGAGAGAAGAGGAACAGAAAAGACAAGAACTGAAAAGGGAGTGCCCAGGGAGTAGGAAGAACACAAGGAATATGTTTTACGGTGGATAGGGAGGATTTTCATGTGCATCGGGAAGCAGGGAGATCTCCAGGGAGGTTTCCCAGGGCATTCGTTGTGACTGGAATACGCACAGGAAACTTTCCACCCCCAGCTTTTATCACGTTTGATGTAGGAGGAGGTAGAGTCTGATTCTTGCTCCTCAGAGGCAGGGCCCTGAGCTAAAGCTTTACCACTTCACTGTCCTGGCCACCTTCCCATGGATGACCAAGTCCATCCAGTTATATCTACCTCCCTCCCCACAAGGCCCTGGCTTCCCAGCGGCGCTGGACATCCACAACCCCCACAGCCCCCACAGCCCCCTGAGGATCAGCTTAGCCACTCGGACCCAGATCTCTGCTCGTGGCTTTGAGAAACGAGGGGCACGAGGAGGTTGGGCTGAGTCTCGTTGCCTGGTCCCCCCCCACTCCCGCTCTCTGGGGTATGTGGGGTCCAGCTCTGCAGTATGTGGGGTACACATGCCTCAGAGGTTTCAGATCGTGCCCTCAGCATGCTGCCCATGATAAAAGCCAGGACAGGGATCTCTCCATAGAATCCCCACGTCACTGCTAGCAGGGAAGCGAAGCCAAAGGGCAGGATAAACACGGCGGGGTACGGGATGCCTGTGCATAGCCGTGGTGCTCCGCAGGCACCCCCTTCCCCTTAGGGGCTCCCAAAATCCCAGCAGGCTGCCTGCAGTCACTGTGCTGCACTCACCTGCGCTTTACATTCTGCATGTCCCTCCCGAGATCTGCTGCCAGCTTAATAGAGTGCACACTGGAGAAGGTCTCCCCTCAGCCCCTACCTTCATGCATAGCCAATCAGGCCTCCTGATTATGCAAATTAAATACAGTCACATCACTCCCCCCCACCCCTTGCACCTCTACCCCGCCCCATTCCAGCATAAAAAGAGGGAGGGGGGAAATAACAAACCCTCCATTCATAACCAGAAACATTAATTATATGTAATGATGGGCAGTCAACTCCCTGAAGCATTTGCATAATTACTAATGCTAATGGATTCAGAGTGCCTCTCTCCTTCTCGTGGAGCAAATTTAATTGGAAAATGCATAAAAGCATGAGGAGGGAGGAGGGTGCTCATGGTCTGAAGTGGCACGCGCAATGCTGAGGAGCTCCCTGGGAAGGGTGGAGGGAACCCGGGTCTCCCTCCTGGCTCCAGCAGCCAAACCTGCCGCCTCTTCCCTCACCTGCATCGTTTCTGGGGAGCAGGCACGGAAGGAATCAAGGGGTAGGCTGAGAGAGCAGGCAGGGCAGCTGCCTCCATCCCAAGAGGATTACAGAAATAAGATTGAAAAATCAGATTCAGCAGTTCTTATCTAGATACCCCCCAGCCAGCGAGCGGTAACGCATGCCACCTTCTCGGCAGTGGGATGCCTTGGGCTCTCTGGCCACACAGCGCTCTGATAGCTCTGTCTCTGTTCCCCCACACGTGTCTGGAAACTGCTGAGCTTCCCCACAGCAGAATTTGCTGCTTTTTCCCCGCTGCCACCAGTTCAGTTGCCCCCAGGCTTGGCTACCTTTCCTCAGCAAAGCCAACCTCGTGGATGCAAGAGAGCCTGAACCTCTCTGTGCCACTGGGACTGTCCTTTCCCTCATTTCTGCCAACCTAAGGATGCCTAAAGGAGGTATCAAATCCAGGGCTGGGCCAGCTCCTGTGGTCTCCTCAGCCCCGCTCCCACCGCTCTCGAGCACACCTCTGCAGCCAGCATTTTGTAAGGGGCCAACAGAGCGTGATTGAACTTTGTTTCTTCCACCCCTTCCCTGCATTTACTCCTCGTTTCTCGAGAGTTTGGCACCCTGCAGACAGGGCACAGGAGGCCAGTTAAGCCCCTTCAAACCCACCGCCCCTGCCGTCCTTGAGGGTCTGAGCTCCTCAACGGAGAGAAGTTTTGCACCGTGAGCAGCTGGTGGGGCAGCAGATGGCTGGGAATCTGTAAATCTAAAATAAAATATAAAAACCCCCAACCTGGGGCTGTGACAGCGGCGCTTTTATTGTTCACTTGTTCCCACTGCCGCCAGACTCCAAGTGCATATCAAGCAGGGCGCATGCCCTTGCAAACGTGATCACAGGCGGTTGCACAGAGCGGTGACAGACCTACTCGACCGTTCCCAAGCCAAGCGACCCGAGGAGGACACCCTGTAACCACAACAAACCTCTGCACCGTCGCAGAGGGAGAATGAACCCCTTCATCTCGCCCCTCTGCCGTGCTTCGGCAGTGGCGCAGCACCCTGAGGGACTGGACACCAGGCTTGGCTTTTTTCCCTCCTTTTTATTGTGCTATAAAACACTGCACACACCTTCGGCAGCGCATCAATAATAAACACTGGTGATAATACTGTCCCTGGAGCGTAGCAGCATTTCATCAGCAAGGAAATTGTCCTCTTAACAGTCCGGCAGGTGCCCACAGGCAAGGCCCTTGCTCTGGGAGGGCTTTGCACATCTGCCTCTCGATGAGACCGGCCCCGTAATTCAGGGGAGGCCTGGGCTGTTTGTCACTTTTCAGGCCGCCGTGAGATAAGTTTGGTTAGCTTTTAATGCTTGGGAGTGTGAAGAGGGACCAGAGACAGCTTTGGCCACGAATCTCTCTCCTCCTGACTTCTGACCTGCAGCAGTGGCCACTCTGGGCCTGGGTGTCCGTTGTAAACGCTTCCAATAAGCAAGAAATCTAACTGGCACCTCCACACACCAGAACCAGGGCCTTAGGCAAGGCTGAGATGGAAAAACATTTCAACTATGCTCGTCTGCTTCTGTCAGCTCGCTGGGGACCTTGTTCGAGACCTGCTGAATTTGGTGGAAGCCGCAGGTTGCTGGCACCTCCACAAAACAAATGAATAAAACCCCTCAGGAGTCCAACGGATGACCTGGGGAGTTGAAGTATTGCTATATGCTCCGACAGTGTTTCTTACTCAGGCACGTCTGAGCCACCGATTCTCCCTCAGAATATGGTTTAAGCTCCAAACGACTTAACGATAACGAATTCTGAATGTTACCAGCATGCCTCGTTTGCTCTAGACCCGCCCCCCCCAAACCAGGGTTTAAACTCTTTCCCTTGGGAGATTTCGAAAGCCTAAGCTCACAGCCTACCTTTCCCTTTATTATATTTTTTAAATCATGACACATTTGGCCATCTAGACGCTTTGCCCGGCTTACAAACCACTTTGAAATCCAGTGAACATTTGATCCATTTTTCCAATCTACTAGAAACGCACGGACACAACGGGGGCACATTTTCATTCCCTCCAGCTAATCCCAACGCAAATGGGTGCCCAGCATCCCTCCTTTTAGAAAACAGCCTTTTTTCATTCACTCATTTATCACTAGAGAAAGGCGAAGATGGAATCAAAGGAAACGCTGCCCAAAAAAAGCCGCGAAGCTGCATAACCGCTGATTAAACCCTGGTTCGGGTGAGAGTTCAACCCCAACTAAACTTTGGACAAAAACAATCCCCACTTTTCCATGGAGAAGTAGGAAAAAAACCCCCAAACCCTTTTTGAATTGATGTACAAAGCCTGCAGCAGGCCGCCGAGCAGAAACGGGGACTGCGAAGGTGGCTTCGCTCGATATTACCCCTGAGCTCTGGTTGTGGCAGTGCAGCCCAGGCCAGGAAGGGTTCTGTGGGAGTCTACCAAGGTTCTAAGACCCCTTGGTGGGTCTTATTTCATTTTACCACAGAGCTTTAAGGACTCAGAGTGGTTTTGCTTGGAAAAGACCTTCAAGATCATCAAGGCCAACCCTCTATCCAGCCTTACTAGGTCCAATACTACACCAAGCACAACATCTACTCTTCTTTAATGCCACCATGGCCAAAAATAGTGGCTTCAAATAAGGTAGCAGATCTTTCTGGTACAGTCCTAGGAGCTGCCCCAGAGCACTGTGAGGATGTTTGCCTGGTCTCAGCCATTGGTGCTCACCTGTGCTGGGATGCCTGCCCATTCCCAGCTGCGGGAGGGATGCTGCCAGCAGTGCACCAGAAATGATGTGCTCACAGCTCTGGACAAGAAACAGGCAGGACCTTTTGGGGACAACAAAAGAGAAGATTATTTACTCCAAAGCAAGTGCAGGCTCTCCCCTCCGATCCTGCATTGAGGCTAAAGCTTGAGAATGGGAAAAAAATCACTAAGTATGAGGTGAAGGGCTGGAACCAAGTGAGAAAGGTGCTTCAAATGCTCACAACCCCCAGAGACAGCCCAGAGCAACCCGGGCTGTCTCACAAAGACTGCTTCATTCCCCAGACTAGCTTGTTATTTGGGTAGGAGATTGCAAGCAGCAGTAGTTCACATCTGTATAGCATCAGCAAGACCAATGGACCCTACAAATGTCTTCACAAATTTCATATGGAAACGGTCTCAACTGTCACTAGGATCCAAAAGGCAAGTGGGCAGACCACAGCTATTTGTAAACAGAGGGCCACCCAAAGTTGTCGTATCTTCTGAGCCTGTTGATCTCTAAATATTATTTCCTCTCCACCCTGTATTTATCATAGCCTTGAACCCCAAGTCCCAGTATCTGGATGGTCCACAAGCCATAATGATGAAGAACCAAAAAATAAGAGGGACATCTGTAATTATAAAACAAGCCTAAGCATCCCTGACTTATTTTTCTCCTCGATCAGCTAACAACCTCAATGGCAATGACAGCACTACAGCAATAACTCAAGATACATCTCCTGAAGCTGCAGTTATTTTCCGAGATGAATGGAGAACTGATTTTGCATGAATCACTGGAGGTAGCTGGGACTGCCAGGAGACTCACGATGGGTTCTGCAGAAGAGATTTCTCAGTCCCTCATGGTGGAGTGGCAGTGCAAAGACAGCGTGCAAGGACACCATGGCAAAGGTTGCTACTGACCAGCCTCGAAGGACAGCATTTCCCAACAGGGTTATTGCTTGGAATTCCAGAAAGTACAGAGTGGCCTTGGTGAGCCCACAAAGGCACACCCCACAAAGGAACACCCCACAAAGGCACACCCCACAAAGGCACACCCCACCACTATTCAGCTGCTTGTGCGGATCTCTTGGATGCAGCAGCAAATTAAATAACGTTGTTTCTACAAGATTAACCCGCAGCAAAAACGCTGCATCTTCATAAGGCAAAATCTTTTGTTTATTGACAAAAATATATTAACTTCTTTTTCAGCACAGGAAATAAAGACATCCTGGAGAAGGACAATTTTATTTGCCATCTCCGATGCTACAACCTTTGGAAATACAAAAATATTTCCAATAATAATTTGTACCTTCAATCTGAAGGGGAAGCGACTCATTGTCTTCTTGATTAGCTTGAAAGCAGGGCTGAAAATTCATCTGGAATAGTTTTAAAAGTTAAAGATTTGCTATGATGACATTATTTCCATATTGGCAAAGTGTCTCTGCTTGGAATTGGCAACGTTTATTAGTATATGGAGCTGCACTTCCCAGGGCTAATGGACTATAAGGATGTATCATATATAGCAACGTATCATCCTTTGACCAAGGAGGCTGCATTGCAAAGTGTTATATCTTTTTGACTCACCACCCAAAGCATTCCAGCATTCCCAGAGGGCTACATTTGAAAAGATTTTCTTTTCTTTTAGTTAATTTTTCTTTTCTTTTAATGTTTTTAAGCTACTGGAAGTGACCTCGGTGCAGGGGGAAGAAGCTTGGATTGCTCGGTGACGACTTTTAAGCTCAGACTAAACAACACGGGGGGATGCTTCTAGGACTCGATGCCACTCACGGTCCTTTCGCGGTGCGTTAAAAGCTTTTTAATGTGAAGAGTTTCAAAATTAAAACAACGCTAATTGAAAGGTAAGTTACAAAAGGGAGTTGAGGAGAAATCGTTTGGCCATAATCACAACTTCAATCTAAGATCACGGTGTATCCAGAGAAAATAAACCCGCAAGGAATTGCATCTGGCAGTATGTGTTCATTCTCAAATGCCCACCTTCACATCTCAATTAGGTAAACCACCTAAATCGATTCCAGCCCCTGAAAAAGACCCTCTTGCCTTCTCAGGAAACCCCAGATATTGCTCAAAACATCTCCAAAAGCTTGGCAGGAGTTGGCTACAGCACATACAGAGTGAGTCAATAAAGGGCCTGCAGGAATCCTGTAGTGAAAATGGGGTTCCACTCTTGAAACTCCAGGTCTTGAGCGTCCTAAATCTCGTAGCATACATCCCATCCTGTCCCTCCCTTCACTTCGCCGCAACAGACATAACATTTTCCTTGAGAAACAAGCTAAGACAGATCAGAGAAATATTGACTCTGCTGAGGCCGAGTTGCCAATTAAAGTCAATTGCAATTATAGACTTAAAGAGTTTTGTGAAGTAAGTTTAAAAAAAAACACCCCACAACCCCACAAAGATACACTGAAATGCATTGAAAGCACTAATAAGTATTATATTTTAGATAAAAATTGACACTTAGGAAAATTGCATTTGGTACTTGGAGGTGACAGAAAAGCAGACTAGAAATGTTAAGGAAAACAGTCATTCTTTGAAAAGCCCTTTAAAACAATTAGCTGAGAAAGGCAGCCTCACTAATTCTGTGATATCAGAGTCCCACCTGGATCTAGATTTCAAGAAATGATACTCAGAACTATCGTACAGCATTCTTCCAGCCAAACATGGATAGAGGACCTCTACATCACACAGGTTTTTGGCTCCAGAGAAGCTGTTTGCATGCCCTCGGGTACACAGCACCCAGGGAACAGGACAGGAAGGAATTACAGGAAGGATCACTGTTCTTCTCCAGACTTTCTAAGACCCTTCTGGCAGAAGGAAGCCCTGTGGGACTGTTATTTTTCCAGGTAGACGCTACCTTCAGTGCTCACGGGGTTCCCATCATGCCTGTGCACCTCACAGTCTCTTTTTGTTGTTGTTATTTTATCATACTGCTTCAAAACAACATATAAACATTCAAAATCATTGGCTTGCTTGCAAAGCTTGAGGCTCTTAGCTCTACCTGCCTCTGAACATCTGAGTATCATCAGGCACACCAGCTGCTCTTCCCCAGCCCAAACTCCCACCCATCGCCACCCTTCGTATTTCATGGGTATCACATGTGTTTTTGTAACGTCAAAAATAGCGAAGGCTTAAATAAGACCACTAACAACATCTGCCACTTTGTGGAAGGCTCCGTCCTTGAACTACTTAGAGACATGTGTTCCAGGTGAGCCTGCCTCTGGTTGCTAGCCGTGCATTCCTTGCAGCATCCGAAGCTCCTCACTGCCAGCCCCGGACCAGGAGGTCACATGCAGATCCAGGACATGACCTAGAATCACACCCAGACCCAGGCAGAAGCCTCACAACTGCCTTCCTTAACGAGGAACCCGGGTTAGATGCTTAAATCAAACCTGGGAAATCTGTATTCCAGCCATGAGCACGCCGCAGACTCCCCGCGTGACCTTCGGCAGGTCATTTAAGCTCTCTGTAAAAAGGAGACTGATAACACTTCCGCTCTCTGCCTCGCGTATTTAGACCTTAAGCTCCTCAGGCAGAGATTGTCTCTTACGTGCACTGAGCCCATAACAGCTGGGGCCTCTACCAACTACTCTAACACCCATAATTATTAACAGGAAGGATGCAAGCAGCATGGACTTCTTATGGTGAGGAGCCCAGAACTGAACCCAGCACTCGAGGTGCCGAGTACAGGGGCACAATCACCTCCCCAGACCCGCTGGCCACGCTGTGTCTGATACAAGCCAGGATGCCACTGGCCTTCCTGGCCACCCAGGCACACTGCTGGCTCATGGTCAGTCGGCAGTCACCCAACACCCCCAGGTGTTTCTTCTCTCCTATCTTTTTGGCCTTTGCTCAACAAGAGCACAAAGACTCACAAGCTGCTTACAGGGTACAGTCCCGTTACGCACCCCAGGAGCCCGAGTGAGCGGCTGTGCTCTGTTTAAAAAGGAGGTGAGGAGGGGAAAATCCAAAGAAAACAGCTGCACTGCTGTGCCCTTCCCGGGGTGTAGGAAGTAGAGCCTCAAACCTTCAGGCTGGGTTTTGCTTCTGTGATTTTTTTTCCCAATTAGACATTCAGGGCTTGTTGATCCTGCGAAGATGGTGAAGGGCCAGGAGCATCTCCCCTATGAGGAAAGGCTGAGTGAGCTGGGACTCATCAGCCTGGAGAAAAGAAGCCTGAGAGGGGATCTGATCAATGGTTATCAGTATCTGAAGGGTGGGACACAGGGGGAAATGGCCAGCCTCTTCTCAGTGTCTGTGGGGACAGGACAAGGGGTGATGGCCTCAAGTTGGAGCACAGGGAGTTCCACACCAATCTCTGGAAGAACTTCTTCATGGTGAGGGTGACAGAGCCCTGGGACAGGCTGCCCAGGGGGGTGTGGAGTCTTTTTCTCTGGAGATATTCAAGACCTGTCTGGACACTGACATGTGCGACCTGTCCTAGGGACCCTGCTTTGGCAGGGAGGTTGGACTCAATGAACTCTGGAGGTCCTTCCAACCCCTACTATTCTGGGATTCTGTGGTTCAGTTTTCCTGGCAGATTTCATGGACAGGTTGAAAACTAATAGGTTTAGGACATCAGAGGGACCAATAAATTGGAAGAGCCCTAAAAAAACATTACACATAGATTTTGATCTGAAGTGAGGCTGGTCCTTAAAGAGCACTGCAAAGATTCATTCTCCTACCCTAACAACTGTTCAGGCCAGCTTTTTCATAGCAGGAGGTGCAAACTCCTTAAGAAATTGGCTTCACGTCTCGCTCCGAAATGCTGAGGCAAGCGCAAAACCCGCACGCACACATCCTCATACGCACCCACAGAGAGGGATTTTTAACAAGGAGTAAGCAGCTTTCCTGTGAATTCCTCCACTCCCCTTACTGGGCTTCTGACAGACCTTCTTGATTCCACCACTGCATCGCTGGGTAATTATCCTCTCTTGGGCATTAAAAGCCAGGAATGATGGGTGAGAGATCGCTTGTGCCACGTTCACATTATTCACACACATAAATGTGTTGCTTATGCCACGATTCATCCCTTCCATCACCGCCGTGCTGCTGAAATCCCAGCAAGGGGACACAGTTATCTGTTCATGCCCTTCTGTCCTTGCCTCCCCTGATGGAGACGGGGAAAAAAAAAAGGTGGAAAAGAGCAGAAGAGCTCTACCAAAGTCTCTCTGAAGACCCAAGCAAACCTGCCACCTCCGAGATTCCTGGAGCAGCTCTTCCCACAAGCATAGAAATCAGAAACCCAACTGACTCTAAGGAAAGGGAAACCACCACAGCCCATTAGCCAACTGGGAGGGACATAGGCAACACCATGTTTCTTCCTTGCCTTCTTTATGAAAACCCCACAGACAGCTCCCAGCCCAGAGCTGGATCCCACCTGAGCTCTGCTGAGCAGTCCAGGCTGGTCACAGGGGAGCCAGACCCCTCTTGAAGCACAGGATTAAGGGATGCTGCATCACAACTGCACTCAGGCAGGTGCTTACCTGCACAGACAACTCATTAAGTCAATAGTAAAATTGAAACTCATTATCATGAAATCATTGAGACCTAAAGTGCAGGCCTAAAGATGAGCACGGTCCCCAGTGCGCTCCTGAATCAGGGCCAGGATAAGCAAAGAGCAGAGGAAAGGGAATTATTTCAGCTTTGTTCCCTTCTGGATGCTCCATATGCTCCAGCCAGCTGTTCTGGGTTTGTTCGTACTCATTACAGTGGGGATGTGTGACAGACTCTACCTCCCTTCAGAGCGACTCAATCAGAGGGAGTCTCAAATGGTTTGCTCAAAGCCCTTGCACAGTTTGCAGTGGCGCCATCCTCCCCCCCACCCCCCTGCCACCCCGCGCACCCCTCCCTGCATTCCCCCCATCTACACCTAGCAGCTTCAGCAAGCCATGTCCCTGGACAAGAGAAGGGTCAGTGATTGCTCTCCCTGCTGCTCAGAGCTTGTGCCTTCGCCTGCTGCTCCCCTGCCACCTCACAGACACCTCTGAGCCAGCAGGAATGGACTTCACTGAAAGAACAAGCAAACTTGGTTTAGGGGGGGGGTGTCAGATTTATAGCCTAGAAGCTCTTAAAAACCCCCAAACACCACAGGTTTCTTCTTCCTTTCAAGAGCAAAGCTAAGAGAAGAATGGTGACAGGGCACAGCAAAGCCCACCACACACTGCTGATCCCACCAGTCACACTCCATGCAAACGGCAGGTGCAGAGCTGGAGCTGCTGGAGAGCAGCCAGCCCAAGCCAGCCTGCTCCCACAACATTTCCTGACAGCCCTGCCAACACGAACGCCATCCCCCCGGCCCGTGCCCTGAAACAGCACAAGGCAGCCTTGTGGGATCAATTCAGAGGTTCGGAGATTTTGGATCCCAAAGCCTGACCTGCTGTATGGACACTGCAGAAGTGGTACTGACCAGCTCTGCCCCCACCACCAGCGCCACGTCATTGTCCCCAAACCGCCAACTCCGCAGCATCCCAGAGGGAGCAGAGTCTTGGCCACAGCCAGAACCCAGCACAAGCTTTTCACAGGGCACACTACACTGCATGGGGCCAAATCCTGAACTCCTGGCTCAGAAGGACCTTCGCATACAACGGCAGGTGGCTGGCACACCCCAGGATCGGACCCCTCATCTGTTCTCCACGTCACCCCTAAGCAGAAGGGCCTGCTGCTAGGAGAAGTCTCTGGGTTCTGCCGTCCTTGTTGTCCTTTCCAAAAGCTGCTGTGCCACTGCCCACAGTGGGTCTGCAACGTGATGATGGGAGAATTTGGCTGTTCTCCTGATGCTGTCCCAAGCCATCACATCTCCCAAGGACCTGCAGCCTTCTCTGAGCCTTTCTTTTCTTATTTCTTCATCCATCCAAAGAACAGAAATCCTTCCCCATCATTTTTTCCAGCAGATTTCCTTTCCGCTGGCTCAGAGTGGTCCTTCCCACTGTTCCCCCACATGTTGTCTCTCAGCTTTAATCAAAGTCACTTCCTCATTTCCCATCTGATGACCCAAGAGCTGTCTGGCCCCCAGCCACCCTCAGAGCGGGCAGAAGCAGGTGCAGCTCTGACAAAGTGACATCAATCTGCGCACACCCTGAATTGGAGTTGTCTCCCTGATGGAGACCTCTTGCTCCCAACTATTTCTGAAAGCACAGTCTCATGGTTTGCACATGTGCCTGAAATGCAGGAGAAAGGAGTCAGTTCTTCCCTCTTTAACCTACTCAGAGGATCACCAAAGCAATAAGTTGCCTCACCCTGTATACCTTCTACCTCTCTTAGAAATGCAAATGCAGTCTGCTCAGCATGGGTGCCAGCGTTGGGGGTCAGAGGGATGCTCCTGGGGTATCAGCAGAACCTTTATTTACATCACTCACTGCTCCCAAATCCCCCTCTGCCTCTCCATGCTTCCCCTTGCTGCTGTCCGATAGCAAGGGTCCTCTTCCCAGAACCCGAAGGAGAAAGAGAAACTCTCTCTCTGAATCCTCACTGCTTTTCCCAGCCGGTTGGAAGAAACACCTGTCTGCAGATCCATCTTCCGGGAGCTCCCAGAGTCCTGGAGCACGGGCAGATACAAACCAGAGCCTGGTTTTCAGAAGAAATATTTGTGCCAGGAGTCTTGCAATATTTCTGAGCTACAGGCAACGCTGTGCTGACTCGCGTTTCCACTGAAACACATTCAGTTGTCGGAAGCATCAACAGTAGCTGCCCAGGGACCTCCAGCTCGGAGTTATTCTTAGCTTTGCTTTACTAGGGAAGTCAAGGAGAAATCTCGTGGGGTGGACACCAACAGGATGTGAGCAGTGGAACTCCATGCTTCAGGGGGCTGGGATGCTATAAATTCTTGTAAGCTGAAAAGGCGACAGTGCAAATTCGAGACAGAATACCCAAGCTAGAGCTACTGAGCTTACTGAAATTACATGTAGCTAGGAAAGCCATCAGTCTCTGGAGGAGGAAAGAGTATGTTGAGGAGGTGTCCCTACACATTTGCCCCGTTCCTCCATCCTTCCTCAGGCACCCGCTGTTTTCCACCGCAGGAGAAAGGAAGCTCGGCTGGGTGGATGTTTGATCTTGTGTGCTGCAGCTGCTCTTAACGTAAGCTAAGGCAAAGCACTCACCTGCACAAACCCCCTCAGGCCCCTCTGCTGCACCCGCCCATCACCACACTGCACCAAGAGCTCCAGCTAAGGGCCTGGCTGTCAGGATGAATGATTTGCCTCTCGAGGCACTGCAGAGAGGGCTCCTATCAAGGGTCAGCGACCTACATTCACCTCCATTTCCTTAAGCACCCAAGTGAGTCCAGGAGAACAGTCATCCCAAGCTCATTTCATAACCCTGGAGAGAAGAGGGCATAGCCAGAATGGCAAGTGGCCTTAGCTGAGCCACTTACTCCCTCCCCGAGCGCAGCGACAGCGTGCTACCTGGGTGTGATACCACCCCCACCATACCCAATAGTACTCGCACTTCATTTGTGTTCCTCAGCTTGGATGGGCTGGACCCAAACTCGGACAATGCACACACATAGTGAGGAGAATCTGCACCTCGTTGCTCAGTAGGACAAACTCATGGGCCTCTGGAGTAGCATTGCGATTCTAGAGAGACGTGCAAAGGAGACCTCCCAAGGTCACAGCGGGGAAAACACATCCACAGCTGCACCAGCAGCTGTCAGGCTCTGCCGAGATGCCTCTGCCAAGGAGGTCTCTGAAAATAAAGGGCATCGCTGAGTGTGGGGACCAGATACTGGCAGCATGTATTGGGCTCCTCTGGTCTGGGCACGGACAATAAAGCCCACCTGCTCGTTCCCTGCACAAGGAGCTGTGCACCAGCCCTTCAGACATGGTTCAACCTCACGCTGGAATAACAAAGGAAGAAGCTAAGGGCCTGAGCTTCTCCTTTCTTCCTTGACAGCTCTGAAACACCAAACATACTCCAGCATCTGGCTAAGCAGCCGGGCTCACGTCATTGCTCCCTGGCCAAGGAGACTGACTGACAGATTAGATCAGACACACGGATGATGGGCTGGGACATCTTGCAGCCCCATCTCAAGCTGCCTGTGATTTTGGTTTGCAGCCTTAATCTCCAGTGACAGAGGGGCCCCCCAACTCACAGAAACCAGCTGCGCGGCACTAAGTAGGACACTGTGTCACATGTGCTGAGGGGAGCACGAGGAACTTCTGAAGTGCTCCCAATAAGGTGGTCCCAATAAGGAACCCTGCCACTGAGCTGAAGAAGGGCTGAAGGTGCTGCTGTGAAGGGGCAAATAGAACAGGGAAGTCCCAGGGTACGGATGGGAGGGTCGAAGCTTCCTCTAAGACAGCTTCTGTGTAAGTCATCACAAAGCTTCCTATCAGTAGGGGATCTATAAAGCATTTTGCTGTCACCAGGAGATCTCTGAAACCTCCAAAATGAATGTCAAAGAGCAGCGACAAAATTAAGCCCTGACCACGGAAGGTCATCTCCAGCACCGACTGCGCGGCGCACGCAGCGATCCATCAGCCCTGTCGCTCACCGTCTGGCCGCACGGACAACCTCTGCCTCTCCCTCTTCTCCCGCATGCCGGTGTGACCTCTGCCTGATCTCCACTTCAAATGCTCCGTCTCCAGCCCCTCTGCCTTCCCTGGTGGCACATACACCCTCTGCTTCCACCACAAAGCCATGAATCATGATAGAATAATAAGCTCGTTTACGAGCTGCACACAAGCCCAAAGGACCAAAGAGTGGAATAAATCGCTACAAAGCTCTCTAAGCCGATTTATTCATCCAACAGCGTTTCGCCTCGGCTCTAGTCCCCTCTAACTGGTGTCGAAACAACGTGGTAGCGCGACAGGACAAACAGCAACCTTCTTCCAAGAGGTTTGTAACTTTTGGCTTTCCAAGAGCAAGGGAAGAACCAGCCTGTAAAGGATTTGAACCCCAGTGCCACAGCTGAATGCATCACTGCTCCTGCTCGCAGGCTTGTGGTGAGGGCTGCAGCAGCATGGGATATGTAAACGAACTGCTAACGTGAGCTTATGGTGTACAGCAGGGGAAGGAGACTGCCTAACCTCTGGCATCCTCTCCTCCTTGGGATGCTGGACAAGGAGTTACCACGGGCCGCTCTAGGGGTAGGATGACTCCCAAAGTTGAATGCAGGTGGTTGCTGACTAGTGGATCAATAAGGAGGACTTTGCTCTTCTTTCACACCAGGTACTGGTCCTCCCAGGCATCTGTGGGACAGTACAGACTCACTCACTGCATCCTACAAATCGGCAGGTGGAAAACACTGATCCAAGTTTGCCTTTCAAGGCAGGCAGAGAGCTGGGACAGAAATCTTCCGATTCCTCCTGGCTGTCCCTCACCATCTCACCTCCCTTCCCACCTTTTCCCCAACCCTTCACGCCAAAAGCTCGAGCCTGCTGCTTGGTTTTTGCCAGGCTTGCCCATTCCAGCATGTTCACACCCACAATGCTGGCAGGAAAGCTGTGCTCCCGTAGCCTTTTCAACCTCATTGTAGCTCAGGCATAGAGAATGAGGAGAACACGCACTCAGAGCAGGATTTCCCCTTTAAGCAGTCACCCACAGAAATACAGGCAAGGTTCCAAGCCTGGAATTTCTTCTCCTCAGTCTTACAATAGGAAGTGTGATCCTCTGTAATGCACGTGGCCCAGCAACCAGAGCCCCCAGCTCTGCCACTGTATCTGCCCTGTGTTACCTGAACGGCTTGGGTAATGAGGTTTTCTCATCTATAACAAACAGAAAGTGATTCTCCCTTCAACTCCCACCTGTTCCTTACACAGCCCAAGGGGTCCTATCTCGGGCCCATGAGTAGAGGTGGATTTTTCAGGAGGACAAAATCACCTGGTCAATAATTTGATGACTCAGCCCAAGCAAGATTCACAGCAGGGGGGACACAGGGGTGGGGGTCAGGGTCCTGCGGCAGACTATACAGGGTGCTATACAACTGCAGGGCGTCCCTCCCTCCCAGACACTGGAACGATGAAGGGAGAAGCAGCAGGGCACAGCCAAGAGGAAACTGAGTAAGGGACGGTACCTCAGCCCTCACAGGCCCTTGTTTCACGGGGGCATCACAGCAAAGAGGAAGTCTTAAAGAATGAGCAAGGCGCGTCCCTCGATTCATCACTCCCTGTAAAGTCCTAAAAGCGCCGTAATGAGACAGAAGGCACCAAATCAAACCACGAGCAGCATTTCTCTGATCCGGGGAATGGGAAGGGGTAGGTTTACCCTCTGGGAGGTAGTTGGCTACTTCCACTGATGTCCTCTCTGCCAAATCCCTGAGATTTTCTCAAATCGCTCTGCAGAACAGTTGGAAAACCGACTGTGTTGCCCTCACGCTGAGAGTATCCCTAATTTATCTCCGTGGGGATGAAAGGAGCTGGGAGGAAGGCATTGAGATCTTGCTCAAATTAATCCCTCTCTGCTTTCAGAACAGCCCAGGAATCTCTCAGCTGGCATTTTCCTTCATGACTAAACACTGGCGGAGGGTGTAATACATGGCTTAAAGGAACAGCTCGCTGTCAACATGTAAACAGGCTGCCAGGCTCGCACTGCTCTTGCTTCGCGCCGGGCTTTGAACACCCCCCCGCCCTTTCCCTTTGCTTAATTAAAGAGCTATTATTTTTGCAACACAGGACAGAGTCATGTTCAACAGCCAGATGACAGCAAGGAGCTAAAGTAAGGGGAGGGGGAGACCCGCTTTGCAACTGGAGGGTAAGTGGCCTCCAGAAATTGTGGAGGAGGCACAGAAATGGCACGGAAAGGAGAGGCTGGAAGCGAAAGGAGGAGCTATTCGGTGCCTGCAGGGGTGCAAGTCTCTGCAAAGCGCTTGCTTCAAGATCAGGGATGAGGTCCATTTAGCAGAGCAGTGGGGGAGAATCTGGGAAGCAAATTAGCCGAGACAACAAATTCTTCTTCCCTGTGCCCCAGTGCAGGCTCAACTCAGCCCCTGTTGGAAATCTTCCAACCCGCTCTGGTGACCCTTGAAGGCTGCCGGACAGGCCTGGATGTGGAGCTCTTAGCAGGAGCCATCCAGGACTGAACATCACCAGATGTCTCTGAAGGGATCCCACAGGACTGGGAATCTCTTTGGGCTGCGCTCAGTGAGGAACAGGCCAAAGCATTCTGCTGGAGTGCAGATGAAACTGCCAAACAGGATGGCAAAGGGTTTGTAAGAAAGAAGGCTGACTTCACCAACGGCACAACCGCTCTTTTGTCTGTAGGAAGGATAACGCCTTACCTCTCTTCCAAAGGTAAGGATGAAGAACTTGCTTGGCAGCTCCAAGGAGTGGCAGTGGAAGCAGTTCTGATGTCTCCCAAGCCACAAGCCCATGTTTGCCCCGTGTTGCGGTCCAGTGAGGCACACATTAACCCAGCACCAGGCTCATTTAGGTTCCACAGTGTCCAAGGAGCTTGCAAAACAGGCCAAGCCCATCTGTGCCACCTGTGGAGAGCTACCCCAGCACTTCCACGTGCTACCACACGCAAAGCAGATGACTTAAATATTGCCCTTGGCCTTCAAGAACAGCAGCCTTGGAGCAATATCGCTGTGTAACAGGAAACCTGAGCTCCAAACAAAGAAGGAAGCAGCTCCGGCACCGATTTCGAAGGCAAGTGGGAAGTTTGGGGCTTTCAAGAATACCTTAGATTCAAGACTCCAGGACTTCCATCCTGAATGCTTTGGGACACACTTAGAGAGTCTGCAGAGCGGTTCTGAACAAGGGACTCGGCCCCTTGAAGGTGTTTTGCTACCTGAGGTGCCGTTGTGGTTCCAAACAACCGTAACGCAGACACCGATCCAACCCCTCACCGCATTCCGCTTGGAGACTTCCCTTCCTCGTTTTCACAGGCAGAATAACCACTCGCATTTGGCTTTGCATCAATAAATTGCCCAAGATAATAGGGTAGATGAAAAGAAGAAAGGCTGACTAGCAGGAAAATATAATAAAAAGGTGCTTGACTGCGTGAGTCAGTGCTGGCCTCTGTGTCAGTGGCACAATTAGTCCTCCCCTTGCAGGCCGCATGGTTTGGTGTTGCATTTGACAGACAAATCAATCCTCCCCTTCTTCTAAGCGCTGTCTAATGAATAAATCAGCAAGGTCACCGGTGCTGCCGCTTCGCCCTTTCCCTGCCAGCCAGCTGGAGCCGGACCTGCCGCCTGGCTCCATCTGCTGAGCTTCCAACAGGATCCAAGCATCCTGGGGAGCAAGACGGAGCGGTTAAAACACACGACCGGGCAGGAAAGCTCTCTGAGTTTACTCCTGGCTAATGCGCCGTCTTGGGCAAGTCACACGGACCCTTTGGGCCAACCAATGTGTTCACTCAGCACATCTGGACTGCTGAGCCAGCTGTGGAGGAACAGCAGGAAATCAAGGCATGCTGCTGAAAGGGAAAAGCACCCAAAAAGGGACTTCAGGTCACTGATGGCATTGTGACGAGGATGAGTTACACTGCACTACCTTCACTCCTAAAATGGGCGAGGAAACCCTGGTCCTGAGAGACAACACAGCCTGGAGAAATGTGTGTGCCTTCCCCTCACCGGCGCTGCCCACCAAGAGGACAGGAGATGCTCCTAGGAAAAACATCAGGGAAAAATCATTTGCCTTAGAGCTGGGCTCACCAGATTGGGTCTCCAACATCCTGCCTGGGGTGTCGACCAGAAGCTTCACTGAGATACTAAGCACCAAGAGGAGCACCACAGAGCCCTCCTCGCCGTGTAGCACACTTAAACCACTTCTGCTGGAGCCTAGAAGCCATCAGGACAGTTGACCGTCCCTGAGCAGCTGTCAGCCACGGCAGCAAGGCAAGGCCTGGCCAGTGAAGCCTCAGAAGAGAGACTCCCCGCACAGTAATGAGAGATGACTAACTGTTGGGCCATCGGTACAGATATCAGTTACAAAGCCAGCTCTCCACCACGCAGGCGTTGTAGTAATCACAGGAATAACAAGTTCAACTGCCTCTCTCCATCAAATTGATGGAACAAGAAGCAGGCACCCTCTGGGCTCGTATGAATTACCGAAATGCAGCCGCCCCTAGGGTGGGATGCAACTGTGTGCAGTGACAGCCCCTAATCTGTTAAGGCAGAAATGAGCACGGCCGTACCCTGCCAAAACCAAAGACAGAAGCGAAACAAGGCAGAGAACATCAAAATCCCTCCCTGATGCAGCTTGCCAAAAATCAGAGGGAAGAAACTAGCAGGAGCCCCCTTGTTGCTAACTCTGCAGCTGGCCCCCATGGCGCAGACACCTCAAAGGCTCACATCCCATCTCCAAAACAACCCCACTGCCCACCACTTGCAGCTTCCATGCTGGGGTAAATGTGCTAGGGGTGGAGGATGGTGTAAGGACAGGGCAAAGCACCAGGAAGACGGAGAGCCTGTTGGGCTTTGTGTGAGGTACAGCTTGATGTGCTGCAACTTCCAGCACGTCCTCCATTGCTTCTCCTTCACGCTGCAGGAGAAGAGATGTTTGGCTGCCCCAGGTTGGACTCAGACTCCCTTCACCACCTTCCTCCCTGCCCCAGGATGGAGGAGTTAACTGACACGGACTTCGGTATGGGAGATGCACAAAAGCTGCTGCCTTTCTCCCCATTGCTCTGCTCAAACAGGCAACAACTCCCCCCTCCCTCCTCCCCCTCGCTGGCGGTTACAGGGCTCCGTGGTACAGGCACTCAGAAGGCAGTTTGGTTGTAAATCCAGCCCCGCAACAGTAAATTCAGCTTTCTAAAACCACGCGTCCGTTGTCAGCGAGTACAGGAACCCGGGGTTTGCAGACAGCGAGGCTATTAAATGCTGCTGTCAGAACGGCTTTATTTGACTGCATCAAGCTTCTGGAGATGGAAGTGAAATGGAATCGAGCGCTGCTTGGGAGTGCCACCAGCACTGCACAGCCCGGGAGCACAGCCACTGCCTCCCAGGACGCTCCTGCCCACTCACGTGCGGACCGCACAGCACGCAGCATCCACAGGGGAAATCCAGGCTCTTGGTGTGTGAGCCAGACTAAGTTCTACTGAGCTTTTTGTCTAGGTCTAACTCGAGAGGCAGAGTTACTTCCAGTTTAAGCTCTCAAAGTGGAGCCAGGAAACAGGAAGGCCTCACTGTTCTATAACCACAGACAGGCCTGGAAGAGGAGAGCAGTCCTGAGCCCCAAGAGGGACCGCCACCTCCCTCACCTGGGGGGTATAATCTGTCAGCGCCCAAGCCGGGCAAGCAAAAATGGGTCCTATTAGGCAAAAGCCAATCAGGTCTGAGGTCTATCCATGAAATCCAAACAATCCTCAGTTCAGGAAAGGGCTGGCAGCAGGTGCCAGAGCTCAGGAAAGGCCTGAAGTGGTACTCCAGGGCTGGTGGGGTGGATGGAGGTCCCAGGGTAGGACAATTAAAAGCCATTAGTACCCCTGCTGCCCTGCCAGGGAAGTGGTGTGTCCTGGGGATCAACTCAGGTGCCTCTTTTACAGAGGAAGACTTTTCAGAAGGGAAGAGTGTTGCCTGAGGTCCTTCCTTGCTTCCAGAGCTGCTGGAGAAGAGTATGGAGCTGGAGAAGAGAAAGAAGCTGGAAAAGGGAGGTGGTGGATGCCCCATCCCTGGAGGTGTTCAGGGCCAGATTGGATGGGGCCCTGGGCAACCCTGTGTAGATCCAGACCTGGAGGTTGGTGACCCTGCCTGTGGCAGGGGGGTTGGAGCTCTGTGATCCCTGGGGTCTCTTTCAACCAATGCCGTTCTATGAGTCTATGATAAATCCCTACCTTTCTCTTTTTGTGAGGTTTCCAGAGCTGCTTGAGGGAATATCTAGCTCCACTTAAAATTAACATGAACTGAGCATCAAAAGCCTGGCGGTAAGTTGGCAAAGCTCAGCTTTAAGGGAGAACCTTGCTGTAATTAATATCTGATTGTAGAGCTCTGGGATGCACTGCAAGGAGGTCAGCAGAGGCTCCCTGGCATTTTCCTCAAGGCCTTTAGGCTGAACAATAAGGAAATTGCGTGAAGCAAGCACAGGAGCTTTATGGCATTGAAAGGACATTGCCTCCCCCCTGTCACAGCTTCCAGAAGTAGGGTTCAGCCCGTGAGCCTCACGTCCCCAGGAGCCCGGGGGCTGACTCTGAATCAGATTAGCAGGCCCGCTGTCAGAAGCCTGCAACTCATTTAGCAGCAATCTGCACCTCACTCAGGAAACCTCTCGGCACGTACAAAGCAAAACCCAGCAATTTTGGAGGAAAACAGCCTCAGCGCATCCTCCTCCTGCATCGGCTCTCCTACCAGTACGGGCCAGTAACCCTCTGTCCCGTGTACCCTGGGATCCACAGCAAGACTTACACAGACCATGAAGAGAAAATGCTGAGCTACAGGACTTCTGCTTCACACTTTCTCCACATTAGCATTCAAGCACCAGCTCCTAATGATACCCCAAGCAAATGCCCATGAGAAAAAGCCTGGCACAAACCAACAGCCCTCCAGAGGAGAAGCTGCCATGCCAAGCCCCAAGTTCTTATGTTTGGGCAACCAGCCTGAGGGTCCTAGAGAGAACAAGGTGTCCCCCAGAGAACAGTACACCACAACACAGGAAAGTCTTCAGACACCCAGAGGGAGCCCACACCAAAAGTAGCTGCAGGTTACACTGACCCCATCCAGCATTTGCTCAAAGTGGATGGAAAACAGGACAGCAAAACGAGAAGCAACTGAGGGGAGCCCAGGAGGTAGATGTTTCTGGCTTCTAAATAAATCTGACAGGGAATATTTGACTTAAATCAGGGTTGCCACCAAGCCCGTTGGAAATCCACCTGGCCAATTTTCCTGTCCCCTTGCCAGTTGCTGGGGAGACAGCTGGATTTGCCAAGAATATCTTTTAATGTTCAAGACCAGGATTTGCTGCATATGCCCAGACACTTTGTACATGCCCAACTGCACTGACTACCTTGGACTACCTTTGGTGACAAGAGGAGTGCTGGGACCGGTGCTGTTTAATCTCTTTATTAATGACATCGGCAGTGGGATTGAGCACACCCTCAACAAATTTGCTGATGACACCAAGCTGAGTGGTGAGGTTAATGTGCCAGAGGGACGGGATGCCATCCAGAGGGACCTGGAAAGGCTGGAGAAGTGGGCCCAGGTGAACCTTAGGAGGTTCAACAAAGCCAAGTGCAGGGTCAGGAAAAAACCCATTATCCCTGCAGGTCAGATGATGTGCTTGAAAGCAGCCCTGAGGACAAGCACTTGGGGGTACTCGTGGATGAGAAACTGGACATGAGCCACCTATGTGCATCTGCAGCCCAGAAGGCCAATGGCTTCCTAGTTTCCCCTAAGAGACACATTGTCCTACAATTGGCAACAAAAGGCTCCCACAGTTTCTCAGCACACAGAACTACACAAAAAACCCCAAGCACACACAGCAAGAGACACCAAACAGGGAAGACATGGGGGATGCAGGGTGGAGTTTGCAGGGTGAAGGCTGTTACCACCCACAGCTTGGTCTGGCTCAGGTACCTCCAAGGCCAACTCCCCTTTTTGAGGGAGCAGTGAAGTTTTTCCAAGACACTCCATTCCACCTTCATTCTGCCACTGCAGAAGCCAACACCCTCAGCCAGCTTCAGCACCAGCAAATCAAGGCAACCTCACCACCTCCAAAAAAATCCAAGCTGATTTCTCCTACCTCATCCCTCTCTTCAGCTTGAGCACCCAGGTCACAACCCCCCACTGTGACATCACACCGTCACCGCGCTGCGCTCCTCTAACGCTCCCTGAAAACAAGGGTTAAGGAGAAAACAGCAATGTTCTGCTTGGTGTTCACGCTGTTGGATTCTGGCCTGGAAATAGAGGATGATAGAAAAAGCCACTTGTAAAGATATGAACGCGACATGCTCAAATCATGCTGCCGCTGGCTCTGAACAGCGTTAGGCCCGGAGTGAAATGGCTCTGTCGGGCTCCAGTTGTCCTCAGCAATGTGTTGTGGGTTCTCAGCAATGCCATGGGAACTACACAGCTATCTCCAAGGGAAGGATTTGGCCAACTATATTTAACTACCGAAAGCATCGGGGTTCTTTGCAGAATACGAGCCCGAATCCCATAAAGGCAAAATAAGCTGAAGGAAAAGATATTCCAGAACGACTGGGAAATGGCAAACTGTCCCCTCTCCTCCCATCAAAGCACATCCATTTACACAACCATAGGCACAGGGACTGATTCAGACAAGGAAGAGGCAATATTTACCTAAGCACCTGCTCTTACGGTGCGTTAGAGTTCCCAAAGAGCCCGCAACCCCGGCAGTCGTACGCCACGGAGAGATCGCTCCATCCTCCGCTCCTCACAGAGCCATGGAGCAGGAGATAGCACACAGCTATCTCCTGTGTTTCGGCAGCATGGGAATAAGTCGCTTTGTGTTACAGCCAGAGCTTCTGGTTTGGGTCATGTTGACTCAAATGAGTTGCTTAAAGCCATTCTCATGTGTTCTCCTCCCTCTCGTTGCTGTAATCTTCCCTTAAAATCCCAGCGCTTGGGACTTCAGCAGAAATTTCTCTCCCAACCATCTCATAAGGAGGACAAAGCACACGCAGAGCTCAGCAAGGAAAGCATGAGCCCCATATACTCCTCTCTCCAAACCCCTGGCATCTTTCTCCTCCAGTCCCCATCTCATGAAGTCAGCCCAAGTGCTGTGAAAAGCAGCAGAGGAGGGTCAGCAGGTCACAGTCCTTCTGGAAAGTCCCCAGCCCTCCATCCCTGTGCTCTTCAGTCCATCCCATCCTTCCTAACCTAACCAAATCCCTCCTATTCCCACAACCCAACCCTAGGACGAGTTGCTCAGCAGCTGACTCCAGGCATAAAAGAGCAGCACATATAAGGAATGCCGCTGAGATGCTCAGCAGAGGAATCTGCAATCTCAGGAATGGATTGAAAAGGCCAGAGCAGACACTGATGTGTCCAGAACACAGTTTCCCAGCCTGTATCTAATTGCATTTTCCAGGAAAACACTGTTGGCATCACGTATGCTTGTCAGTTCTGGTACTCTGCACTCACTGCAAACAGGAGGTGTATTCAACTGAGCATCATTCCCCCCAGAACGGAGCTCACTTCTGTAGTGGAGGTCCTACTGGGTTGGAAAGGCTGCTGGGGTGAAAGCAAATCTAAGCCCTAGAGAGTTCTCATCCCTAGGGAAGCAGGTGCCTAAAATTCACACTGCTCCAATAAAGAGTATTACTACCTTGTGACACATACTGTGCCCTAATGTCTGGAGGTTGATACCAGAAAATGTGGAGATCATCTACTACCAGCACCTACCTATGTTGGAGGGGAGGAAACCCAGAAGAGAAGATACCACAAACAGCTTTAAAACATTCTCCTTTCAATTGCTTTTCCTTTTGTCAGCTTTAGGAGCAGAAGGAACTTCATCTCGAGAGAAAAACAGCACCTCTCCCCGCTCTTCTCACGCAGGAGATGAGCAGCACCTTCCCAATTCGCTTCTGCCCCAATTTTGTCACTCACAAAGACACGTTACAGGACATCCCAAAAGCCACTGAATTTGCCACTCTCCTACGACAGAGCTGGCTCCACAACACAGTCACCTGCCAGCAGAACGGAGCTGAACCAGCTTGCTTATGTCTCCAGCAGAGCTACCACATAGACCATGCAGAGCTTTGAGGGCCTGAGACTTCGTGTGTGTGCCCTCCCTTACCACATGCACAAGCCCTTGCAGGATAAGGAGTGGGTTCTTCTTTCCTGCCACAAAATGACAAGGCCACATCAGAAAGCGGCACAGAACTGGTACAGAACATCACTGGTACACAGAACATCACGACCCAGTAGCTCAGGTACCATTTGGTAGCAGGTAGATCTGGGATCCAGCATGGCTCTGGCAGCAGCACAGGGCCTGCTGCTTCCTTGCCCAGTCCGTAGCAGCGATGTGATCCCCGCAGCAATACGCTTCCCACAGGCAGAGCCGCCAGCACCCTCAGCAGGTACAGCTAGGGGACACTTCTCCTTCCCAATCCCATTTCCACAAGCTTCTGAAAAACTACTTCCCAACGTGATGTTTTCCTGGAGCTGCAGAGTGCTTTGAACCATCCCCTTCCCACCCAAACCTGGGAGCAATGGGGCATTGAGCTAACTCCGTTAGGAGTCTGTGAAAATTCCATACTCTGCACACACAGAGCCGAAGCCTTTGTGAGGTCTTACCTCTGCATTAGCATACTCTTATTCATTTAAGTGAGTGTTGCAAACTGTTTTCCTGTTAATTATTTCGCTTATGGACATTGTTCTTTTCCCTTCTGGAAGAGGGAATCTATTTCAGGAGGGTTAATAATCCCACTAACTCTCCTTTCCTGACCTGTTTGGTGCTGCTGCAAAGGTTCCACCTGCTTTTGTCACACCGTAGGCTTCTAGCTCCCATCTAATTGGATACATCCTGGCCCAAATGTCTCTATAACATCCCAGATGGCAATATTCTCTCTGGCCTCTGCGTGTAATTTTACAAAGAGGCCTGCTGACAGCCAGTGTTTAAAGGGGATTTGTGTGTGCCGACGTGGTAGGGGATCTGATCTGCTTGATATTAGGGATGGGTAAATCCATTTGGATGAAAAAGAAGTGGTGAAGAGTGTATCAGAGCCAGGGACTGGCATCTGGGAGTCCTGGGCTTTATTCCCAGCGCTGCCACCGATCTGTTATGGAACTGCTAAACTGCTCCAACCTCAGCCTTCCTCATCTAAAATCACACCATCATGGAATGGATTTGGTTGGAAAAGATCTTTGAGATCAAGTCCAACCATGACCCAAGAACAGCCAAGGCCACCACTAAACCATGTCCCTGAGCACCATACCAACACGTCTTTTAAATCCCTGCAGAGACAGTGACTCTGCCACTTCCCTGGGCAGTCTGTTCCAGTGCTTGACAACCCTTTTGGTGAAGCAATTTTTCCTAATCCCCAACCTAAACCTCCTCTGGCACAACTTCAGGCCATGTCTTCTCATCCTATTGCTTACTACATGGGAGAAGAGACCAGCCCCCACCTGGCTATAGCCTCCTTGCAGGTAGCTGTAGGGAGCAATCAGGTCTCCCCTCAGCCTCCTTCTCCCTAAATTAAACCACCCCAGGTCCCTCAGCTGCTCCTCATCACAGTTGTGCTCCAGACCCTTCACCAGCTTCACTACCCTTCAATGGACATGCTCCAGCACCTCAATGTCCTTCTTATAGTGAGGGGCTCCCAACTGAACACAGCACTTGAGGGGTAGCCCTACCAGTGCCCAGTACAGGGGGACAGTCCTGCTGGCCACACCATTGCTGACACAAGCCAGGATGCCATTTGGTCTTCTTGGCCACCCAAGCACAGTGCTGGCTCATGCTCAGCTGGCTGTCGACCAGCACCCCCAGGTCCTTTTCCACTGGGCAGCTTTCCAGCCAGTAGCCTGTAGCGTTGCCAGGACTTGTTGTGACCCAAGGGCAGGACCTGGCACTGAGGCTCCTTGAACTCCATAGAATTGGTCTTGACCCATCCATCCAGAATCTTTCCACCCTCGAGCAGAACTCGGAGTCATCTGCAAACTTAGCAAGGGCATACTCGATCCCCTCGTCCAGATCATCAATACAGTTATTAAGCAGAATGGGCTCATTATTGACTGGACCTACCTGGGAGGTGTCTACTGGGGATTAGTTAACATTTGGAAGCACTTGGAGATCCTCTGAGGGAAGGCACAATATAAATGCAAAGTAGCTGCGCTGCTACTCTGTTAACTGTTGACAGCTCACTCCGCTCCTGTTGGAACGGCCTGCTTGTGAACTTGAGCCCATGCTGAACACATGGAAACATTCACCTCAAGGGCCTGATCCCTAGGATGCAGTGTTATTCCTTCCATCCTACAAAACAGAGTCTGAAAGAGTGAGGAGTGCCTCTGAAAATTCATTCGGCCCCATACCCAGGCAAGGGAGGAGTCAGCAGCTGGACACTATTTGTGGTGCTGATGACTCCAAAATCCACTCCAGGCAGCTTAAAACGGTACTGCCCCTCTTCAAGCCTCCTCTCCATGCCTCCTCTCCTCTCTCGTCACCCAACAGCGTTTATCTTTCTCTTCAACTCACGCTCATCCTAAAGTAAATCCTAAGGCCAGGGCACTGGGCAGGGTCAAAGGTTCACATGAGGAGTTACTGCGCCAGCTCCGCTCTCCCCGAAACCTTCCCCGAGTCTTAAAGAGCTCTGAAACAAGCTGCTAATGCTGGATTATCCGGGTAATCTCCCGGAGTTACTTCCCTGGTTTGCCTGGTTATAAATAATGAATTAGGCCTTTACTTATTATTTCTCCTGGCCTTTGGGGTCGCTGCGAGCCTCGGGAAGGAATACAAATTTAAGAATATTAGCTCCATTTATTAATATCCATTTCTGCCAATCCCGCACGAGAGACCCGCCGCGCTCGGTGCCCGCTATCGATACAGTGAAGTGGCTGGGGTGTTAATGGCACGGATCTAATAGCTAAGCACCGGCCCAGCCACACTCACCATGCCCAGAAATTGAATTTTAAAGAGGCAGATGGGTGCTTCATAAGTGGAAACAGAATCAGGTGCCAGCTTTCATTTCTTTTCCATTCCTGAGCGCTGGTGAAATTAGTCTCCCCACCAGCTTTGTCCACCTAAGCCTGTCATTACAATTTAGTCCCAGTCTTACGAGCCCCTGGTATTCCCAACATGGGATTTCTAAAGCAGCCTGGCCAGAGCATCTTAACTACTTCGCTGCTGCTCCTGCAGCACATTGAACACGGCGGCACTGACCACAGGGCCTTGCAGGGCTCTGCAAGCAGAGAGAGACAGCTCTGTAGCAGAGCCCCTCCTCCTCCTTCTCCCCTCATTTCACCCACTCTTTGACAATTCATTCTGGTCATAAACATGAGTGTGTCTGCAGCCCCGACCTGGCTGGAGTCCCAAGCTGAGCCGTACTCAAGGTGCTGGCATGAAGTTCAGCTGCAGTCTGAACGCTGGTGGACTCCTTAGGCTGGAGACCCAGGCTTCTCAGCCTGCCTGCAGGTCTTCTGCTGCAACAGCAATAGCCCAGCGCAACAATGTGCTGATGGATGCCAATATCCTCACCAAGAACCCAAAGGAAATTACTGCCCTCGGCTCCTGCGCACCACCCACTATAATCACAGATGGCCGCATGAGAACTCCTGGTAGGTCACACCATGCAGTTCACCCAACTGCTTCCTGACGACTTCAAAGTCCCCTCACTAAAGGCATCAGTCACCAGCCATCAGCCAAAGGCTAAGGGAGTAGAAGCCACGTTACCAGGAGTATTAAGCTACTACAGCTTGATCATACAGATGTTCCTGAGACCCCAGGTCTGTTCAGACCTGGGCTGGACAGTACAGTCTCACTGCTGACCAGCCTACACCAGCTTTCCTGCTAGATGGTAACTCTGTGGCTTCACAAGCCTTGCATGAGCAAGGCCCTGGCACATCACACAGCCAGTCTCCATCCCTACTGCACCGACCCATCTCCACCTCTTCAGCAGCAGGCTCAAAGGCAAGGCCAGAAGAGGTTCTCTAGGTTTCCAAAATATTTCCTTCCTTTTTCACTTTGATGCCGTTTCACGTGCACCTTTGAAACACGGATCTCCTTTCTTTAAGCAGAAGCACAGCTCCTTAAAGACCTTAAAATGCAACTTTGCAATATCGGGCACATTTCATGGTCCTCAGCATTTGCAGGTGCATCCACGTTTCCTCATGGAGCCTCTGGAAGTCACACTTGTCTCAGTGGCAGCAGATATTAGTGACTTCCTCTCTCAAAAAGCATTAGTGCTGTCTCGTGAGGAAAGGCCAGTCTGCCACTGTGCTTGAATTAGGACTTGACTCTCTTCCTCTCCCTTGAAGCATGGACCATTTGTTCCCCTACTTCTGTCTCAGGTGGCGTAATGGAGGCCCTTGGGGAACGTTGCTAATTGAATGGGAAGCGAGACTGTCTGAGGCAGCAGAAAAGGCAGATGGTTACGGCTGAGGGGTAAGTCAGATGCAGCTTTAAGTTCTGCTGCCAACTGAAAGCCCACCCCCTTGGAGACAAGGGATTTCAGAGATCATCTCCATGTGAAGGTCACAACTGTAGATATCCTCTCCTTCGATGACCGCAGAGGAACTGTCTGATCACTGCTCCTGAGGTGGAGTACCCTGGGACCGTCTGGAGACATCCTCCTCGCCCCACCTGAAGGCTTACCTTGCGATGCTGATGCAGGGGGGATTTTATTCCCTTGAGTTCAGTATGAGATGGCTGCAGCCATCAGAATCCTAGAGGAAGCTCGGGAAGGACAGAGAGGACAAGCCGCGCGGGAGACACGGAGGGGAGAGCTCTGCGCTCTCCTTTCATACCTCAGAAGAAAGGAAAGTCTTCAGATGAGCTCTGTGTTCCACTGGCAGACAAAGCCAAGATTTTAAAGCCGGTGTTGGCCTGCCGGGGCTGGGAAGGAGAAGCACACGCACAATCGCTGCTGCTTCTGCTGAATTTTGTATGAATTGGGGTAATCTCTGAGGCCTGTGAACAATGTGTTAGAGCAGCCTAGCCCAGAGCTTAGAACTGCACGAGCAAGCAGCTGGCTGCCCGTCCACTTGGGAAATCCAGAGCAGGCTGAGCCTTGCCATGCTTCCGAGGCAATTAAAACTGAAATAGGCAGAGGGAGAGACACTGAGAGAAAACGGGAAGGAGTTTCCTCACTGCATGCTAGAAACATTGCACAGAGGGTGCGGGTTGAAGCCCACGCACCACAGCGCTCGAGGTCATTCTTCATGGATCACTTGATACGGCCCCACCAGGCACAGCATCCAACATCAGCCCCTGCGGGTCAGTCTGTGGTGATAACAAGCTCGCTGCCTTCTTGCAATCTCAGGGACCCCAGCCCAGTCCTGGTGGGACGGGCAAGGTGGCAGCAGGTAGCTCCCTAGCATCACCTGTCCAGAGATGGCTCCCAGGTGCTCCCCAACTTCAGCCCTTTTACGAGAGATATTTGACTTCATCCTGAACCAGTCAAACTCCTCCCGGAGTAGCTACACCCAGCTCACACCCAGCCTGGCTGCTTCGATCCGGCCGCAACAAAGGCAGGTGCTGCTGTGGCCTGGAGAGCAAGGGAGGCCGCCCAGCCCCAGAGCTACAGCCAGCCCACACCTCCCTGCACCGTCTGAAGCCAGCAGGACAAGGGAAGGATTCTCTCCCTTCTCTACCCTTCAGCTGCATTGTTTGTGTCCTACCCAAATTCCCAGGCATGGCCAGAGTTTAGTAGCGGCTGCACACCGCTGACGGAAGCGAAGCGGAGCCCCTCGCAACGTACAAATCTCGTTGTAGTCGCCGTTACACGCGCTGCTCTCGTGAGCAGAGGCGAGATTTTAAACAAGGCCGTAGGAAACCTGAGTTTAGATGCAAAGATGGAGGCAAGCAAAGGTTAGAGTGGCTGGGAAAGGTGAAAGTCAAACTGTGGCATCCCATTGCCTTCTACCACAGAGTGACCTGGCTTTTGAGCACCCCTCCCGCATCGTTCGTGCTCCATGAAATTATTTACCACAGCAATCAAAGGAGAAAAGGGAAAGAAAAGGCAAAGATCCAGGAAGTTACTCAGATTACAAGGCCACGCAATTAAAACCTTGATATTTATGGCACTGTAAGACAGAGGCACATTAATAAATAATATTTTGCTCTTCCACAGCACTTTTCCTCTAATGATCTCAAAGCAATTTCCAAGTTTTGCTAGCTGAGCCTCACTGAACCCCCACAAGGTAAGGAAGAGAGAAACTGAGGCCCTCTGCTCCCAGGCAAAGTGAAACCCTCTGGGAGGGAAGCAGCATAATGCAGCAAAGCAGCACTGCCAAATTTTTACCTGTTCAGCAGTACCTAAAACACCGAGTCAAGCTGAGGCTCCCCATTCTGGGTGCTACCTGATGCACACTGATGAGATTCCTTGAGCCAAGGACACAAGATGTGCAAAGCTGATATGAATACAGGGTCAGGGGAGGTAGGAAGCCACATAAGAAGTGTCTCACGTACACTGTGGCGCTCTCATCACCGTACAGCATGCCCTGGCCATGGGGAGAATCTTGTCTGAAGAACACCTGAATTATCAGGGCCTGGGCTTCCCTCAGGAAGGAGCTACGGCAGCATCTTTGGCATCCAGGGCCCAGACACAACAGAGGCACAAGGGTAGCAGATGGCAGCAGGGCTGGGTGGCAGCCAGCTGGCTGGGTTACACAGAGCTGTTTGGGAAGCAGATCAAGGCCTTCAAATCGTGGGAATGTCGCCCAGGTGAGGACTGCAGAGCTGAGCAGATTCATGGCTAACTGGAGGAGCACGTCGCTGAAGTGGATGTAAGCTCAAGCCCCTCCACCACTCCAGAGTCCTTCCTCCCACTCTTTCATCCTGGGAGAGCGTGAGATGCTCTCATGCGCCCTGGAAAGGAACCACAAATCCTTCTTCCTCCTGGGAGCAGAGAAAGCTACCGGGTTAGGGCACAGGGACCTTAAAGACTAGAGTGTCTGCAGGCCACAATCCAGTAACAAATCCCCACAGGCCTGACACTTACCCCGTTACCTCCACCGGCTCTTGGGAGCAGAATAAACCTCCTCAGACTGTTTTGCCCTTAAAGCTTAAGAGATTCACCTTTGCTTATTCTCTCCCAAGCTTTTCAAAGCCAGGTCCTACGGATGGCAAGATTCAGTGCAGACCAGGCTGTGCCGCAGTCCGTACAGAGCCCCAACGTGAGGAGGTGTGTGAAAGCAGAGAGATCCTTCCCCTCATTCACACAGGGTGGCTTCTCCAAGTACAAACCTGCAGCGGGGGGGAGGTACAACTGCACAGCGGCCGGGTGGGCTCGCTGCTCACGCTTTGGCCTATTTCCAGAGACAGCCACACTGTCAAGAAGAGAAATTAGATGCCTTGCTTGGAGGTTTATATTTACTCTAATAAAAAAGCAACCCCAAACCGAACCAAGCACCCTTCCCAGCACCGGCCAGAAATAGGTGTAAACCCAGTTAAACACATTTTGTAAAACCTTATGACAAGAATAGGCTCTTACTGAAACAATCACAGGAGCAATTCCACCTGTACTTACTGTCCAGTCAGCTGAGCACAAACAGCCCCGAGATTTATGTGCGAGCGGAAACATAATTTCTATTATCTCCGACATTAAACTTGGCAATGGAAAATCCCACGCCTGGGGCGCAAAATCAATTTCAATAACCAGAATAGCAAGAAGTCAAAGGCAGGACTTGGAAAGGACATGAGTTTCTCAAATAGCCAGCCGGCTTGCTTTATAATGGGGATGCCACTGGGATAGGATGGGATCAGCAATTGGATATTCTGGCTAGATTTTCTGTCTCAGCGTGAAATATTGCTGTAGCTACATGGGGCTGGGTTCTGGACCACAGCAGCAGCACTCAAACTTTGTTTTCCTTGTCAAAGTCCACACTTGGGGCTTATGTGACAGAAGAGGAATGAGAAACAACCAAACTGCGGGATTTAAGACCACTTTTCACTGCATCCAGGAGGCAATGCAGCCAGTCCAGAGGCAGGACCTATGAGGGGTAATGTTCCCCTGTCCCAATCCTCACCACAAAGGCACCTCTGCAAGAGGTTTCCTGGACAGGGATCCAGGTAGAGGTGATCCTGCCTCAGAGAAGGCAGATGAATTAGGTAACCTGCCCAGATCCACTCCACGCTGATTTGCTGCAGTTACAAGCTGTTGCCTTAAACCCGACACACAAAGCTCTTAAATCTCTTCCCACAGCTGAGGTTTGGGAAGACAGAACAGAGTCTTGCCATAACCGTAACAACTCTGAACATCCCTGTTTTCCAGCAAAATACCAGCTGCCCATCTAAGTTCACCCCAAACTGCTGTATTCTACTTGGGAAATGAAACTCAGCTTGCCAAGCCAAGCCATGATGCTACAGGCACCATGATGCTACAGGCACCTGTACCCAGGTCGTGCGCCCATCTGAGATGTGACAGCTTGAGTTCCACAGGTCTCTCAAGTCCTAATGCCATTCCTGCTGCAGGCAGGGAAAGCTGGGAGTTCGGGTTCAGCAGCAATGCTTTCACAGTAGTGTTTTTTTCCGTGCATTCTCCCCTAGGACCTCTTCACTGAGGACTATTTTATTGAAAGCTGGAGTGACAACACTGCTGAACCATGTCCTCAGAGCCTCGTATGCATCCTCGTGCAGACAGAGCTCGAGCCGCCCTTTCCCTCACAGCTGGTGCTTTCCAGGAGTCGTGTCAGGTTTTAATCCTTTACTCCACCCTCTGGGAATAAAACCAGGCTGGTAGTAGGACAATTTTGCTCTGCCCTCCATGGCAAACAGGTTTCCCTCTCCCCAGTGAATTCAGGATCCAACTGCAAAGCCAGCTATTCCAAGGTTTATCAGCAAAGACAGACAAGGGATAGCACATACAGACACAAAACCCTTCTGAAAGAGGCAGGAAAAAAAAACCCTTAAATGTCATCTCCAGTGTAAGAATATTCACAAGTCACACAGACCTGAGCCTCTGCCATGAACTACAATCAAGAAGAAATGAACCCAAGGCATGAACTGCTCTCCCAGCTCCCCTCACTTATGTCTGTATGATAACCAACAGCCAGCGCCACGGAAAAGGAGAGAGACTCCTGAGTGATCCTTCCTAATAGATTCGTCTTTTATCATGTTTTCATGACCTTTGTAAAAGGCAATTTAAATTCTAATTGTCCTGTGAGCACCACAGGAATCAATTAGTGACAAGAGATGTTAATTGTGCAGACTGGGAGGAGGCATTGCTAGGCTGCTCAGCTCCAACACGGGGTTAAGAGCCCAGGGGAACGCTGGGATGGTTGGGGCTTTAATCAGTCCTCCCTTTTTAATAGTTTCCATGTTGTGCTGCAGTTGTCAAGGTCCATTAGTCTTCTGGAGCACTGAATGAAGCTATGGCATCCCCTCCATTCCTGCACTCCACAAGCACGCACACAAAGGACCACAACAAACTGCCATTGAGAAAGCAAATCCTAAAACCTCGTTCCCCTTTTGTTCTTGCTTCCCCCCCCCCGCACCCCAGACGCCACACAGAAATCAAACCCTGGGTGCTGCCTGATACAAAGGAAAGCTTCATGTAGGTGGGCTGTAGGGGAGGTGAGCCTGGTCCCATCATCTCCAGACCCAGCTCGAGCTGGCTATGAAAAGCAAATGCTCCTGGTTTGGTACCAGGGCACAGCGGTTCCCTCATGAAGACCCTGGTACCGCTCAGCCTGTCCCCTGAAACACCAGATGAAGGTCAGGCTGAGTGCCCAGTATCTAGACTAGGGGGGAAAACCTGAGCCAGAACGAGAGCGTGCAGTCCAACTGCTGTCTGGCCCATCCTGGCACAGGTACCTCTCAAAGAGGGCTTGCTGCAAGTGCTGAGGTGTGCCCTGAGGTACGGTACCGTTACCTATTTCTCACCAGGTCAGACTGGTCCCACCCTGCACCCATACATCCTGGCTGGCAGGCAGATGCTCACAGGGATGACAGGCAGTGATCCGGGACTCCTCGGCACCTCTGCAATGCGTAGAGTAACTTCCCACTAGGAAAGTTCATGCTGTGTGAGGTGGTGCATCCAGGGTGGTTGAAGCCCCCAGAAATAACGACCCCACCAGAATTTACTGCTGAATACCATCACAGACCGTTGTCACCACATTAGTTCCTCTTCATCGCCCGCTTTGCCCACCATCAGCCTTCAAAGCTGCCTCGGGCAGGTGCTGTGACTGCCCCTGGACAATCTGTGCTGTGCTGTCATGTGGAATTGACCCTTTCAAATCTCCCCCCCTCCACTACCCTCCCCTAGACCTTCACAAAGACAGGAGAACAGCATGCATCCTCCCTTGTAAATGAGCACCCAATATAGACAAAAACTGTGTGATAAAAGCTACATTTGTGTTGGATTTACCTTGCCAGTCTGTATTTGCATTCCCCCCTCATTCTCCAAGTCACATATCAGCTCCTGAAACTGAACTGGATCACACCAGAATGCTGCAAAGACCTGCAGGCTCAGTGCAGTTGTGGCCCTTCTACACCTCTGTCTTCAGCTGTCTGTTCCTTCTGTCAAACCTCTTGGCATTTCTGGGTTCATACCCCACTCTGTGGACTTCTCCTCCAACCTTGGCCATAGACCTTACATCTCCTTCTCCCACCTCCCAAATATTGCATCTCGCACCCTGTCTCCCACCCCACGGCACTGACCTTCCTTTAGCCAGCCAGGCTGCTGTTCAACTGGGAGGCACCCCAAGGCTAGTGCAGCTCTTTTCTGGGATTGTCACCCTCTTTCCAGATGATGCTCTGAGTCCTTAACTCTTTGCTCCTCATCTGAATAACTCTGCACTTTGAGGATCCCACATTGCCTGCAAAGCCAAGATGGGGTTAGTAGGGCTCCCATCACACCCAGTACCAGCCTATGGTAGTCACAGGACCTTGCTGGAGCATCACAGAACGCTTCCTGGTTTCCTGCAGGGAGCTCAGCCTGGCCAACCATCATGACTAGAGAAGCAATGACTTGTCATTTGTGTGTCTGCAGAAAAAGCTTGAAGGTGCTTTGGTTAGCCAGGAAGAATCCACTCACCAGCAGCACCAATTCCACTCCTGCCCTGCCCACAGCAAAAGCCCACCAGCCATCTCCCTTGGAACCATCTGTTCTCAGATTTGAGATTCTTCTTACCTGAGCCTCTTCCCCAAAACATGCCTGCTCCCAGTGCTCCACCAGCATGTTTAGATTACTTCTGGTTCTGCCTGAAGCAAAGTAAATACTCTTTCTCAGCAAATGCTTTTCCTGGGAACACTCTCCCCGTGGACACTGACTTTTTTATTACGTATTTTTCTTAAATTCTATGCCAGATTCTCCAGCAGTCTGGAATAGGAGACAGGAAAAATTTCTGTAAGGAGCACCGGGAACGTCCTGTATGACCCCATCACCACAAATCCTAGACAGGTAGGATATACACCTAACCCAAAAGAAAAGGAGGAGAGAGGGGACCTCAACGCCTGTGAAAGTCTCAGGACTTCTGCTCCTTCCCTGCAACTCACAAGCACACAACTAATCCTAGCTTTAGCTACCCATAGTATGTAAGAAAGAGTTAACCTACTTACATAGGAGAATGCCTCCATACAGGTTTGGGTCTGATGGCAAAGCTGCTATGCAGCAATCCCACCCTTAATGCTCTCCAAGCAAACGTTATTAACAGTTCAGCTCACGGTTTCCAGAGATCCTATTATTTCTATTGCAAATCCCACTTGCAGGAAGGTTTCTGAGGGCAGAAAGCCTCAAGCACACTGGTAGGATGCTCGACGGAGGACAGCCCAGGCCAGAAAGGTTGCTTAGAGACCAAGCAAGCCAGAGAAAACATGCCGCATGGCCAGGTTTGAGACTCAAGCCAGAGGGGCAGCAAGAAGCCTGGCATCAGCAGCTCACTGACATACCCAAGATGCCTCCTTCCCGTTTGGGAAGGAGAACTGGCAGGAGCAAAGAGCAATCCCCACGTGAGTCTCCTCCCGTCCCTTGCCAGAGTCCTTCCCAGCTGCCACATCCATTTACCTGAGCAACGGAACAAAGCCGGTTTCACTCCCCCCATCTTTATGAAACCAAATTAGCCATTTCTCTCCTCGTCCTCTGCCCGGTGCATCTACAAAGGCTTTTCTGAATTTCCATTAAAAATAATAATGCATTTCGTTCTGCTTCGCGAGGCCCATTGCTCACCTGCCCACATCTCTTTCAGACTCCGCTAGTCTTCCTTTCTTTCAGCGGCATAATCACTTCATGCTCTCATCTTTTCCTTCCATTATTCGGGTGATTGTGGACATGGGTTTATTGATGAGATTTACAAAACAACTCAGTCGACCCCTACGCAGCCGACCCGACGCAGCTCTGGGAAGGACAGACTGCGCTACTCCCCCGCTCCGCACCACACACGCGGGGCTGCAGTTACAGCTGATCAACCTCCAACCCGACGGGGAGGTTCATTACCCGAGCCCCACGTTGCAGGGCCCAGGGCTGGCACGTGGAGCACAGACCCAGAGCAGAGGCTGGAAGCACATTTGTTCTGGTGCACTGGTTCCCCTCCAAGGTTTGATGTCCTTGTGCTGTATTAGCATAGGGTAAACCCAACCTTTTAAAGCCAAAAAGGAACCAAATGCCCTATGAAGGACCAGGCCAGAACTGAGTAAAACAGCCTCATGCATCCAGAGAATCCCTGAGGCATCAATTCCCAGGGCTGAGAGGAGGAACTCCCTCTGGAGGCTGCCGATGCTGTCCTCGGCTTGCTAAAAAAGATGGGAAAGGCTCGCTCTTTCTTCCTTTGCCACTTTATTCATACACCAGCATCTGCATTGCGTGCTAACGCAGCCTGCGCTATCCCTGAACGTCCAAGGGAAGGCAGGAGGAGCTCCAGTCAAAGCTACAGACTCAGCAAAGGCTGCGACTGCAGCTAGGCACTTGGAGCAGAGGGTGAGCCCCGAGCAGAAGCTGCCGTCGTACGGGAGCTGAAGTCAAGAGCTGCCAGAGGAAACCTTTTTCTTGGCACAGCAACACTTCCATAAATCCAAAGGAATTGGTCTGCACACATTGCAAAGTCCGATCTGCTAAGAACGTGTGATGTACGCGGTACGAGTCCATGTAACAGCTATTGTATATGATGCGCAGGAGCTGGTAACACAAATGACGTAGCGTGTCATACATACAGATACTGGGTATCTAATTACCAGGCGTTACTCCAGACATACCTGGTTTTGCCTATGCCTTTAGCATTCACTTAGGGATCCTGATTTTCCCAATCCTAATCCTAAACATACTCTGCAACCTTCATTATACCTGCCCAAAACTGCTGCCCTGAATACCTCCTGTGATGTTGTTCCTTACTCACAGTAAAATACAGCCTTATTTCAGCAGCCCATCTACCTCTCACTCTCTTGAATCTCTCTATTCACAAGCAGCTTTGCTTTTTTCCTCCTCCTCCTCTCCACCTGGAACAGCCCATAACAGGTTCCCCCACGGATCCTCACTACCCACCTGTCTCGCTCCAAGAAGGATGGTGGGAATGAGCTGCCTCGCCAAGAGCTGCACCAGGTGGTTTGCAGCAGCTGAACTGTGCTCGAGGCAGATCCTTGAGCTTCACCAACTTTTGCCTCTTTTTTTTTACCCCTCTCCTTTGCTCCTACAAGGGAGATCCTACAAAAAAAAAAAAAAAAAAAAAAAAAAAAAAAAAAATAGAGAGAGAGGCCCAAGGGTGGGTAACGTTCAGAACCACACCAAATCCCACACCTCAGCTACCAAACATCTTTCGGACCAGAGACATTAGAAGGAAAGAAAGAGAGTGAAAAATGAGTAGCAATTATGGGAATTGGGCTAGAGAGAGAGGCCAGCAAGACAGGAATTTTCATTTGCCAAGTAGGAACTTAAACTGATTAGCTTCTAGTAGCCCGCAGTGAATGTTGACACCAATTTGACTTAAAAGCTGCTATTATTTTTCAAAGCCGCTTTCTCCAGCCACCAGAAAATGTGACCATGTTCAAAAGCCACGAGAAAACATATCGACTTTCAAGCATCCGAGCCGCAGCCAAGTTCCCATGACGGCACCTGGTGCTGACCACATCAGACCTGGGTCAGCAGAGGACAACCCTTCTAGCACCAGGTCTTGCACACCCAGCCTGGCAGCAAGTTGTGCTCACGGGCATTGAAGACATTGCTAGCTCCAGCCTCACACAACTCACAAAGTCACGGCACTGAGAGCAAGAAGCCACCGAGCCCGGCAGCAAAGCTGCTTCTTGCAGCAGATCTTTGTAGCACCAGCCGTACCCATGCCAAGTCTGTATAGCTCTGAGATAGAAGGAAAGGACAATTTGGATCTGTCAGCACCAGCTTGGCCCATTTCTGGCTGGGCAGGGCTAGAGAAGGGAACACAGCAGAACAGACCTAAGTACGTGAAAGCTGTGTGAACAGACCAAATTCCCCTGGACCAAGTGCTGGCCGCTGTTGCACTCTCACTGGTGGCAATGAGGAGGTTACGTTAACTTGACCGTGACAGATGGTTTCGGATTTGAGGGCCAGTATTGCATTTCTGAAAGGCTATTTCTGACAGGCACCATCCAACCTGTTCAGAGGCCATCAGCTTGCATATCAAGTCAAGCCCCATGGTGAACAGATACCATTTGGCAGCCCCATTGCTGCATCTTCCTTTCAAAAATCTCATCTTCAGGAAAGGAAAAGGAGAAGTAGGCTTGCTAGGCCCCGTTTTAACCCTCTGTGAGCCAAGTGACAGCTCACAGGGTAAACATGAGTGTCTACAGCTTGATACAAACAGCTGAGATGACTTGATATGATTCCAGAGCTGAGGAGAGCGTCTGACTCGCATCCTCATTGGACTAAAAACAAAGCCAGGGGAGAAGACACAGCCCAGCATGCTACAGAAGGTCTCCTGACACAAAGTGAACACCATCACGGTCTCCCCATCAAGGTTGTAGGGAAGTAAGCACAAAATGCCAGAAGTTTCTAGCGGAGCTCTGGAAGAGACGTTGATGTCTTCCCAGTAAGGTGGACATAGATCCACCAAAGCATCCAGATGGCCACACACAGGAGGGAGTCTATTACAGCGGGGCAAAGATCTGAGCTTGGCAACGTCTGAAACAGCTTCTCCATAAGCTGAGACTCCCAACCTTTTTCTGGAAGCCAAAGCGCAAGGAAATGAAATCATGGGGAGCTGACATGACCTCCAACAGCAGCTGGCCTTAAAGCTTCTTTTACTTAGAATGAGCAGAGCAGCATTCTGCATTGGTGGCCTTTCAACACGTTCTTGATAACATTCCTAAAATTAGCATCCTTTTGCCCAGCAGGACAAGGAACCCCACGTTCTGCTAGGAACTGATGAGGGCAAAAGCAATGGGGCACACAAGCCACAGGTGAACCAACTGCTTTGGGAGGTGTTCAGGTGGTGTCCTATGGTGGTGAACCAGCAAAGCTGTAGGCTTCTGACCTTGTGCCATCACAGTGGAGGAACCTGTTAGAGCAACCAGGGATGTAATTAAAGTGTTGCTTGTACGTGCGTGGGGGGAAAACCACCCCTGTACTCACAGGCTGAGGACTGGGAAAAGTAAGATGTGACTTGAAACTAATGGAAGAAAACAGCTCACCAAGGAACCAGGATTGTTTTATCAGCAACAGCCACTGGGTGGTAGAGTCTGCTACCAAGAGAGGTGGCCAAGAAGGCACCACTGCAAGGAGCCAAGAGTGGTTTCCGTGAGGTAGAAGCCATACAAATCCTGGAGGGCACTTGTACCCCAAAGGTCCCTCTGCACCCCACAATCACACAAAGGGTGTGTGCTTGGTCAGAAGGAGCAATCAGGGTTACACCAAACCCCCTAATTAAATTGATGCAAGATGAGTAACACCCAAATCAGCTCCAAGATCAATACTTCTATACATTTCCAAGCATAACAAGGTTAGAGAGGTGAGCAGAGTAAATAATTAACTCATTTACAGGGTGGGTTTCAGTTGGTTTTTTGTGAAAGAGCCATTTTAATCTCCTGGGTAATTAGCTATGCAGTTGACATTAATCACAACTTCAGCAATTAATTGAAACATTTGATTCATCAATCCAGAGGTAAAGCAGAGCTAGGCCAAGCGACCCTTGGTGCAGAGCCCTCTTGGGTCAATCAGTCAATGCATGGGTGCTGGCTTTCAGAAATGTGACATGTGTAGGAGAACAAGTCCTGTGGCTGGACGGGTCAAACAAGAAGATGGATATAGCACATCAAACAGGGGAGATGCAGCCCATGATGCTTTTGAACAGAAGAAGTCAAGAGTATTTATTAATGCTAGACTGGCTGAATTGTGATTCTCATCACTTGTGGCCCTCCAGCTACTAGAGGACAAATACAATCACATGCAACACATGAAAGAAGTTGTGCAACATCGGCAGAGGTCTAAAACCCTTAACTCCTTACACCTCATCTGTGATATAAGCAGGTATCTCCATGGAGGAAGAAAAACAAGCTGAGATGATGTGCTGAACACTATTACTATTATTAAAAAGGTCAGGTTTGAAAAGCTCAGGTGGACTCTTTTTTTTTTTTTTTTGCTATTTTTCCTTCTAACAATCACACCACAGTGGAATATTGGTTTACAACTCCTGCTCCTGATAGCAGTGATCTACTACTACTACCAAACCCAGTTTCAGCACCTTTTTGTGAACGCTCGTGCCTACCCGCAGACAGCCAGTGATGTGCTGTATTAAAAGTACATTCTCATCTGGTTTTGCTCTGGATTAAGGTTGGTGCTTTCAAAAATGCAAATGTTAACTCCCAGAACAAACTTGGCTTGATGGCATTAAGCTTCTGTGCAAACCAAAATGCTGCAGACTTTCATTCCAAGAGCTCAAGCGTTTCAAAGGATGAAAACATACAAGACAGGGCAGAGTTTTACAACAAATATTGGAACGCTCAACCTCTATTTCATTATGTTTCCCCCATCCAACGCATTTGCTGCAGCATATAAGTGAAATTAATATTTCTTTTAGCACAAAAACTGGAAGCAAACAATCTTCTGGACCGCTCCAACTCTTGTGCAGGGAATCCATCTGCCTCACGGTCACGGCAACGTTAAATTCTGATGCAGGGCTGCTGATTGTAACATCTTTCGAGTGCAACTGGGGTGAAAAGCAGGCGCAGAGGATGCCAGACTGTCACCCAAGGGACAAACACACTCCCCAAACCTTTTGTACATAGATGCTTCACACGCAGAGCCAGGAGATTCCCGCATCCGGCGGAGCGGATGCCCTGCAAGGAAGAGAATAAGCCAACACATGCGTGGCTTTCGGTAATCTCAACCACTCCAAGTGTTTTAGTCTGCTCTTCAAGCAGCGTATTTCTTACATCTGGCATGCAAAACACCGTCAGAGTGAAGAACGTCCCATTTTGATTTAAATGAACGCATTTATTTCCAAATGGGAGACCGTAAGTTAAACAAACACATTTCTCTCTTTGCACATGAAAGCATTGTTTTGTCACAGATGTACAGTATAATACATTTATTTTCTCAATTGTTTTCTATTTGTAAGGCACTGCCAGTTATTTGGATGGGTTTGTAAGGATGAAGCAAATTGCTCTGTGGGGCTCTATTCAGGGAACATAATATTCCCACAAAAGCACCATAATTCTGCATGCAGCAACACAAACTACCACGACATCGCAGCAGCTGGCAGGGTGGGTAGAGTTAGCATTAGCAAAACCAGCATGACAACTCTACTCCAAAACCCCCTTGCATGCATAAATTAATGATGAATGTACTCTGATTAACCCCCACCCAGCCTCTGAGGAACCCTACACCTTCTCCACAAGGTAACTTGGAACTTTACCACAGGTATTTTGTCAGTTCATTGGGCCTGGGGAACACTCCAGCTTGTTCATAAGTGGGCCTTGCTGAGCTCTCTGAATCCCTGCTTGCAGAACGGTGCTGAGAAAGATGGGGGTTTGCACAGCCCCTAAGCCATGGGGAACAGCTGAGAACATGGAATGGTATCAGCAGTGTGCATTTTGGGGGGTCTGCCACATAAGGATGAAGAAAATCCTGCCAGGGATCACACCAATGTTTCCCAGGTCCAACAGACTCAATGGACCTCGCTGGCCCAGTATTCTCTTGGACTTCACCACCCATTCACCAGCTTCCTACACAGCTTCCTCTAACCAGCTACCCCAGCACCATCCAGCTTAGTGGAACTCAACCAGAAAAGCATTCCTACCAATCCTTAATTTCCTCTGGTCACACAAAGATGGGGTGTGTGAACAGAAGAGCATCCTTATTGCAGGCTGGCTAATGCAAGTTAGTTAACTGGGGTTAAGGCAGGAGTGAGGACAAGGCAGCTTGTCCTGGAGGCTCTAGTAGAACACAACATGGTAATTCACATCTCGAGTCAGCTTGTCTGTTGTGATGTAGAACCTGAGAGCACCGCCTTTGGCACACGCAGGCAGGTTCATATTGCACATAAAGTAATGATACACAGGCAGACTGGGTATCTCCTGTTCAGCAACTACCTCCCACATAACCACCACCCCCCGCAGACTCCTACGACCTTTAGCTAAAGGCACATCCTTGCTTTACGACTGGTTTCTGTGGGTCACCTGTGGAGCTGCTGAAATCAGGCTTGGCTTTGCCTTCTACTGACTCCTGTACGTGCACTCCTGGGCTCTGCTTCTGTTATATGCAAGGTCAGCTTGAGTAAACCCAGCTTACAGGAGCAGGTGAACTGAAAGCCTGCCAGAGAGGACAATCTGTGTCAGCAGGAATAGCAAGAGAGCCACCACCACTTGCTCTATACCCACTGTCTCCTACTGACGCAGAGCTGGAAGTCCTGTGATTAAGCGATCAAGACATTAACATTAAGGTCTAGTCTCTACTGGTATCCTTTATCCAGCCACAGAGAAGTTGTTTGGGATCCCATGGTTCCTCTAAGCCTATCTCTCCATCACCTGTTTGTATGCAGCATCATCCACAGCTTTTTGTGATGGAATAGCAGCTCACAACCTCAGAAAATGTACTACTCAGAACGCTGAGAGGTTATAATAAAAGACAACTTGGAAGGGGATTTGGGCTGAGAAGAAATCTCAGCTTTCTAGATTTTTTGTGGGATCATCTTTGTTTTGATCAGTCAGCTCTACCTGCAGAAGCCAGGAGAGAGACAGTGAATGCCCCGAGGTGAGCACACACAGCAACAATGATTCTGAAGCAACTTGTGCACCTCTGGTGACCATCACTAGAAGAGACAGAGGAGTAAGGGAGAGCTCTACGATATGCTGCTGTGCTCCCTACTAAACCACCAGAAATCCTGTGAGCAGAATCCCGAGGGAGGTCTGGAGGCCTTTGCTGGAGGTGGGGGGTGGCAGGAAAAGGCAGCGCTGCTGTAACAGAACACAGGTCTCCCAAAACTGTTTTCTCTAAGCTCCTTACAAAGGTGAGTCACACCATTATCCTCATTTTGCACACCTCCAGGTAATTTACCAAAAACGAGCCACCCTTCAAGACATCCAGCCATCTTGTCCAATTCCCAACCCATCATTCACCAAGCTACAACAGCAGCTCCCAACCACTGAGAGGACAGCGAACAACCCCCCTGAAAAAGCCCAGGAGCTGGGATGATTTTTTTTCCCTGCTGCTGGTTCTTACTGGATAAATCCCCGAGGCTGTTCACACAACCAGCTCTTGGAGGCAAAGCAGCGTGGCAGCATCCCTGCCGGGCTGGGAAGGCGGCGCCGCTGTACCCACCGCACGGGTGGGCCCATCAGGCACAGCAAGTGACATGGAAACAATTCCTATAGGAGCGAGCGGATTGCACGCGCTCACCCAGGGGATGAGGGCATTGCAGAACCATGCCAGCTAAAGGGATTGAGCAAGGGGGAAGCAGCAGCCTGTGTGGCTGGATGGAAGCATGGGGGCAGACGAAATAGACGGGCAGAAAGATCTGGAGCGGTAACTTCTCAGAATAAGGCAGCAATGAACTGCACTGACATCACACAGCAATCAATGTGGAGTGGAAAGGGGTGGGTTGCACAAAGCACCCCCTGTTTCACAGCAGGCCATTCATAAAGATAAATAATCATTTCAAAAGCACACGTATTCCCGGCGCAGTCAAACCTCGTGAAACCAGAGCTCGCTTGCTTTCTGGAGTTCGAGTTATGACATGACTTCATGTCTGAAAGGAGCAAATGGAAAAGAAAACAAGGCATTCCCTCAGCGCCGAGCTCAGCACCACTGTTTTTCTCCGGGTGACCACTAAGGGTCTCTCTTGCTTAATGTGGGCCACAGCAGTGGTTTTTCTCCCTCTGTCACGATGTTTTGTCGTCCGAATTCATCCTTTCCCTCAACCATGCTACTAAGCATCCCACAGGTCCCACCAAACCCATCATCTCCTCTCATCGGTCTCAAACCAAGTGGTTAATGACGTGTCTTTCTGGGGTTTACGTGTCCATAAACCCACAGACCACCTCTCCTGGGCAAGTAAGAGAGACAGAGCCTGGGCAAGAGAGACGGAGCCACAGCAATGAACACTCTCCATCACCTGTCCACACGATCACAACACCTACACATGCCCCAGGCGCATACATGTCTCATTCTAGAGACAAGTACATCCTTGCTCCTTGGAGGCTGCATAGATTTCCTGGATTTCATGGGAAGGATCCTAGCCTCACATGTCCAGGTGCACGAACAACAGAGGAGAATGCCAGTGGTCACCAAACACGAGCTGTAAGTAACTAGTAGGTAATTATGGAGGGATGTGTCTGTGTGGCTCAGCTCCAACATCAACAGAGGGAAGAGCTCTGCCTATTGAGTCATCAGCTCCATTTCCTTTCAGCCCTTGGGTTTTCCCGACAGGTCTCCCCTGTGAGTTACTGCCCAGACCCACAGGGGCTGAGCTCACACCCCCAGGGAACGGGCCTCCTCCAGTCCCCTCACCACCAGAAGTTTCCTGGCCATGACTGTGCTCCAAGGACACAGTGCCTCATCGTCAGCCTCTATTGCAGCAACCAAACACTAACAACTTCCCCATTCCAGCTGTATCCCAGAAGCTCTGGAGACACCATGCCATAACCAAACAAGGGCTGCTGAAGTCACATGAGAGTTTTGCAGTGCTCTATCCCATGAGCCCCAAACCACCCATAGCCATGTAGGAATTCAGTCAGCACCTCCTCTCTAGGACAAGGATTTGGCTAATGAGGGGCTGTTAATATTTCTTAATCAGAGACCAGATGCCATCTAAAAAACATGCAGAAGTTTGCCAGACCATAGCGAGGTGAACAAATATATAGCTGGGCATTTTTTTGTGTCCCTCTTCAACGGGCAGGGCCATCTGAATTCTTCCCTACTTACTTCTCCTGTTCGCTGCAGGACAAGACAGACTTCTCCTGCCCTTTCCTCTTCATCTTACTCCTATTTCTGTTTCTCTTTTTCTACGTCTTTCCCAGCCCCAAGCTGCATTTCAACTGTCCCCATCCCTTCCAACAGGGCTAATCAGCAACCACATCCTGTTCTGCCTACTCCACGTCACCCCCCCCCCCCCTAAAATTTTCCATCAACAGATTTGTTAGCCCCATAAAACAGCCATTGAAAGGTTTCTGGTGACAAGGAGGACTTGGACCTTTGAAAACATCACCTCATTGGGGCAGGTGCCAGATCTGCAAGGTATCTACCCTAAAGGAGCTGCTCAGCTGGCCGTGGGCTTTTCTGCGCTGCTACTGCAGCAACCCCTTGACATCTCTGCCAGAATGAAAGCACCAGCAGAGTAATCCTCCAGGTCTGCAGGGCATCTGAAGGCATTTCTAAAGACCAGATAAGAGGAAGCTGAAAAGTTCAGCCTCAGAACGGCACAGGTCTCTGAAACAATAAATGTTTTGAGCCATCAGCATTTCTAGGCGGTAAAACAAATGAGCGTTTCCATTCCCGGGGGAAGCGGGAAGCAAGCAAACTCCACTCCTCTACTCAGTAGCATACAGGAAATCCGAGTGATTGATGGCAGCAGAGAAGGGAAACGCACATTCAGCTGATATTTCCAATGTAAATGACTTGCCACCTCACCCCTCTGCTTCCCACTCTGCCTGATAGCTGTAGTACCTCCGCTCCAGGGAGGAGGAAAGGGAAAAGGACAGTCCTCCTTAGACCACCTCCCCCCCCCACCCCAATTTAAATGAGGAAAGATAACATGTGCAAAAACAAAGGCCAGATTGTTCAGCCCTGAGCTCCTTTGGCCACAGATCCAGTGTGGCACAGAGGGATGGACTACGGAATCCCACAGCGTGGCTCTGGGCCCCCCCCGCTACGAGACAGCCATCTGCGTCAGGTGTGGAGGGCCAGCCCCTGCTCTCAAAGAATTTCTCCTTGTATCAGGAAGGTCAAAGCGGGAAGCCAAGAGGCTTTTTAAAATGCTGCACACCGTTTGGGGGATCTGTCTGGTTCACAGGGATGCCAAGACACAGCGATTGCCAAGGCAAGAGAACAAACCCAGAGGAAGGCAGCGAACATCCGCTTGCGGGAGGCGTGCCCCTGCTCTTTCCCAGGCAGCTCAGTGAGAGGTGCTTATTTTTACAAAGCAGGCTCCGAGATCTTAAAGAACCAAGGCTGTTGTCGTGCCCTAAACCAACGAGTATGTGACCTACTCGTTCCCACTCTGTCCCTTGACCTTTTCCCATAGCATTCTCCAAAAGCATCACATGAAAAATGGCCCTTCTCAGCTCTCCAGAGGCCTTGGAGACAGCATCAAAGCTCTGCACTTATAAACAACTCCAGTGAGGCCAAAAAGCCATTCCAGCATCAGGGGTCCCGGGATTTGCAAGCCTGTCACAAGGAATTGGAGGGAGAGGCAGCGTGTGTTGCCAAGGGAAGCGGGAAGCAGCTGGGCTGTGAGCTGAGCTCCACAAAAGCCCCGTAGGCTGAGACAGGGTTTATCCACGCACCTCAGGCTACGCAGGATCTCTTTTCGCCTCCTTCCTTATTACAGGGAGCTTGCAAGCTCTCCGAGCGTGGCAGTCATTTACTGCATGGATCCTTCAGCCTAATCCTCCCATTCTTTCCCTCCTCCTCCTCCCACCTTGCACATCCATTAATGCTCCAGCATCCATCCTGGAGGTGAATTTAAGAGTCCAGGTGGAGACAGGGAACTCGACAGACTGCAGAGGAACAGTCCTTGAGCATCAGGGTTAGTTATTTGTTGACTATTCAGGATCTGACAACAAACTAGCAGCTGGGTTACAAATACCTACAGGAATCCCTGTCAGCTCCCTCTGGTGTCTCACACCATCCCTGGCACACTCCTGCCTTCTGCTAAAAGGCTGAGAAAGCTTCAACTGTTCCTAGTTTGTGTGTTTCCTCCTATCTCCAGATCTAGTTTCCCTTGGCAATCACCGCAGACATTCCTTGAACACCTTCTAAAAACCAAAAGCTCCAGAAGGTGCTCCGTAATCAAGCGAGGCTTTTCCTTAATGATCATTTTAATCCTCTGACTCCAACCCAGTCTTCATATTCCCATTTGTTCATTTGCTCTCCTGGCCACGTTCTCCTACTCCTACCGTGAGCCTTCAGTTGGGCAATCCATAGCAAAGGCTGTTGGAGGACAAATTACACCCAGGGGAGCATGTTCCCTTGTTTCAACATACTGCCTTTACCATTAAGAGACACACTTAGGAAAAAGAAGGTGTTAAGCCAGGTCTAAGAATCTCCTAGTGTGCCACCACCTCCCCTTGACCATGCTTCACTGTCGCTCAGATCTGAGGGCATTGCTTGCCTCCCACCAGCCCCAGGCTCTGCTCCGTCTCCTGCCTTTTCCCAGCCTTGTCAAAGCATGCTGCCTCTCCAGCCACATACCACTGTGCTAGTCTGGGTCACGTACTCCACAGGACAGCCCAGCAGCCAAGGAAAATCGTCTTTTATGTCTGAATGTGTGGAATGGTGGTAGTTGCAGCCAGGCAGGTTCACATTTGTCTAGCTCTTACGTGGTAATAGGGACGTTGTGCTCTTGCAGGGCAATAATTTCGGTCCCAACAAGGAAACCAGATAATTACAGAGAAAAGCAGCAGGCGCTTCAATCATTCCTGCTCTTTGTCAGGACTTTTAAAATGCCACTGAAAAGAAAGGGTGGGATAATGAAGGCCTTGACTCACTTTCAGAGCACCTAACAGGCCAGCCCAGAGGAAGAAACAAGGTTGGGAGGGCTACGTCATCCTTCCTGGTTCCCGGGGACTGACCCTAGAGCGTGTGACACGGGGGACAGGAAAGTGTGATCATAGGATGGCATAAAATAGCAATACAGTCACGCGAACCTTCGGGCTGCAGACCTCGCCAATTTGAGAACAAACCTCCCAACTTCACCTTGGCTGATCTTGTTCATTTTGTGTTTTACTTGTGGCTCTTCTTCACCATTTTCCCTTTTACACAGCATCAGAAAAGCATTAACTCACGACTCTGTTCCATTCCGCCGGCATAACTGCTTAAATACCCTTCCTGATGTTTTGACATCTATCACTTAAGACAGACACTCAGAAATTTAAACCGTGGAAGCTGGAGGACATTTTAAAAAAGAAAAAATTAGGAAATACGTGGACAAGTCTTCTGTTATTTTAACAATACGAAGACTCAACGCTCCTGTAACCCCGCCAGCAGGCGCAGGAAAATATCTGCTTACGCTGCACAAGCGCCAAGCCCAGCGCAGCGGCTTTGCGATGTAACCCGCAGATTTCACTACACGCTGAGCACGCACATGCTACAGCCCCCACCTCTACAAACATGCAGTTAACAGCACACAGCCAGCCACGGTTAGCAAAAGCACAGGTACTGAGGGGGTATATACATGTTGAGCATGCAAAGAGAACATCCATCCATTCCACGTAAAGATTCAGGTCTATGGGATCAAGAATTGTACCTGTTCATTTAGAATAAATTTGACATTAGCAAAGGCAGGAGGTGCTGTGGAAGGAAACCGATGCACTAAAAAAATAAATACCCTTCATTGTTCAGGCCAGAAAACAGGAAAACAGAACAATTAAATGAAATGACACACACACACACACCATGTGTGTACAAAATGTACACCGGTGAGAGCACAATGCCATAAACAAACACAGCATTCCCAAAAGACTCAGCAGTGCACTAATGCCGCGCTCAAATGCACACAGGCAGATCCTTAACCATATGCTCACCTGTGCAAATATACATCAGAACAAAAACTCACTGCATGTAGTAACAAGCCCAAAACGCTCACTTTTGAAACAAGAAACCCACTGTGCAAATCACAATTACCGAATCGAAGGGGTTGGAAGGGACCTCCAGAGACCATCAAGTCCAACACCCCTGCCAAAGCAGGATGGGTTGCACAGGTCAGCATTCAGACAGGGCTTGAATATCTCCAGAGAAGACTCCACACCCCTCTGGGCAGCCTGTCCCAAGGCTCTGTCACCATCACTGTGACAATACCCAACTCACACATACAAAGTTCCCAGAAAATAATTCATTCACCCTAAATGAAGGCTGATGCACTAGGGGCTGGATTTTACCCTGCACTTCAGAGCACAGCACATCCAACGGTAGGTCTTGAGGTTCCTGCTGGCCCTGTGTAGGTTCATTACCTATTGTTCATAAACCATGTGTAGGATTTAATCTTCTCACAGAGTAAGCACCTGGATGTAATTCCCCAGAGCTGGAACTATATAAGCTACTGTGTCAGGCCAGCCATGCTGCCGCAAGAGTGTTTGGAGATTCATTTGCAGTTCTCTCCTAAGGGACACAGGATTCACGCTGATGGGGATGGGAATAAACTACTACAGGCTTCACAGGGGCACCTTGATCACCACCATAGTACCTACACCTCTGCAGCAGCGGGCATCAGTCACAAGTTCTGCTGCAGCTCAAACCACAGTCTGAGCAACAAAGCAGTGGCTGGAGGTGGAAGATAAAGGTGTTTTCCTCCCCCATGTTGCCCAGATAAGGCCTCTAATAATGTTACAGTCAGATGATTGAGTATCTAAACAGAAAAACATACCTAATCAAACGCATCAGCGGGCAGTGCCAGACCAGCCAGCCAGGCATGACTCCAGTATTAATCAAAGCATGAGGCAGATCCACTGCTGCGTGCCGGGGCTCTGTGAGGCCTAGAGACCATCCTCTGCCACAGAGAGATTCATGTATGATTGTCAGGAAGCAGCTCATTCACACCTCACCTGTATTCCACAGCTTCTGTCCACAACAACAGGCTAAACGTGAAACCCTGGTGACCCACAGAGGCTGGCTGGACCTCAGCCCCCACACCAGGCCAGGCCTCAGCCCCCACAAGTTCCCGACCCACTTCAGCTACAGGGAAATCCTGTGGCAGGCACATTGTTTCACCCGTTGTGAACCATTTCAAAGTGCCTGACCTAATCTCATCATAAAGGCTTTGGAAACAGCCAGGCACATCATACACAGCGTGGTTCCTCCGGCTTCCCAAAACACCCATTTCTCTCTGTTGGGCATCAAATGCCACCCACATCCTTCCCTCGGGTTCTTCATCAGGGAAATCAGAATTGATACCCTTCACCTCCCCTCTCAAATACCTCTGACCAAGTAAAAGCTTTGGAAATCCAGGATAAAGGGGACAATCTTTTCTCCCCGGGTGCCCAGCGTGGCGAGTAGAGCTAAACCAAAGAAAAACAAAACAAATCAGGAGAGACTAATGAATAAAAATAACAGACTCTCTGCTTTTTCTCCTTGTAATTTCCCCACCCCAGACAGCTGTAATGTGGAAAGTATTGAAATTTAAATCACACCTCAGCCTAACCTCAGCTGACAGGCTGCCGATGCAATAATCTCAGCCTGGCTATCTTCTCTCAGGGAGAACGACAAACCAACTAAAGGAAAGTGATAAATTTTCAATTTTATTTTAAAATATACCAGATGGGAGATTTTATTGGAGTCATAAATATGTCAAAAGCAATGTTGGCGTATGATTGGAGATTGCCCCCACCAAGGGAGCAGCTCTCCCTGTTTAGGAGTGCCATCAGATTCTTAATAAGAGGCTCCAGTTTGACTGCAGCAAAATAGTCTGTATATTAAACCAATTGGATTTCTATTTGCCAGACATCATCTTCTCATCTCTGCCCTCCCCAGGTTCCAAAACGTCTTCCCCCAAGAGAAACAAGGGTGCTGAGGTCAGACCCGAGCGTTACCAGTTTGGGTTTGTGTTTTGTTGTTGGAACGCAGCTCAAACATATTTATTTTCTCACTGCTATTTTAAAAATGAATTTCACGTCAGTCAGCGAAGCTTCCTTTGATTTCCTAGAATCCCAACCAGTAGATGTCAACTAAGTTCAGCCTCAGATTTAAACTAAATCAAATCTGAGCCCTTAATCCTAGCCAGAGGTCAACCTCAAATTCCGGAAATTAGTGCTTGGCCTCAGTCCCAAGATTTCACGCGAGCTAAAACCAGTCCTAAAATCCCACCAGCCATTTCCAGAAAGACGAGTTGCCTTTCCGAGCTTCTGCATCTCCCTCCGCCTACCACTGGTGCTGTGACAGATCACAGCAGTCTGACAAGAAACAGCCTGATATTCCTGCCTTTTCATCATTTCAAAGGTTCTACGGAGCGGCTCTACCAGCTCCATCTCTGAGCATGTTCCCAGCCTTCCAGTTCACTCAGGAAATCCTCCTAGTCTCCTATCATTACATTCAAATCAATCAACACTACCCCCATCGATTCCCATCGCCACAGCAGCCGGCTCACTGAACCTTCGGCACCGAAAACCAAATGCAGGGCGAGCAAAAAAGAATCATCATATTTTATAGTTTTGCATAGAAACGCTCTGCAGATTTAATCACAGAGCCACAGACCGGTACAAAGCGTTACGGGATTAATGAGAGATGTGGTACCTCACACATCACAGGAGGGCATCCTGCAGTTAGAGCCCATCTAACACGGTAACAGCACAGCAGAGGCCAAAGCACCAGAGGGGCACAAGCGAAAAGCGACTTTGCGTACAGTAGAGGTCTGTGGTCTTTTTAGACTTCACTTGTTCCTCCAAGTCAAAGGAGCCCTAGATGCTATTTCAGCAATCTAACAGATTGATCATTTGCTGCAGAAGGCTTTTATATAAAAAAAAAAGCTTTCTGAACATAAAACACCACCAGATACTTTCATCACAAAATACCATCCTCCTACCCACAGCCTCCAGTCCTGGACACGCCATTCATCGGGCACGAAGTGGCAGATGCATCAAGACAAACCAAAGCTTTTAGCAGCTTTTTAATCTGAAGGAGCAGATTGAAATAGAAGAATCATACCCATCAGTCTTAAGCTTAAAATATTTTGAGTTAATGTACTACACAGTGAGGCTGGCATTCCTCTGGCTTCAACAGTGTTTTCAATGGGGATTTGTACAATTCATCATTGATTGGCGCAAGGTCAAGGGAATCTGGTGAAGTACAAAAAAGCTGGGAAAGAATTCAGCTCGCAATAAAATGCATTTGACAAAACAGAAACCCATGCTGCGGATATGAAAGAGGACAGCCCGGCTCTAATCTTCAAGCCCTCAGGAGGACTCACTGCAAAAGCAGAAGAGGCCAGTTCCAAGCACACTTAAAACTATTATTTCCTCAAATCCTGTGGAACAAACCTCAGCACCAGTACCACTGGAAGGACATGGACAAAGGTGAGCTCAGGAACACCGCTGCCTTCACAGGTTCACAGGTCTGCAAGGCCATTTCCACCCTGGAACCCGTGAAACAATTTGGGGCCCTGATGTCTGTAAAGGGTGCTATAACGCACTGTTGCACACTAGTACAGCTGCAACCTCATCAGGACAGAATGGAGCTTACTACAGGTCTCTACAACACCCAGCACAGCGGAACTCCAGCTTTAATAGCAGCCTCTAAGCGTTACCGCACTACAAAGAAGGGTGGCGATAACTTAGATAATGAAAATAATGTATTCATTGGGAATATCTATGGCATAATTACACAGTTTATTCAAAGCACCTAATCAAATTGTTCAGCAACTTAACATAAACACAGACATAGAGACAGATACTCCTAGATTAAGGAGCAAATTCTGATTAGTGCAGGTATAATTGCCTTGAAACTCCACATTTTCAGCCAGGCCAAGGACTGGCTAGTAACAGGTTCAGGCAAGCACCCATTTCCCCTTGGGAAAGATAAGCCCCAAACGCTTGCTTGAGGGCGGGCTGAAAACTCGGGGATCCCTGAGTACCGCATCTTTGATCCCAGGAGACACTGGCCTCCGGCAGCTTGGTAAGCTTCAGACTTACACTAAGATGTCTTCAGGGCACTCTCCAGTTAACATGCTACACTAATAAAGCCTATTTAATTATTTGAATAAATCTTACTATTTAATAAATGACTTAACAAAGGACTTCACTTATTTGGGTATTGACTAGTCAAACCACCTGGCAAACAAGTCATATCCAGACAAATAAAAGCGTTAGTTCTCCAGGTTCCTTGGTTCTCAGTCCTTCCAGTACTGGAACTTGCTGTCTCACTGGAAAGATGTCCCACTAAATCACTGCAGCACACACTAACCACAAAGGCAGCACTATGCTTATCAATGGTAACCATGTGCCATCAAGCCCACAAGAGAAGGTGCTCCTTCCCTGATCTCAAGAGCATGTAATGCTGCCATCCATGGGAGACCCACACCAGCACAGCACCGAAGACCCCTCCAGTGCTGTCAGACATCCTGCACGCTCACTTGCTCTCTTGCCAGGTTTCTGCCTGCCTTCAGGAAAAATTCAAGCATCAATTCAGCTGTAGAGCTGGAGGCATCCACCCTTCTTCCTTGAATTACCAGCCCCAGAAACAACCTGAAGAGGTGGAGAACCAGCAAAAGATGATCTGCAACTAGGTCAGCTCCCCTAGTCCTGCTAGGACCCCTGCCTGATTCTCTCTTTCCTCTCCCTAGCACCAAGCCAGGACCTTGACACATGAGCAGACACAGGCTTCCCTCTGATGCAGCAGCACCTTATAAATTATACAGCAAATTAAAATTACTTTATCACAGTGATAACACCATCATCTGCAGTGTTTATGGGTTAATAAATTGTGTCCATGAATGAATACGTGCTGACTCATTAACTAAGCTGCAAGTGAAAACCGTTCATCTCCTCTGCAATACCCCGAAACCCAGCGTCCCTCCTCTGACGGGGAATTCATTTTCATTTCCCCTGCTTCAGAGAGGGGAGAGGGGAGAAGGAGGGAATTATTTCCTCTTGCTCGCTTCCCACATTAGTAAAGCCCTGGAGGTTATTTAAATGGTGACTTCAAAGGAGGTATATGATCGCTCTGTTTACTGCTGTAGGAGTCTCATTTTACACTCAGATTTAAAAGCCTCTCTGACTCAGAGGCAAACAGCATCACTTACAGGCTTTGGAGCTCCACAGATGCAGCCAGCTCAGGTGCAAGGGACCAGGAGGAAAGGGAGAAACACAGAAAGGATTATTTTATTTCTTTTTGTTGTTTGTTTAAACCAGGGCTATTGAACAGGAAGGATTTTCAGGGATATAACTTACAGGGAGAGCCTAAACACTCCAACAGAGGAGTAAGTGGCTGTTTGGTCTTCAGGACAGGAAGGGAAAGGAATTAGGAAAAGCCTTTCTGAAGCATGGGGGCAGTCACAGAGGGAAGAGAATCACAGATTCCCATGTGCTGAACCTCCTGCACACTTACCCACCACATCTTTTCACACAGACTTGAGGCCAGTGTTAGCTGCAATGCGTTCATTCCACGGCCCTCTCCTCCCTGGGGTCGGGCAGGGAGTTACCTGGGTAAGGCCTTTCCAGCACACCCACCAATACAGAAGGGAATTTAACAAAACCCAGCAGTAACAACCCTCCCGGCGCTCGGAGCGGAAGCTGCATTCACCATGTCTCTTTGTTCTCCTAAGCACTGATTTCTCAGTCTGACATTACAGGCTGGTTTCGAAGGGAGATGAGGTTTAGAGATAAGGTCCTTTCCACACCCTCACCACACACTCGGCCTAGCTGTATGTACAATGAGCAGCCCACATCACATTGTGGCAGTACAGCTCCAGAACTACAGCCCAGAGACCTTCCCACCATTTTCATGGCTTCCGTCATGGAGATCCTACCACACACATGAAACCCGATCGGTTTTAATCATCATCTTCCTAGGTGTGGTAGGGTTTTTACCCCCTGGAAGCAGAACTCTACTAGGAAAAGCTCCTCTCCTAAATCTCTGCTTGAGCATCTGAGCACATGGAAGACACAGGCAACATCAAAGAAAGCATCTCTCCCTGTAGAACTTGAGGACACGGTTTGGAGACACGAGTGCTTCTGCAATCAGGCATATGGACTTGCCCCTAAACTCAAGCTGGTCAACCCCAAGAACTATGAATTTTCAGCTAAGCCTATGCTTTTTTTCCCCTGCCCCATGGGCAGAACAGAAATGGATTCTTCTGACAGAAAGCCATTTTGACAAGTTCCCTGACACATTCTCCCTAATACTGCCTACAGCAGGAAGCAGCAAGATTACACGGTAGAAATATCACCTTGTGGGAGAAATAACCTCCAGGTAATGCCAGCACTTACACATGGTTGACTATAACTGCTCCAAGCACATTTCAACTTCTGTCTCCATCAGACTGGCAAATTATTGCATATATATTTATCTGATACAAAAAAAAAAGTGGGCTTTTTGAGGGATTTCTTTTTCTCCTCCTCTGGAAAAAAGAAAAGAAAGGGTTGCTTTAATTAGAATCTACTGGCTAAAAGCCTTTTTTTATTGGAGCAATAGCATCAATTCTGTCCCATTAGCCACCATATGAAGCCAGATTAGGAAAGAACTTTCCATAGCTGGAAAAAAAGTAAGTAAATAAGAAGGCTTTAAGAAAACCCTCTGCCTAGAAGGTATCCAGCACCCAAAAGCATCATGAGGGGGGGCCTGAGAAGGAGACATAACCCTTATTTACATAGTTTGTTCTTTCTTTCAAAGGTTCACAGAGTATATGAAAGCACAAGGCTGACAGCAGCAGCTATGGCTCTCAGCAGACATCACAAGCCATGCTGAGCATGTCTCAACCAACAAGGCAAAGCTCTGGTGACAGCCCTCCATCCTATCACACAGTCCTCCCCATAGCTGCAAAGCACCTGCTCCAGTTGGCCAACAGGCACACATCAGGTGTGTTTGCTCTCTCCCAAGCTCATGAAGAACATCTACTCAAACAACCTGGGTCTCTCAAGACAAAATTTGTTTTGCTATTATCGGTTCCACCTGCACCTCCACCACTTGGGTCAACACATCTCAAGAGTCCAGAGGAGATCAAAGTTCTGCCCAAGCCCTAGACAATCAGAGCTTGCAAGCAACAATGGCTGGGTCTTCAAAGCCTTCTGAAGGTTGCTGACCAGAGAGCACAGACATGTGGAAACACAAGGTACTGATTTTGCAAAATCTCTCTGTCGTAGAGTTTATTCAGACAGATGGGAGGGCTGTCCTCTGCAGAAGGCTCTGTTCTAGAAGCTCAGAGATGAAAAACAAAATGTAAATTCAACAAGTGAATATTCATAAGATGGAAACTTCACAAGACTATTTTATATTTAGAAGCCTTTGCCTGAGAACATACCTCCCAAACCCAGACATTTAAACTAATGAACCATCCAGACTGACACTAGCTCTGAACCTTCTCAGCACAGCAGCTGAAACTGATGTCTCCTGGGAGACATGGAGCTGATGGGAACCTTTCCCTCACGGGCAGGGACTGACACAGCTCTAGATCTACCAGCAAAGCCAGAATCTGACCTGTTTTATCCTGTTCTCGCCTCCTCCTAACTTCCCACCATATCAATAAAACAAGATACCTCACCAGTGACTTCCTCCTTGTATTGAAGGTGAGAAAAGGGCATTTTGACTGACTTTTCCTCTGCCCACAGCTCCATCCCCCAGTTCCTGATCACAACACAAGTTTTGAGGCAGTGCCACTCCTTCCTTAGCTGAAACAGCCCTCAGTATTCATCCCTCTGAGGATAAACCCCTTACAGCAGCCTGTCATTTGCTCTAAATTGTGGAAAATAAGCAGTGGAAGTGTGCTTCAGCTTGAGCTGAGTGAGAAGCAAGACTGAAATTCAAGAGACACTAAGGAGCCTAGTGAAGAGAAGATACAGATTGTGGAGGGCAGTGAAATTTAGGATCTCAAGGAACAAATCTTCTGTATTAGTATTATTTACTATGCAGTCTCTGTAGACAGGGCTCATTAATATGCTAAAAATCAGTTTCTGAATGAAAACAGTGAAATTATGTAAGACTGTACACAGACACAGATTCTAAGATTGCATTGTCTCATTTTAATAATACACCCCCTCCAATATTAAGTGTTTTGCTGTAAATCTACACCCAGGCAGACAACACCTTTATATTTTAAGATGGTTAAATCAAGTCACACTTTGGTTATACTGATAACTTCTGGCTAGGGGAACAAGCCTGGGTGAAAGATGATGTTTGGCTCCGCGCTCAATCACATTCTTCATTCCATTCCATCCACTACTCCTTCCTGATGCATTTTCTGGCCAGGGAAAATAAAAAAGGGCTGTTTTTCAGAAGGCTACATGAGACCTTTGCCACCTACTTGCATAGATATCATTCTGCTCGCATTCTTAAAGGCCAGGGCTTGAGAAGGAACAATGAAAAAAAAGATTCAATTGCAATATCTGCACTGTTTCAGGCAGAACATCTCAAAAAAAAGGATATTGCGAGTCTACCTCAAATAATAAAACAGACAACAAGAAACAACCACCTCCCATCCTTAAACCTCCTAAAAACATCCAAGACCATCACTGGAGGTAGGTGATTTAACAGAGTAACGCCTACAGATGCCTGCTCAGATCACAGCATTATTTCCTGGACGCTGCTGACACAAGCTCAGACACAGGCAGCTCGCTCTCCAAACAGATGATATTTACTCTTTTCATTTGCACAATGAAGAACCCAAGCAGAGAAAAACAAATACCATGCCCAAGAACTCCACTGACATCAGCTCCTCCATCCTCCTCATTGCTGAAGTATCTGACTACCTTCTGTTAGTATGTTGACTGGACAATGAGACAGAAATGGGATGTCACACACAAGAAGGTTCATCTCAGAGCCTGGAAACAGAACCTAGATGAGCTGGATCCAAGCTTGGTCCTCCCACCTCACCCTGAGGACACCTTCCTCTCATCAGGTCTCCCATGATGTGAGAAAGCCTTGGCCCTGGCTGGTGAAACGCTGGAGTCAGGGAATCAGAGTTGAACTGAAATTGCCTACGCCGCTACGGAAAAGTAGCAGCAGCGATGGAAAGCAACAGAAATGTTTCTTTAAGTGACTGGCCCAATGTTTTGGTGATCTGAACCTCTCACATTCCCAGGATTTTAAAATGCTGATATTTTATCATCAAATCGGAACCCAGCTGGTAAGCATCGATGATATGAGAAACTCAGCAAAGAAACAGTGACCCCATTATATGTGAGGGAGCGCTGCTATTTCAGCTGATGAAGTGGATGCTTTTTTCAGGCTCGTATCGCATTGCAGGAGTTCTCTTTGATTTTTCTTAGGAGAAGCCCCATGCAGATTCCTCTGTGAAGCTGTATGGCAGGACCGGAGATACTGGAGGAGCCCAGGGAAAGCTGCAGAGCCAGTTCCAGCTTCCCCACAGACCGATAATTCATAACCACAGCTGTAATTGCTGAGGACTGCAGATGAAATCTCGGCTCCAAAGTCAGTGACTGCATTTTCATTCATTTCAAGTGGACCAAAACCTTCCTCTGAAGCGTTGGCTCTACAAAACCGTTGGTGTAGTTGGGAAGAATCAACTGCTGGATCAAAAATGCCCAAGCCACAAGACAAAGTGAACTGAGACAAACCAACCTGATATACCCTGTTAGTTCACAGCACAGGCATGCTCCAGAAGTGTTTCTGATGAAGTCAGCACTGCCCAGTGTTCATGAAACTGTTGCCTGCACTGGTCTTATGAAGAAGTCATGAGACCACCTATGTAAGAGGGTCGAACAAATCACCTGTGTCCTGGGACATAGCTGATAATCTATGCCCCTTTCCCTCTGAGAACATGGGAGAGAAGGCTTTATGAAGTCCATAAAGCACCGCACAGCCAGTCAACTTGATTCTTGTTCTTTGTCTTTGGTTTCCCCTCTTTGTTCTGCGGGTGATTCAGCATTAGAGGATCCCATTTCTTTAACATGAGCCTTGTCTTGGGCTGTAATTCACTGTAGGTGCTGCTACAACGTTATTGAACTCCAAAGAGCCTTATTAGTAAGAACTGACTTCAGAATCCATTACTCTCATGCTTGTCTGCACGGCCAAGAGCATCGGACACATCTTTTCTCGTTCCGAGAGACTGAATCAGGACAAAACAAGATGAACAAAGCACAATAAGCCTTGGCTGATGGTAATCTACAGCATGGGTTTAACTAAAAATACAGAGCCCAGGCAGTAATTGCCCACGAAACACCACTCAGCACTCAGTATCACTGGTTGGCACCAAAGTAAAATTGCATCTGAATTAACAGGCACTTCCTAAGGAGGATCTTGGAATTCCTTCTGCCATCACTTAGACAGGAAAAGGAAGTTTACGTTCAGTCACAAAAGGATTCAGAGGTGAAGAGTGCAGCAAATGAATGACTCCACACAGCAACAGATCGGCCTCCAGCAGTGAACAGTCACTGGGGACACCAGGACTGAGGGTGAGCAGGGACAAAGATTAAGTTGGCATGTATGTAGGAAGATGTACAGACCAAATCCTGCCTATAGTTATGCCCATGGAAACCTGTGGAAGTCCAAGGGCTGCGTTAATCCAAGGAGGGATACAGATCCGGAAACAGACCAGACGTAGTACGTATAGATCTGTTTCCTGAGAGAAGGGAGATAACCCTCAAACTCAAAGCAGGACTACCAGAAAGGGACACATAAGAGATGTGAGGAGAAAACATAAACACCAGAATAAGGCAAGCATGTCCAGGCATCGTTGCCAAGCTCAGCAGTTATGTTACAGAGTATACGTACGCTTTATCTGGCTTCAAATTGTTCCTTTTGCAGGCAATAAAAATTACTGCACAAATCCCAGAGAATAAACTGAGTTAACACCCCATTAAATACAACAGACTTGCAATTCAAGGTAAGGACGTGCCCAGATTAAGCTACCCCTGTAGGAGCTGGCTCATGGGTAATATACATCAGTTCTACTGGCTTAGGGTATTAAAAAAAGAGAATTGCAAGGAAAAAAACAGAGATGCTTGGGAGCCAATCCCATTAGGAGAAATTTCTACAAGGATACGTGCTTTGAAGCATGTTTTAACAGCACAACATACCTTTCCATGAACATTCTTTCTACAGTTGAAGACATACCCCAAGGAGAAAGCCAGGAATTTGATATTTCATTGTATTTTCTTTGTCAGCAAAGGGTGATTCTCACTGGTTTTAAGCTGAAACAACTCAGCATAAAGGAAGAGGGCAAGAGAGAGAGGAAGAAAGGCAGGACAGGAAAATGCAAAGGTAAGGGCAACAGTATGAAGCCAGGAGTTAGATTTAGGTTGTCATGTATTGACCGACAGCTTCAGATGCTGAAAAGAGCAATGGTTCTCTACAGTCTGTGCTCCCACATCGTTCCAGTGTGCAGTTTCATCCAACAGTGAAACAAAATGAACCAAGACAACTCCAGAAGCCAGTTTCTTCTCCCTTCTCTGTTCCTCTGCTTACTTCACACAAGCCCCAGCGCTTGCCAGACCTCTACGTGAGCCCAGCCAATTCATACCACACAGAAAACTTTCAGCAAGAAAAAAAGCTGGGTGTTTTTCTGCTATTTTGATGAGTTAGTGAAGCTCACAGTTGGGCAGGGATGCTCTTGGCTAGAGGAAGATCATAGTAAAGCAGCTACTACCACACTGTATATGCTCTAGCTCCAGCAAGCTGGCAGTGCTGCCGAAGTGTGAAGCCATTGCAGGCTCCCAAAATGAAAACCAGTTCGGCAAAGACACAGTGTTACGTAAACACCAACGGTTGCAAAGCTTCCATTCCATGGATTTATGTATTCACAGCTCCTGCTAGTTAGGAAGCTAGAGACAAAGTCAACCATGCTGATTTCATGTATCAGCCGACACACAGAATCAGCTTCCGCCAAGCAGGAGCCTCCAGCACAGCCATTCCCTGCTGTCAGAGCTCCAAAGGCAGGCAAACCAAGCTCACATGTCATTGCCTGGACTCACTTTCCCTCCCTCCTCACACAAGTGCGCTTGCTGTGCCCACTTCCACCCTGACCAGCCCACCAAGCATGGGAGGAAAAGAACTATACAAATCTAACTAGCCAGGGGACAGGAGATGGGACAAGGGGAAATGGCCTCAAGCTGCGCCAGGGCAGAGTCAGATCAGATGTGAGGGAAAAGTTCTTCCCTGAAAGAGTTGTGGGGATGTGGAACAGGCTGCCCAGGGAGAGGGCTGAGTCCCTGCCCCTGAGTGTGTTTAACAGACGGTAGATGAGGTGCTCAGGGATGTGATTTAGCACAGGACAGGAATGATCAGACTCAATCTTAAAGGTCTTTCCCAACCTTGTGATTCTGTGACAACACATCTGCACAAAACCAAGTGGTAAGCATCAATAAATAATAAAACTACCACCTGCCTAGAACAAAGCCAGGGAACTGGCTTAAGGTTCCACATGTAGCAGCTCGCTGGTTCTGGCTACCCCCACCAAGCTTCTTGGCTCATTTTGAGATACCCAAGGTTTCTCATTAGAGGGCACTGCTTTCCCCAGTAGGAACCCGGTTGGTTCCCTCCCACAGATAGATTATTTCAGTCATCTACCTCGTAACTAGGAAGCCCTGAAAACTAGGATGCAGCTGAAAGTCCATTCTTACATATGTTACTTCTTCATCTCAAAAGAGCTTTGAGAACATATGGAATTTGTACGTCTGAATCCAAATTCACTGAAGCTAAAACCTCAACCGCTTCCACATCGGCAGTAGGTGAATATTAACCTCAAGAACAAATGCAACTTACTCTGGTACCCTCGTATTCCTGTTATCCTTATCCAGGATAAAACTCCTTAATAGGTTTTTAATGGGGTATAGCAGTAGAGAGTAATTCATCTTTTTTTAGGGAAAAAGGGGGCTACAAACAGAATTTGACTCTATACATGCCAGGGCTACTCACAATCACTAGCAAGCAGAAGAAAAGTGATACCCTTGCCTCTGCGTACCCAAGTTCATAGCACACGGTTGAAAGCCACATGCTTGGTACCCAGCTACATTTCTTCTCAAGGAGCAGATGCTTTAGATACATTTTCCAGAGCTTTTTTGCTCTCCCAGAGTCAGCTGTCTCGCTGGTTGACACTTCTGATAAGCTTCCTCATCTCTTCCCCCAGTCCCAAGTTTACTTCTCTTCCTCCAGTATCAAAGAAACAAAACCAACTCTGGCAGGAATTTCAAGTGTCATAGAGGGAAAGCCATCTCCTCTGAGAAGACTTGAAATACAAAATGTGTTAGTAGGTTACTACTAACACATTTCAAAGGGTGAGGGTTTAAAACACTTTGGTTATACAGCTAAAATTTCAGCTTGGGATTTCCCAGCAAGCATCCTGGGCTTAAGCAAAAGTGCTTGAAATAAATTAGATGAGGGAATTCTTTCTTCATTAACACTGGAACAGATTTAATAAAAGTAAAAGTGCCCACGTGAGAGAGAGAGAGAGAAATCCCATGGTACTCTTACTCCAGATTGAAAACTTGCCCTCTTGCTGATTCCCAGACAGCCTGGGATTCAGCTGATGTATCCTACTCATTTCAAGGAAGCCAGATGGATATTTAGCAGCCAAGGGTCAGGACAGGTGGAACACTTTCTACCTAAGTATTTAACATCCAAATTTATAAACAGAAAGATGGGATGGACTTCAGTGCACAGACACGCTTCTAGGGAAAAGGCAGCCTGCCTCTCTTAGCTTCCAGAGCATGAGCCAACCAATCTATGAACCTGAAAACAGGAGTATGTAGCAACTTCAGGAGATGAACCGTTTCATCAACAACAAAAGAGAAAGCAGAGAACCTTGGGAATCCTCTCATCCCTTAAAATAACTTGCATCAATTCAGTAATACATTCACCATGATTTAATACCAGCAAGCCCAAACTTCTCCACCACACTGTATGCAGCGTGGGCGCAGGCCAGCTACAGGGCCAGGACAACTCAGCACCAGACCCATGTCGCAAAGTCTGAGCAGATACTCACATCAGGAATAAGTAATTGCTTAAATATGTGTGCTTCAAATAGTCACATGAAACACCTGTATGTTAGTAAGACTGGAAGAGCATCCTGCTTACATTCTTTGTAATTCCCTCCACTTACTTTTCCTCAAGCTTATATTCTATAAACAGTAGTGCTTGTGACCAGCTGGAATCTCTTCCAGTTACCCAGCAGGAGAGTCAAGGTTTTCTGTTTATTAAACCCCAAGAGCTTCTCAACCATTAACTCAACATAACTTATTATTATAACTCAAAATAGCTTTGATATAGAGATCACACAGTAGCCATAGTTCAGTGATACCTGTCAGCAGCATCACACCTCTCCTTAAAGGTGTTTCTCCAGGTTATGAAACTCAAGTAGGAAGCCCTAGATTTTCATGTCTAATTTGATTTGTACGGCCACCTTTTCTTCCCACTGTCCTCTAAAATACAAATATCCTCAGATATATCTTAAAACATGCTTAGAAGTATCCTAGCTGCATTTACCTGTCATTATTTTGGCACTAATACTCCAAAAGATGCGTTGTCCAGGTCTTTGTATGCCAGAAACACCACAGGCTTAAGCTTTAAACCCTCACAAACTCAGATCTGTGCATCTCCAATACACAAACCATCAGTGTCCACATGTTAAATGATAAAAACCCAAAGCCCACAGCACAAGAATTACAGTTTTATTCAGGTAACCCATAAATCAGTTTATGGGAGCGTCAGTCCTTGTGTTCCATAACAGATGTGGATATTTTGCCACATACCAAAATGGCCCAACACATACAAAATCCATAGATTTTGTAGTTAAGATGGCAAATCATTAATATATTTTCAAAAAGGTAAAGCTAAAAAAGCTTTAAAACCTCTTGATACCATGAGCAGTGATGAAGAGGAGCAGCAAAACCATTCATGGTTCACGAGCAGAAGAATTCCACAGTAGAAATAGAGGATAGGTCTGTTTACTTGTGTCTCTGAAGGATGCAGCTGGAGCAAAGGACTGAAAAACCCACCTAATTTCGGATTCCAAATACATCATCAACAGGAAATTGCTGCAGAAAGAGGAAGTGATCTTCTTCCTCTTAAGAGAGCCCAAAGCCCTCAATATCCCCCCTCCCCAAATTCCCTTAAGCTATCATTAAGCATAAACGGGGGTAACACACAGGATGCAACAGTGGAAATACCACACACTGCATTGTCTCAAATTGAGCGTGATTGGCATCCATCTGCTCACGGTGCCACGCACAGCACCACAGGCTAGTAAGGAACTACATCTCTGTCTTACAAGGCACGGATTGTTTTCTTCCAGGCGTGCACCTGCTTTGCTATTACCTTCTCCAGCTCCAGATTAGCTGGTGTCCCGTGGCAGCTGCTCTCCTATAGATCTCCCTATATTCCTGCTGGTTATCACATCATTGTCACTTCATAGCTGGCGTTTAACAAAACTCTCCAGAGCATCGTAAAGCTACCTGCAGAATCTGTCTCAGAGCACAGATCTTATTGGAACCAAGCCTGCTGGTATACAGAAAAGACCAGGTATTAATTTGGCAATCAAAATAATGAGCAGTGACCCCAGAAGTAACATAACGACACAGTTCTTACAGCACTGCAACCACAGAAAGAGCAGCAGTGCCAGAAGTCATCCCAACTCCCCCACAAAGGATCTACGTCCTTGGTATGAGTCTCACAAGGCTGCGGTGTGGCTTTATACTCAACAAGCAGAAGGGAAAAAACCATTAGGGAAATGAAAACCAAGTGGGGAGCAATAGGCAAGATACAGGAGGTTCTCACAGGAAAAGAAACTTAATATGGTGCTGGGAAGTAAATACAGTGTTTGCTGCCCAGGGAGGTGGTTGAGTCACCATCCCTGGATGTGTTTAAAAGATGGGTAGATGAGTTGCTCAGGGATATAGTTTAGCATAGAACAGGAACAGTTGGACTTGATGATCTTTCCCAACCTTGTGATTCTTGAAATTAGGGAGGCCAAAGGAAGACAAGGATGTCAAAGAAGGGCTGAGGGCGAGAGACTTGCATTTGAAAAGTCACTAAAGCTCAGAGACAATGATGACAGGAAGAGCCCTGATAACAATTAGCTATAACCAACAGTCTCCAAAGTTTTCATCCCTATAAATAACAACTCCTCCTTTAGTTTTTTTCAGAGGGACACATGCTTAAGGCTAGAGGGGGAAGGGGCTCATCATTTCCTTTCAATAGTTAACATGAAGTTGCCAAAATCTCTCGAACACAGGAGCAATGCTAGTAATAGTTCTTCCATGAAAAAAGCAGTTAAAAGCAAATCAGAATGGATCAATTGTTGAACAATTTTAATGAAGCAAGTGTCAAACAAGTGTCAACTTCTGAGAAACAGAGGAACTCCGAAGTTTAATTACAAAAACATTGTACAGAAAACTTGGCATCTCAACAGTTCCAAACACATTAACCCAGCAAAGGGACTCTGGTTCCATATATTTCTCTTCACATTTCTAAGCACCCAACGTGTTTTATCCTGCTCTTCTTGACACCCACTACGTTTTTTTTTCTTTGCTTTCAATCAGCCAACACTGAAAAACGTAAACTGAAGTGACACTTGGGAAACACTGGAAAGACAAAATCCATTTTTATAGGGTTAATCAGTGTAAATGAGAAGCTTCTTAATGAGACAAAACATCATCTGTCACATCATTGGTGACCAAGAGCTTAGTCTTTCCCCAGATGCTTTAAGGTGAGTATACCACCTTCCTTCCTTGTGGGGTGGGGGAAAGCAAGAGATTTGCCAGCCCCCAGCAAATAATATCACTTGACATTTCCTATCCCATAACACTTGCACGCTACTCAACAGGACGATCTATCAGCGGTGTGCCGTGAGCCAATGGTTGCGTGGGATGTCTGTACGTGGGGCAGCCTGCAGCCACCCACACCCTATTTACAGTACATGTACATCACAGGCCAGAATTGCATCCTACCATCAACATTACCATAGCAATTTCCAGAGTCTTCACTCCATACCACTCCAGGTATTAGGTCAGGTGCCACAGACCAAACTGCAGAACTGTGTAAAACAATTTTTGGCTAGTCAGTGCATTTTGGCCACTTGGATAAAAGTCAAATATCATCAATCCTAAAAAAAAAAAAAATCCCAACCAAGATACACACAGGAGACAAAAGGTATCGGTGCTTCTTCTAGAGACGTTATTAACATGTAGGGTTTTCTCCCCACACAGTATTTGTTGTAGAAGCAACTAAAAAGTTCACACCAACATCAGTTGGTCTCATCCATACTAAGGAAAACGGAGGTCAATGCAGCAAACTGAGGTTCCTTTTTGCACAAAGTCTTGAAAATGAGACCGAAGACAAGAGAAAGGAGTTTTCTCCCTGAAGGAAGACTTGAAATTACACAGAAATCCTTGCTGCTCGACTACAGCAATAAGCCCACGAGTAAGCAGAGACCTGATATAGGAAGCGTTGACCTGGAGATGGCTTCAGGCAAGCACGAAGTCCATGTGTTCAGCGTGGGAAAAGAAGGAACTGCTTTTTAATCTTCACATACTTGCGTTACAGATGCATTAAAGTCTTGCTGACTGCAACACACTCCAGCACTGAAAGTGATCTCCAATTCGTAACTGGCTAATCCTAAAGATTTCTTAGGGAGGAGAGCAAGGAGATTGTCATGCAGAGGAGAGAGCATTCCAGCCACTCCCATAACAGCCCACAGACAACCAAGCAGCGCTCAACTAAAGTCTGAATTAACAACTTGTCAGGAACCAAAGGGCAGCAAGTGATTTCTGTAGGTCAGTACAGACAGTAGGTGCCTTCATCAGTGACAGGAGGCACAGCATAGCTCGGCAAGATTACATACTCCAGCATGCAGAGTTCTACCTGATGTAAGCAAAAGGCTGTTTAGGTCAGGCTGGAACATACTGTGCCCAACGCCATGGGCTCCACAGGCTGTACTTTAACCCTACAAAAGGTGAAAGCACTTACAGGCTGTAACGTAGAATTCTGCAGACTGCTATGTGGACTGAGCTGCTAATAACCTTCTCCACTCTAATAATTAATGCAAAAATACATGTGCTGCTTCCAGGCATATTGCTTCCCAGCACTGTGATTTCAGGAGGGCAGAAGAGAGAAAGAACTAAGGCAATCCCTCTGCTCATTTCTCCTTTTTATAGAATACTGTTCTCACCATGAGATCGTTCCCTCAAAATCAAGGCAGCAATATTAAATTAGACTGAACAACTTATCTGAGGGAAGGGCGAGCTTTGTGGTTTTAGTCTAAAATGGAGATTCTCATTTTCCCTGCTAACTGAGAGCTAAGGTTTCTCTTTCTAATCTTGATTACTACCGACCTTCGCGGTAGTAAAATGTTCCACCAAGCATTTTCAAGAGATAACAGGAGACCTTCAGAGAAGAGCAGGATGCTATGTGCAAGAGAGGTGCTTGGAGAGGAGGGGGAGAGAGAAAGTCTGTCTCAGGAGAATCCAGTAACAAAGCACCAGCCACAGCCAGTCTCTAACAAGGAGCAGACGCACACTGTAGAAGTTGCAGGCCAGGATTCTGCTATAGAAAAGCTTCTAGAAAAAGCAGCAGGTCGGGTAGGACGAGACAGTGCACCAAAGAAGACTGCCTGTTATAGTAGAGAACAGAAGTGCTGCTATCCAGTACCACAAGTGTCAGGTAACGACATCGAAAGAAGAAAACCTAAGCAGAGGAAGGTAATCCCACAAGGTAAGCATGAAAACAAAATAAGACGATGCTAGAAGACAGTAGGCAATATAACACAGTGAAGTTATTACTACAACATGGAGGCTGGCTTCATTTCACCACCTGGGAGATCTCCCCCCAGAGCCAGCCAGTCCGCAGGCCATATGCCCCCTCCCACCCAGCAGAAGCAAGAAGAAACTGAAGATTGCACAGAAGTCACATGCTCTCAAACATTTACACAGAGGACGGTTCCAAATGTTTAAGTGGGTGGCATCCGTGGCTTCTTAAGACTGTTTAATGCATTGATCTGTTTGTCTCACTGACAAACGGCAGAGGCAGGGGCCAGGGCAAGCCTGCGATTCTGCCTCCCACCCCTAGTCTTTCCCTCATGGCTTCTTATTCCACACTGGCCAAAACAACTTTGTAAAGCATCCCTGGGTCACGAGACCTGCAGATGAAACAGAGAAATAAGAGTTAGAAGACTACAAACTGCCAAGATTAAATAGGCACCGTGACGTTATTATTTGAATGGCTGATCTGGAAACACAGCATTAGGTATAACAAAGAAGCCCATGGAGACAGAACTGTAACAGGATTCCTGTTTCCATCCAAAGAACAGAGTGCTGGAAGGGATGAGAAGCTTCCTCTTCTCCCCCCACCATGTACTGCTTGCACTAAGTTCTCTTTATCACACAGTACAGGGCAACCAAAACATTCACTGGTACAGCCACAGTCACTAAATACAAGGAGCCACCAGAACACGCCTCTGTTCCGGGAAGTACAGTGCTTTGGGGGCGTATCGGAACAGAGCTCTTCCACTCCACTGATTTGGAACGTGTCCCAAGCTCTGACTACTTGGTTGATAGAGACTACATTGAGGAGAACATCCTTAATATGCATGTCAACAAAAGGGACAATGATGATGACAGTCGGCTGATATAGTTTGTCGGACACCAGCTGAACCTTTCTATCCAAAGCTTCCCCAGGGAAACTCTTCTTTCTTCTGTGTTTCCATCCAATAAAGCTCAACCTTCTTCCTTTTCAGGACTTTGTCAAAAAATATAACCATTGCCAACTGAACACCATGTAATTAACAGCCCTATGAATTAAGTGATCATTGTATCCAGTCACATGCACATTCATATAATGAAAATTAAGCATACTTTTAATTGCCTTACACTGGTTTGCTGCTGAAAGGAGGGAAGGTATGGGTGGGAGGGGGAAGAAAGGAGTCCTGTTTTCCAACTGTTAAGTGAAAGGAGGAATTCTAAAGCAAAAATTACTTTTTTCGACACCAATTACAGTTGAATCCAGTTTACCCAAAAGTGATATTTGCAATTTTTAGGAATGCATAAAACTCCTGTCATTTAGGAAATAATCTGCCTGACATGAGAACCAAAGTCTAGATCTGAGTAGCCTTGAGATAGGATTTTTCTGGCAAAGTGCTGGAGGACAAACATCTGTTTCAGGGCCTGGCATGCCCTTCTAATAACTGATTGATGAGAAACTGCTTTCCCTCTTCTACATTCTGCTAAACCTCCCCATTCCCTGATTCTCTTTCCGAGCTTAAGAGTGCTAATTGAAAACAGTATACGCAAACGAGGAGGTTGATGAGCTACTGAAAAATCCCAGACCTGGATCAACAAGCTGTTCCCTTCATAAATAGCAGCAGTAAAGGCACTTCTTTATTCTGCTGGGAGCTCAGTCATCTCTTGGAACTATAGTCCGTTCCATCTGGCTACCCTCTGGAAGGACAATGATCTTTTAGCTTAAGCCACACTATAATGGGGAACATGTAATTAACTGTTCCACGCAGCGTTGCAAAAGGTCAGAATCAGAAGGGATGAAAAGCCCTGTCTTCCCATTTGCAGATGGCACAACAGCAGCTTTATTTGCATTTCTAAACACTAGTCAAGACATGTAGGGGCAATCTCGACAGAATAAATGCCTACAGAATCCAGGTACATACGCAGTTAACACAGGGGCAGGCAAACTCCTAACGGCTGGCTAGCGCCGTGCGTCACTGGGGATAAGCGCTGTGGGAAATGCAGGGCAGCACAGCGATGCAGAGACACCAGTATTTCTTTGTTGCTCAGTTCCTAAGTTTTCTAAGCCATGAAGCAGAAGGAAAAATACGGAATTCATGAGCTCAGTAATAATATACACAAGGCCACGTGATCGTTAGTCTCAGCAAACGCTACGCGCAGTCTGAATCACACACCGGTGCTTCATTTACACGTGAACCTTCAGAACCAGGACTGCTCAGCTGCAGATGGCACCAAGAGGGTAGATGGAGGGTATTTCCAGTTTGTAACAGAGATGAGCTCACCTGTAACCACTTGAGACAAAATCTCTTTGTGTCCATCAGATTCTGCAATTAACATGGAACTTCTCAGATTTACTTCACTCAAGAAAGGGACCTGCTTCTAAAGTAGTCACCCTGTCAACTATAACATACATACCTTCCCCTTTTTTGACACTGTTCTGTCAGTAATCTTAGTCACCTTACACAAATAACAGGACAAACACCTCTATGTCATTATACAAAAGATCTTGGAGCTAAGGGGAACTTCAGAGCCCTGTAACAGCATTGGATTGACCTTAAGTCAACCTGTTGCTGTGGTTTTGAGAAAGAACACTCTTTGGTTGTACGATATGGTGATAGGCACAAGAATCAGCATGAGAACAAGTGCCAGAGGCACAGAGAAAACACCAAACCAAAGCAAGCTAAGAGCGAGCACTTACCCAGTGGCTAGCGTTCAAGTCTGTTCACCACATCTCGGACTGTGGCTATGAGGTTCTCGTTCTCCTGTGGGTTAGCCATAATAATACTGTGCAGCCTATTCATGTAGGAATCAATCGTTTCCATCGTGGGTGTTTCCCCGCTACCTACAGTTAACACAGTAAAATGAGCCACAGAATATTCAATGACTGCAGCAAGTCCTGAAAGTTAAGATTATGCTAAGGGTGATTTGTGCCCACATGCAAACTGCCATAGGAGGTGACTTTGCCATACCCCATCTCTTGTGACAGATTCTGTAGAGAGATGTCCTCATAACTCCACCAAGTGAGTAGCTTCAGGGATATCAGGGCTCACAAAGCATGGGGTTTCCTTTAATTTGGGTCTCACAGCTGATTACAACAAACTCCTTCAACTGAGCATTCGCTGTATCTAAGTGGATTCCCTGGCATCTGACAACACGGGTTCAGCACTTCTTTTAATCTAGGGGCTTGTAGGTCCTGTCTTTTGTATTTTGCAACTTTTCTACAAAACAAGTGAAGGAGAGCAAGGACTGTGTAAGTGCCTCACTTGATTAAGAGGACTAAGAGTACTAAGCGAAAAAAAGCCACGTCAAAATGAAGCACTGACACCAAACCTTCCCCTGCCTGCATTTTAAGATGTAATTATCCAACACACCAAGCTCAGAAACAGCCAAGACCACAGGAGTATAACAGCAGGCCACGCATTATAAATTCACACCACCACACACACATCCCCAGTTAAATTTAACACAACAGGCGTAAGGGTCAGTGGTCTTACCTGGTAGAGGGACTCCAGCAAAGCTGGTTGTGAGTGCTTGGCGTAAAGTCTCTAGATGCTGCTGCAGCACCGTGTTGCGGCTGCGCTCTTGTATCACATCCACCTCCAACTTCTCCACCGCAGTCCGCATACTCTCAACGTGTTTCTGCAGAGCAGCATTCCTCTCCTCAAACTCCATGTTGGATTTACGGAGCTGCCGCAGCTCAGCTTCACGCGCTGTGAATATCAAACCCATCCTCATGGAGTCAAAAAGCTATTAAAAGAATATCTATCATTGGCAGACAGCGAGGCAGAATTGTCTTGGAAGGCTGAATCGATGACTACAAGTGGCGCAGTTTTGGTTTGTAGATGAAAAAGCATCGTATCATGGAGCACCAACAGTGCCTACAGTGGTACTTAAATGGATTTACTTTCTAGAGAGATCGACAAATTAGAAGACATTCAAAGCACCAGAAAGCAAGTGAGTGGGGGAATTGATTAGGTAGGAAGACTGCAAGGCTGATTTCAAACACATTCAGTAAGCCATCGCTTAGCAGAGGTGCTAAGAGACTGATGCAAAAGATTACCAGCTAGAAAAATACAATTCTATTGGCCATCAGGGAAAAGTAATCTGAACCTGAAGTTTGTTCAGCCAAGAAAGTTGCCAGCAAATCTGGTAGAAAATCCTTGGGACATGCAGATATGAAAACAAAATAGAGTAACAGAAAATATATCAGTGGAATCTTCCATGTATCATGGGAAAGAAAACCAAATCAAGAGGACACTGCTAATGAGAGCATGATGATGATATGGGCTATCTTAGGTATTTCTTAATCCTGCAGAAGAGCAGATCCAGCTTGGAATGGCTGGATTAACAGCAAGCAGAACTTTAACATCAGAAATATGCTCCAAAAAGGATAGTTCTGAAAGAAAAAGGCAGGGAAAAACACCTACAGAGTTAGGGTAGTATCAGAAACACTGACCAACTGTCCCCAAGACATTCACTGAGCTGAGATGGGAAAGCACAAGGACACTACAGCTGGACAGCACCTGGCAAAGTCTTCAGAAGACCAAACAGATGGCCCTGCAAAAGCTTAACTTACCTTTACTATGATTCAAGAACTCTTCTGTGAAGATTGGAATATCAAAAACAGATCTCTCCTTTGTATCTGCCTCCTTCTACAAAAGAAAGGATAACACAAAGGTAAGTATTGTTTGCTTTCAGGAATTTACAAACTTGTTTTGATTGAGAAAACAGGACAAGAAGGGAGACCAAAACCAGATAAGAGGCAGATAAAAAGGTGGCTGGGAGCCACTCCCCAGCTCCAGTTCCTACCAAGAGGCCAAAGGGTAGGTCTTAGTTTTTTAATGGCATGATTCTGATGTATAATGTCATTAGGGTGGTAGGGTAAATTGTGGTATGTTATATGTTTTTTTTTCCCAAAAAATCTATCTGAACTCATTTATATTTTCCACCCGAAAGCTTTCCTTCATCAACCAACACATTCCGAAATAGCCTGTACAGGAATACGAACTAACAGGAGATAGAGAGCCAAAAAACCCAGCAAAAAAGACAACAGCCAGGGAAAAAAAACAGCTAAAGGAAACCCAGGTAAATTCATCAGTGTGCCAACTCCAGAGGTCTGTTCCAAACTGGGAGAGACATGCATTTGGGCTCCAAAAGAAATGGGAGCTGCACAGCGCTTCAAGCAAACTGTATGTTTTGGGAAACATTTAGATGGATGCTGCTGCTAATGAAAAGCAAGTGCATACACAGGATTTGTAAGCATCTGTGGGGGAAAAAGAGCTTACAGAGCATGTAGCATCTTGGATGGATAAAGGTGAGTACATGTAGACATATTTTGCTGTTAGAAAGCAGTTGTTTGGCAGGGCTATGGCAGGTAAGCCTTAACATAAGGTGGCTTTGGGGAACTGTACTGTTGTCTCTTGCATACCAGAAAGGTTTTTCACTTTAAGACACAGCAAAAGTTTGTCCCCTCAAGAAAAAGGCTGCAACCAAGGGTTTCCTGTCAACTTGCAGAGCATCTTCTACCTCATTTCTGGTAAAGCTGGTGAATTCAGCTGTGTGAACTTGTGGTTATTAAAATCTAACAGACCATTTCAGATGCAGACGGTAGGACATCAGTTTTGGGTTTGCAACTACAATAGGCTTCCTTTAAAAAATCCCAATCTTTTAAAGTAGGAAATGTTCTATAACTTTGTCAAAAAACCTAAAATAAATTTGACTCGAGGGAAAACCCCACCATAATACACTTCAGTCACCATTTCTGCATGTCAAAGTCAAGCCAAATTAATGCTTGCTTTAAAGCCTGCGTTGCTATTGACAGCGCCAAGGCAAAGCTGGTTTGATAAACTGCAGCAACTACAGTCAACCTGTTACTTAAAATAGCAACAAAGTCAAGCATGAGAGATCCTTCACGGAGAACAAAAGCTTTTCAAACCTCTCCAACACCTCAGTTGATAGCATACCATCCTCCACAATTATGCAGTGTCAAACATGATTTGGGACCCAGCAGAAAAACCAAATCTTTTACTGCTGATAAGGGAATTCTGGCATCTGAGCTCTGTATCATATTGGTTTCTGCCACAGAGGACCTGGATAGGGAGAGCTGAACACCATTTGGCAGTCAACCAAGAGACACAAGACTAGATGGAACTTCAGATACTCTGTCTTCACCTGAGGAAACTGTCAATTGATTGGTTTTTGAAGTAAAAGATAAGCTGAGTTTCACTGCCTGGTAGAATTACAGCTGGGAAGCTCTGTAGTTCAGTGAGCTCAAAGCTCACTTGGCCTGAATCAATTGACAACACCCTGCAAACAGGAAGGACTAGAGGGATGGGGAACAAAGCTTCCAAGCTCTGAGAGACACTGTAGGGTATCCCTACAGGTTCACCATCACATGTGTTCCTCACTGAAGTTTTGGTACTTGCTACTGTAGGAAAAAGGTCTCAGGAGTAGGTATTTCAAGATGAGAAGGCACACAGAGACACGTGCATGGTACATTGATTTTGTCTGAACGCTCCCTGGGTGGCTAGGAATTAATTTCATTCTGAAATCTCACATCTCCACATTAAGGCACATCTAAGAAATATCAGTAGTTATGAAGTATGGTTAAAGCACTTACAAGACATCCACCTCAGACCTTTCAATTCACACTTACTATTGCTACCCATGTGCAAGGAGATACTGGCTTGGTTCACTCTGACTCCTAGAGAACAGATAGAGGAGGAGTAGGTGCTGAGGAGAGGGTATTGTACTTGCAGCCCTACCGTAAGGGTTCTTCAAGTAAAACAAAAAAACCCCAACATTAAAGCCATGAGATGAAACTGCTCAGCTTCTGAAAGGCACCCAAGAATTTCTACTACACAGAAGAGTGATAATGAAAGCCATCAGCACTCTTCCATTACAGAATACATTACCCAGCATGTAAAAGATCCTCTCGAGAGCTCTGAAGTACTTAAGCCACTCTGAGGTTCACTCAGGATTGAAATCAGAAGGTTTTCATTACCTCCTACTGAAAAGGCCCAGTCTGTTCAGGTTGCATATCATTTTGTCATCCCTCAAATCAAGAGAGAGACAAAATCGTTGTTTTTATCATTTGCCTTAAATAAGACAGAGATGCTTCCAGAGTGCCAACAAATAATACCGCTCTCGTGTGGTCATTAAGACTGAGGTTGATCTTAGGAGATTCCAGAACAAGTCAGACTTGAGGTTCTTAGAGCCACAGTGAAGCAGGGTAAAGAGAAAGGTGATATCTGGGGGGTTTATGCTTGTTCTTCAGCATATGGCCAGGTGTAGACAATGTAAGGGACAAATATAATAAATACACTACTTCATAAGAAAGTCTCCTCAGAGCAGATGGCTTTCTTCTTGTGTGCTCAGACTGTGGCAGCCATTTATCTACCTGCAAAGGTTATAGATACTACCAGGCAATGTCTGATCTCCCTGACTTCAAGATAACACTCGTAAAATGCATAACCAACTGCATGAAGCTAGATCTATCTACTCTGAATCAAACAGCTTGAGGAACTAAGCACTAACAGAACAATGAAGAACAATTAACAATGATGGTGACAATAGTTCTTGCCCACACCACTACATATCACATCTATGAAACCAGGATTTGAAGGAAGAATGATGTCCTACTTCAAGCCCAGAGATGAGCTCATTGAGACAGTGTCTCCATTATTAAAAGTTTCCTGTCACCTTCCCAAGCCTCAATCCTTCTAGTATTTTTAATCAAAATTAGTATAGGAATTGTTCATTGCAATACTTTTTGGAGATCATCTCTACAATACAATGCTTAAAATTAATTCAGCACTGATTCACAGAACCTGAATCAGGGAGATAAGCAGAGTGAGGGGAGAAGGAAAGGTTTCTTTGGCCTTATGTTCCTACACTCTCTCAAGAAAACATTTAATCAGATCATAGCTACACAACAACAGTGAGCGTGGGTAAGAAGACAACAAAAAGCTTTAGTCCTGCTTCTAGTAGCAGCTTGAGTATATACTTCTAAATCTAATCTAATCTTTTCCTCATGTCCCTTGCTGGCAGGGTTATTATAATACTTGACTCCCCAGCAGAAAAGATGGGAAAGCAGAGCAGGTGATCAGCATGGGGAATCCTATAATATGAAGGTGAAAGACACTAAGCAAAGGCACAGGCTTGCAGAAGAAGGTGCCTGCCTTGCATGTTGCAGGCTCTGCTCTGTAATAACTACATGATGAAGCCTAAAGGTCCCACAGGGTATGGAGGGCTCCTTTCGAGCCACATTTATGACATGAGATTCCAGCAGTCAGCTCGAGAGTCAGGAGCATGACAAGACAACACATTTGCAAAGGTCTATGACTTACCCTGTATAATTTAGCAGTTATGTCAACATCACAGTCAACCTAGAACTTAAAGCCTTCAGTGACCTGCTTGTGCACAATTAAAGGCAAACTCTGATTCAGTGACAACAGAATCGGAAATCCCGAGGGCCATGTAACTCCTAAAGATTAATCTTCCTGCAAGTACTTCCTTTAAGAGTTAATAAAAAGACATCTCACAAACATGCTACCAAAGCACTTTGCTGGAAGTGAAACTTCTATTTCTCAACGCAGACAAGACCAGTAGTTGCCTCTCAGCAGTGAGCAGCCTTGTCACTATCGTAATGAACACATTAAAAACCAACTTGATTGCTTTCCCAAGGCAAAAGAAAGCCTCACAAAGACAAACAGATCTTTCAGAAAGGCCTATTGCTTACAAGCAAAGAGGCTGTGTGTAAACAAGATTTTTCATTGCTTTTTGTTTACAATTTATTGGTAGCCATGAAGGCAGCTCTGTGGCCCTAGGTAATACAATTGGAGAAAAGTTTCAGCAATTCAAGGGGAGAGACACCACTGTCAGGGAGGAAGCACGAGCTTTGTGATACGTCTCATCAACTAAGCACAGGCATCTTATCTGCAGACATCATTACTCTCTTCCAATATTTACATATGCAAAGGAGGGGAGTGTTAGGAGGTGGTTTAAGCCAGAAACATCCTTGTGATTTGGTTACTCCACCCATTTTTTTCCTCAAGGAAGCCACAAGTACTCACGTTGCTGCAGAAAATCAATACCTCAAAGCATAGCAACCCAAAGGTGCTTACTTGGAAAGGTTTACCTAGGCATTTAGCTGTTTACTTACCAAATAATTACACAGTTCTCTGCTTGAAAAAATTTCTAAGGAAAAGTTTCACAGATTGAGCCTCTGACACACCAGATCCTTAAAGGCTCAGTTATACTGACTTGCGCCCATTCACTTATTTAACAGGAGATCTAAGATTTAAGTGTACCCTATGCTCCTACTTTATATCTTAGATCATCTCTACCTGCACAAGGCTTATCCAATTTAGTTTTCATCACACTAATACAAGCCTAAAAGCACTCAGGTTTTTCTAAATGCACAGGAAAAGGAAGAATTCCTACTCCACACATTTGATTAGGGGCTTCAACTGGTGTAAACTGGCTTTCATTGACTTCACTAGAAACTTCTGTCACATGAAAATCTACCAGCTGATGTAAAGTTAGGATGAAGATGCTTACCTCATGGTCATGGGCTGGCTGTCTTGCTCCATCTGAAAAAGAAGAAATCCCCCCAGATACAAAAGATTTCAGAAAGCAAGAACCAAGTAACCAACGCAGTTACACAACTACAGTTACACAAGTGTCAGACAACTTGTGTGGCTTTCCTAGTAAGCCATACAGAAGCTTTTAATGGACATCCCTCCAATACAATCTAGATAGCTAAACCTGCATAAATATAATCACTTCACACACAGCTGATGCAAATGTCAGTAGAACACCACATTTCCTTTTTAACAAGGCTTTAAATCAAAGGCTTTGAATGAGCATCAGGCTACAGGGCTAGCTGGGAATATGTTGCTTAAGCTAGACACATATTTTTGTCCCATCCAATACCTTGTCTGTGTGATTTGCCTTTTTGTCTGTCCTGGGCTTTCCTGCTAAAGACTTTGTAGGCTTCAGTCTTCTGATACTGCTCCAGCTCCCGCATATAACGCTCCTTATCTCTATCTGCTTCATCAAGGTATCGCTGAAACAAAAAAGTCCAAGAGTTTCAGGGAGTTTCCTCCCCTTCAGGAGGAAGGGAAGAAAAACAACTTGTCAGATGTAGTGCTGATCCATTTCAATCCATTTCACCTATGCAAACAGGAAAGGAGTGAAGAAACAATGAGAATGTATGTGAGATGCAGAGACACAAGAATTCTGGAGAGAATTACTGTATTCTGGTGTCCCTCCCTAACCCCCCCACCCCTTTTTTCAAATTCAATTCACTATTCTGTTCATTTTTTTTGGTAGATCTACTCTACAGGTAACCTGCTACTACTAAGCTACTCAGCCCTACCTATACATTGTAGTCCAAATTCTTAAAAATTGCCCTTCTGTGGCTGGGATTAAACGTTATCAAACAAGAACACCTTAACAGATCATGCTTTAAGGTTCAGAGCTGTCACAGTGGGGTTCCAGCACACCCCACAGAGAAAAAGCACTGGGATTCTGCAACAGACAAACATAACATCATGGCTATTGGAAAAGAGTAGTGTAAAGATAGAAGAGCCTAAAAGGTTATATCAATTTCAGCTACTTGCACTTCAGTTAAAAGAAATCGTTTGTTTTCTAGCCTGAGGATGCATCACACATCTGTGTAACAGGAGAAGCTTCGCTGGAGAATTCAGAACTCAGAACCATTCAAGGAGCAGTGGCAAAACCTATCAATGGCATCCTTCCAACAAAAAAGTTGCCTTCTCTATTTCCCCCCAATGAGTTCAAAATCTGATGGAAATATTAAACAGGAGTGAACCTTCATCACCTGGTACACCCCTTATTGTCATGAAAGTCATAGCAACACCACACTCAACAGTTATAAGCTGCATGCATTTGCAACATTGATTTGACCCTGCTGAGGGCACTGTTAACGTTCCAGATCAGGGCACATCTATTTGGTGATGCTGTGCTTGCACTGCTGCTGGACATTCTTCCACAAGGCATTACTCCTCAGCCATCCCCAGCAGCATGCTGCTAAAAAGAGTGCAGTGACAAGAGTTAAACACACCACAAGCTTTTCCTCCTTCACTTCTGCATTGCTTTGAAGGAGTAAGAATGAGTACTGCACTAGATGTAAGTAGATGTCCTAGAACAGATCTGCACAGCTCAGAAACCTCTCCAATCAGGGAAGTACGAAGGAGGATTATTAGGGTGTCCACTCTATGACTATTATAATTGTCCCTTCCTGGGGAAGACTCACTATTTGGTCAGTCCAAGGAGCTCAATCAACGCTTCTCCCCAAAGGGAAGTAGCAAGACTACAGGGCTGGAACCAGAACCAAGCTTACTCAGCTTCAGGAAGAGTTTTGGGCTGTCATATTTGAGACCCAGGTTCCGAGGCAGCAGCAACCTTCACTGCCTTAGAGAGGGCAGAAGAAACATGAGGGAAGGAAGTGCTGAGCAGTCCTTCCTTGACCCTACTACAAGTTAGAGACTCACAGGTCTACTCAACAAAGAGCAGGCTCCCTGGGGGTTTAAAAAGCAGCAAATTAAGGTCAAATCTTTATTCTGTCTCCTTTTTCCTAAGTTAAAAAGTCTGTCTTAGATGAAACAAGAGTGTGTTATGGGCAGGGAGTAGAGAGGCAGAACATCTTGTTCTCTTTCGCCCCCTCTCACAGCACACAGCAACATCATTTTCCCTACAGATCCATTCTCAAACCAACTGCTTTGCCTTCATACACATATTCCATTAAGGTTAAAACATGCATGCAGCTCTGCACCTTCTCATACCATCTCTATAACTTGTATTCTACAACCTCAGTAATAAAACAATAAAAGGACTTTTTTGCATCATCCAATTCTTCATCCAGCCATCATACAAACTTTTAAGGACCCTTAAAGTATTTCCAAAAGCTTAAAGTGTCCTGATATATTCCCAAATTGCACTGTGTTTTAACTACTGCTTTGCTGGAATCTCCCACTGGCAATTGGGTATGGACAGTAAGACACCCGTTAGGAATAGTAAGGTCCACTCCAGAAGGAATCAAAGACCCAGGCCCAACACTGCCTCAGTCTTCCTCCATGTACCAGATAGTGCAGAAGGCCACAGTAGTCTCAGCTAGAAGACATCACACTGACTGAAAAGGTGGAACAAAGTAACCCTTTTCCCAAGGTAATGTCTGTAGAAACTAGACCAGGTAAAACTCACTGTCCCATTCCATCATACGGATCTCAGCTTCCTTTCTAGGGCTAGCAACACTCTAGTGTTTATTCATGTCAGCTGGCCTTACAGTAAGACACCAGATGTTTATATACATCCATGATTTGTGAAACAAACAGCTGCAAAGGCCTTCCAGCAGCTCTGAAATCCAGCCACAGGGAGTAAATGCCTGCACCATCCATCCAACATCTCTGGGCTTGGAAGTGGGTAGGTCTCAGCTGTAGCTGAGTTATACACAACCGTCACATCCAGATGAAGTGTATAAACTGTGGGATGTCTCACTAGAGCACTCTCCACTGCTTTGGAGAGACTCCTGAACTATCCAGAACACAGTTCTCCTCGAGTCACACCTGGATGTGACGCTATGGCCCCTACAGGGTTTGTTCTTTGACCTCCAGAGGACCTGTGCCCCTCATGTTCAAATATATTCCTAAACATAACTTCAATCAAAAGCCTCTGTTAACTTCTCGCTAAACAACAGCGTTCCCGTTTAACAGCAACCAAAATCCAAGAAGGAAAAGGGATTTTAGTGGTACCCGTTTCTCCTCAGGAGGCAGTTTGCTCCATTCATTGCCCAGCATCCTGGTGATCTCTGGGAAAGGGACTTCAGGCCTCTTCGCTCGAAGTTGCTCCCTACGCTCATTCATGAACCGCACGTACCCTGTGAGGGGGGATTTGGGGGCATTGGTGTCCCTAAGGGGTTTCTTCCTCTTTCTCCCTTTGGCCCAGCCTCCTCGCTTGGTTCTTTGCTGCTGCAAAATGAAAACGGAAGAAAATTCAGATTGAGGGAAATGACCACCTCTGGAAGGAATAAATAGTCACATCTCAAACATTTTCATCAGGAGCATGTTGCTGCACTACATCTTCTCCATGGAAGTAAGTTTCAAACCTCACTTTCGATCAATCCTGGCCTTCCTATAAGCAAACCCTAAAAGAGTGTCATTGTGAAAAGCTTTTCACAGTATCTCCTGGTCCACAGAGACAACAGAATAACATTTGCATCAACTTCTAATTGTAAAAGCACGAGGATCCATAATGCCTAAAATTAGGATCCCAGCTAACACAGCTTCAAAGTTGGGGCTTTTTGGTGGTTAGTTGTTTGTTTGTGCTTTGTGTTTTGTTGGGGTTTTGTTTCCAAATTATTCTCACCCTCACATACCCTCCCCCCGGCATTTGTTTCAAGATCATGCTTGGAGAGATTTTATGTACCAGTTAACAATTGTTAACTACTTCTTCCACCCCTTCTGAATCTTTATGTGCAGCTTTATGTGCCCAAAACGTGGGTGAAAGGACAGGAAACCGATTTTTCTATTGTACTCTGTTCTGTAGGTTTTCTTTCCCACTGAGCACCTCCAAGATTTGCCTGTGGCACTCCATGAGCTCACAAGGATGACAATTACCACTCACCCTCTTGGTTTCATTAGTATGAAATCGCTACAGCAATCTCTAGGCAACGCTGTTTTCTTACGCTATGTACACACAACTACTTCAGAACATCTAAACCATCCCCAAAACAGCTTGTTCCTGATGTCATGTTAGCTTTAGTTTCCCATCTGCAATTTTACTACTTCCTTAAACAAGGACCCCACAGCTGAAGGAAAACTACAAGGAGTACCACCAAACACCTCTGCCAAAAAACAAGCCCCTCAAAACCACCTTCATGTTAAACTTGAGCTCCTTTATGATGTAGTCAGCAAAAGTCAGTGTGGGTTAGTAGACATGGTATAGTCTACATTGGTGAGCACAACGCTTGCAAAGGTAACAGCTACTCCCAGAAGAGTACAGTGGTGAGTCACGCAAGTGAGACGAGATCAGTTATGGTGTGGTGGTTGAACATTCAGCCTTCAGAAGAAGGCTTAACACCATACGAGTCCGTGGACTCTGCTGGCTAAGCTAGAGGCACACGTGCTGTTCTCCGTGCATCACAGCTGCCAGCTTTCCTTGGCTATCTGTGTGCAGTTGTGCAACACAGGGGAAAAACACAACTAGAGCTATTTAAAGCATGAAAATGGCAAATGGATGAAAGTTTGTGATCCTATCCAAAGACAACCTGGATGACAGAACTACATGCTTTTTCTTCATTGACAAGTCACTATTATTTCATCTCACCTCCTCCTCAGGCTTCTGCTCAGTGTTTTCCGCAGTATTAGAGGACTCATTCTGCAGCTGCTGAACCTGTGACAAATCCTCCACCAAATCTGGGTTATTCGCAGCCTGTGAAATTCCACCACTGAAGGAACTCTCAGAATGAGTTAATCTGAAAGAGCACATAATAGCAACAGAAAAAAAATGTAATAAATATTGCTAAATCACTTCCTCCCTAATCTTCTAAAATACGCAAAAAACGCTGAAGATACAGGCAGTTCTTACACTAGGATGAAAAAAAGTATTTGAAAAAGTCATTTTTGAATGTTCCATTCAAGACAGTTCAATTTTTGTTTCATTTTTAGTGAAGCTTTTGATTATACACACAACTGTCAAGCAAGTAAACGTTTGGATCAGAAACCAGAAAGCAGGAATCTACACTTGATCAAAAATACCGTATGGAATTTGAAATGAAGGGTCTTATCTTAAACCACTCTACACCTCTCTGGACAGATGTAATCTATTTCTCCTCAAATACACTTCAGGATTTGAGGTGGCAGTGTATGATTTCGGATTGAACTTGATATTCAACATAGTATCTGGTGGATACAAGTGGGTATGTAAAGCATAAACATGACTATCCCAACAGGCTCCTCAGTGCCCACTATGTAATTCTGCTAATTGAACTGTGTCAATCAACCTTACTCTCAGAAAAGGCAAGCTGTCTGGAGGCAAAAACAAGCAGAGGTAGGTACACAGATACATTTCTGAAGGTAAGCAGAGATGAACCCAGATTTTGAGGCAACCACTCTGCATTCTCACTGCGGCACTCAGCGGGCAAATTATTCTCAACACCTTGGGATTCCAGTTCCTTCTTGAGCCAGGCTAAAGGTTCTGTGGCCTTGCCCAGTTACATTCATGAGCATTTCAACAGCAGCCTACGCTTCAAATCTATTTTGTTCATTTATTCAGACTTACAGCTGCTTATGTGCGTGCCAAACATGTGAAACAGGCAAAATAACAGGTCCTGTTCACATGGAATACAGCTATGGAAAATTGAGATATGCTCACAGAGTTGTTAGCTGAATGCCTACAGGAAAATCCGTCTTTAGAGAGAGCAGCATATTTTCATTACTCACTATAATCAGCAATCGGGGCATAATTACTGGTAAAGACACAAGGGCTGGAGAGATCCATGCCCAACTTCCAGATATCAGATTGAGTTCATATTACTGACAATTAGAGAGGGAGAAAGGGAACAATGCGTACACGCTCGCAGAAGTTAATTACACTGGGTACGTGTCAAAATGAAAATGGATTGCCATTTCTTAGAACCCCCGCTACTGTCTGAAGAATGTTTCAGCTTTCCCTAAGCAGAAAGGCTTCCTAAACCACACATACTTCCAAGAGACATAGCCATTTGCACTGAAAGCTGACCAAAGCTCACACAACACATTAACACCTATTAAACACAAGCCTAATGTGAACACAAGGCCTAAGCTGGCACCAGCAAGCTTCAAGTCCCAGATGCCTAAATCCAAATTCAGACCCGTTTGAAGCAAGTGTGTCCACATCCATTTCTACAAGGTTTTACCTGCCTGCAAGACCTGAATTTTGATTGTTTGGTGCTTTACAGAACAGGAAAGAAACATCAGGCAGCAAAACACAGCAAGAACCGTGCGTATTCCTACGAGACAACTTCCTTCATCACTGTGATGTGAAGAGAGGCCACAGTTTCAGGCTGTAAAAGCTGAGTCAGCCTGACAGAAATGAAAGGCATCACTTACTGATTGTCAGATGAACCTTGTGTCTTTACTAGAAATAATGCGTTTAGCAGGGACCACTGTAGGCAACAGACCTTCCCTCTCCGCCCCCAATCATGCCGTAAAGATCTATCTTAGAAGACAGGAATCCTATTAAAGCAAATTTTTAAAGCTAAGAGGTGAGGAACAAAAGTATGGGATTTTTTTCTCCCAGTTCACAACAGCCCTGCTTTCTCCCAAAGCAGAGTCCTGTGATGTTCTATCAAGGCCAAGGGAGCACTGCAGCATTTATTTTTGTTGGATTTGCTTGGTTTTTAAAAGTTATTAAGAACACCCTCCTCACACTGAAACAGTTTCCCTAGCAAGCCTAGGGAGAGCATCTATCAGCTGAAGGTAAAACAAGGAGTAGTTGCTTACCCAGTCACAGTAATTTCAGCACCTTCCTTTGATCCATCTTCTTCTGCAAAAACTGGGGGAAGGGTGGAGCCAGCCACCAAGTTCTCCATACCTCTGCTAAAACTAAAATTACAAAAAGAAAAAAGTTAATTATCACACAATTCCCTTTAGCAGCACTTCAGCACATCACAACATGACACTTTTAGCCCCTCACACTGTAGAACTCCATTTGAGAGAAATTTTCATTCGCCATACTCAGCACATACATCCCACTCTTCCAATCCATCTTGTGTGCATCCTCAACTGCTCACCCTCACAGGTTATTTGGGCTTTAAAAGCTTGGAGGGACTGATGCAAGTTACCATATCTGCTGCTTTCTCTGGAATCAGTATGCTTCCCACTCAGCATTGAAATCAAAGTGATCCGAGACATCAAATCCTGCCCCACATTTTTAGTATTATACGCGTTTTCCCACCCCACTGCCACAAATAAAAGGTTTTTTTATAAACAGAAAGGACACAGTTTCTCAAATCTGAACACTTGTAAATCCCTGTTCCAAGTACTACATCTGATCACGGTGCAAAACCTGTGCCAATCCAGGGAATACAACAGGCCACCCAAACAGATAAGCACCGTCCTCCCACTCAACCGACTCAGGATGTGAGACACACTTATTCCACTGCTACATTTGGTTAAAATTCAAAGAATTCGAAAGGCTATTCCCAGGAAGAGAGTAATCATACATCTGAAATTCTGTTTGGAGACCGCGAGCCCCACTCTACACCTCATTTTGAAAACATAGGAGTATCTACTCCCTTCAGCAACAGCTCTACACCTTCATAAGCTACTACAGACATTAGTTGATAAATGAATCTCCACGGAATCTTTCAAAGACAACTACCCTTCCCGTACAGAAGTGCAAAATAGAAGACTAGTCACCTTCTCCCTTTTCAGATGTCAATCACCAATTTCTCCTCCGCTTTTCCAACTGTTGAGAGCCTTAGATCATCCTTAAGAAGCCTATCATTCTGTCTTATTATCTAGAAAATAATTGAAGCTAAGCAGAGTGCTTCTTGTTGGTACAGCCTTTGACATCAGGCAGACACATCCTTTCCTCAGGTACAGGAAAGACAGCCAGGAATGAAGAAATCCAATTCCCTCTCCACCATTATTAACCAAGAACTGAGTATAGTTTCGAGGCCTCAGCCTCAAGAAAGATGTGGCAAAGCTGGAGATGGTCCAGCAAAGGGCTGCCAAGATGGTAGGGACCTAGGAGACCTGACAACGCATGCTGAGGCAAATCTATTGGGTGCCTAAAGCAATCCAAAGGAAGCAGCAGACAGAACCAAGCTCTCTGTAGTTACAGTGGCTTTGCAAGTTCAGACTGGATGCTAGAGGAAAAAATGTTCCAGGAGGGCACTGCAGCCCTTGAACAGGTTATGAGAGAAGCAGCAGCAGGTCCTTCCAGACTTGAAACGCTCCGTTACACAAAGCTGTAACTGACCTAAACTACTGCTGGCAGTAGTCCTGCTTTGAGTGGGAGGCTGGACTTAGATGACCTCCAGATGTCCATTCCAAGCAACATCTGCAGTTCCCTGAACCGGAACTCGACCGTATGCTTTCCTCCAAATTCTGGCATCTCTTGACATAACAAGGAAGAAAACTTAAATAATCCAATACTTCTAAGGAAAGCAGTGAGATACTGTATGTTCTACCAAAGTACTGTCAACTCTCAAAGGAGGAAGCACAAACAAAATACCTCATCGCATTTAGAAATGTATCCACATCAAGGCTACAGTTTAATGTATTACAAGAAAATCTGAAGGTTCAACTGATTTGAAGAATGAGCTCTCCTCTGAGGCCCAGAAAGCTGTTTAAGCACAGGTATTAAATACACAACAAGCTGCTTCATGCTGTTGTCAAGTCAGAGACTAATGAAGATATGTAACAAAGCAAAATCTTGTAGTTTTGTCAGTCAAGGGAAAGAGTCTTAATACCTTCAAAAAAGGAAGCAATTAGACCCAAACCTTGCAAATACATACATGAGAAAAGCTTTATGCAGGTCTGAAAAAAATCAAATTGCTTTCTTTGTTGTCCAGGCACCTTTAAGAGCCTTCTTGGGGTCAAGGACGTCTTTTCAGCCTCACCACAGCAATCTAAGTGCCAGGCACTTAGCACTCCCACATGGAGAACAGAAATCCTCTGCATCTGAACAGACTGTTCCCATGTGCCGCTGCCCCTCACGCCCATTCTGACCTTCCCACCAGGTCCCCAGTAGGTCCCTTCACATCTGGACCTAGGCAGCACCAGAGCCTAAGCTTAGCTTCAAACTGTAGGCGGGCAGCTGAACATCAACCTTAATAACACGTAAACACAACACAAACACAGGAAGCTGGGAGACACATGCTTTTTGTTGTTTGACCCATATGCTTTAGACACTAACTCTTTCAGTTGATAAGAAGGCATGAGCCAAAGAAAATCTAACGCCAGGGATTTTACAATGGGTTCTAACCTCTTCCAGCAAGCAAGACAACAGCTCCCCAAAACCTCTCTGAGAACAGATGAGAACCTACCTAAGCTTTTCAGTCACATTTCCCACAGACAACTCTGTCATGCCTCTGCTTTTAAGCTGCTCACTATGCACTAGATTCAACCCCACTGCAAAGCTCCATGTTCACTTCAGGGATGTGGCAAAATGGGCAAGCCAAACACCAGAGAACAAACAGTAATGGAGAAGGGAAGGGAGCTGCTGTTTCACAACCTGGAGCCTTCATACAACCTGAAAAGTCCCATCTATATTTGTTCTGAGTATTTGGGCAGCTTTGGCAATTTCAACTCTGGCTGAAGCACCTAATTAGACAAATTTGACCAAATTCAAGGCACAGGAAAACACACACTTTAAGGGCTAACACACATATGCTATTTTTTAACTGTGTCTACCCACATGCAAAGATAAAACAGAAATTGATGTTAGACTTGACCTTGGGAAGGTCTACAGTTTAATGCCATCAAGCACCACCTCCAGATACAACTAACTGGAAGCAGAGCAGCTCTCAAGTTGACTGTACCACTACACTACACTACTCGTCACAGGGAAGTGAACAGCTAAGCCGGAATACAGACTGATTTATCTATTTATGGACAGCAGCACCTGATAAAGTGCTTCCAGAACCACAACTGCTTTTGGGATAGATCAGTTCTGGAAGATCTCCATCACAACTTTCATAGGGTGGAGTGAAGTCCACAGCCAAACCTGGACTGTAAGGTCAATCAAACCACTACCTGGAGTCTCCGTAGAGCACCATACCATTTCATACCAGAAATGCTGTTCTCAGGATGCCAGCAGCAGCCTCCCAACTCCGCTCTGGATAAGGTGATACAGGCAGCAAGACTCTTTCCTGACTTCACCTTAGCTCCCAAGACTGCAGGCTCTCCTGTGCACTGATTTCACTCCCAACTGTAGGCTCCACAGGAGCTTGAAATCTTTCCTCATATGCCCTACACTCAGCAGAAGAGTGGTCATTTGTGGAACGGCAGTAACAACCTGACCTACAGAGGCTGGAAGAGTTTTTGGATGTCTGCTTTGGGGTGCACTACCAACCAATACTTAAAAAGGATTAAAAACCACAAAAGCAAGTACAAGGATCAAGGAAGAAGAGTGCAGGCTTGAGCTGCAGAGAACAAAGCAGCATTATGTTTGCAAGATTCCAAAAGAAATACCAGTGAAGAACAAGCTTCCTACTCCTCCATATCTCCATATTTAAATATTTACAAGACTTCCAAAGATCCATTAGTCACCTATACTAATATTAAACCTCTTCACGAGCCTAGAGAAGATATGACATTATTTTTAGCCATCAAAAAGGTGGCTTGCTTAATCTCTCCCTATACCTGCCTTCCCTCTTCTCCCAGGGAAAACAAATGCTTCATGGTCCAGAAAAGTCCACACCAGTATCATGCAGCTTCCAGTTAAAGCTGCCTAGCTGGACACTTCACTTGCACGCAGCAAGATCAGACCCAATCCCACAGCACACCAACATGGTTTGACAGTATTACTCAGGAACCAAATGAACTTGTGCAGCATCGAGATCTAAGCGCTATCACATGCATCAGGACACAGGCAAGAATCAGAGGTAACCAAACACATTTTAAAAACAGTAGTATAATTTAAATAAACTTTCTGAATTTCCCCTCACATTACCTTGTGTAGGCCAGGCCAAACTACTGTACCATGATTCTAGTAGGAAAGATGAAGTACCTGAGTTGTATTTCGGGTAGACTGAACGCTACTGTATGATCTAATTTCTAGTCACAGCTGTCCAGCAGAAAGGAAGAGTTAAAAGGAGGTAACAGTAAAGTCACAGGTGAGAGCAAATCCATCACAGGGCCTAAACAGAATGCCTGGCTTCTCTATAACATCATTACCATGACTGCGTTGTTAACAATGCTATTATAGGGCCTAAACACAAGGGTGATGCATCATGTAAAGCCTAAGGTTTAAGAGCCTTTTATGCATGCAATAGATGAAGGGTAAGATTTGTCACAGTCAACTCTTTATTCAAAGAGTCAGATCAGGGTGCTCAAACAGCAAAGATGCCATTTAAAAGGTGCAATCAAGTGACCTGACCTTGCAGACCGCCTCAGCGTAGTACATCTGCATTCTCATTTCCCAGGGAGGGAGACAGAGTCAGAGAGCACCACGTTCACAGCCAGGCTGCTACACAACACATGCCACAAGCAGCTGCTTCCCTCTAACACGGTGTGCTGCTATCCCACAACTCACTCCAGATGAAGCAGCACCTTCCCCCAGACCCAAGCAAGGCAACTGCCCTACGCCCTCCAAAATGTTCCCTGCTTCCACAAAACCGACCTTGCTTTGCACGTGTGAGGGGATTCCCAACATACAGAAAGCAAGGCTGGGCTCAGCATCTGCACAGGTCTGGCCATGCAGCAAGGCACTTTCAGACACAAACTGGCTTCTTAACTCATCCCCAGGCCTCATGGAGCCTTACAGTGGCCCTGGAAAAGGGTGAAGAGAGTCCTTACCACTGCCTTCAACAACTACATTGTATCAAATGATCTTAAGCAAATGAAGAATTACTAAACTACTTGGTCATCAGTTATACCTATTTATTGCAGTTAAGCATATTTAAATATAAAGTCAGCATCAGAAATCTAGCTCACAGCCTGACCATAAAACACTGCAGGAGTTCCAATTACCTCATTGCCAGCTCTAGTTTTAGAAACAGTACTGCTGAGTGGAGGCTTTTCCTCCCATACTTCCTATTCCTGAAGTCTCTCATCCTTTTTTGACAGAGCAAATAGCTCCAAATCTCACCATTCACAGAAAAATAGATTAAAATAAATCTTCTGCTACGTCACAGTCACCACAGTATTCCTCACACAAGCATCAGAACCCAAGCACTTTGTGATGTAAATAGATGTAAATTTAGATGGTATGTGGAGAGAAAAGTCTGTAGGATCTTTGCTTCCTCTGTCTGTCCAGACACAGCCAGAATATCAGAAAGAAAACTGCAGCAAGTACATCTCCAATTAAAACCACTATGCTTTTGGAGCTGTCGGAGGAAGCTCAGATTCCCTCTTGACAACAGCATTTCCTCCCATCAAACTGGAGCTGAAGCTGATTACCAAAAATCCTTGACCACAAAAACTCAGATTTGACTTTATCCCTACAGGTGACTCAATAGACAAAGGCCTCTGACTGCAGGAGGATTGCAAGCCAAACCTAACGGGATGAAGGTCAGACCAGAAGGTACATACTGGAGACCAGCCAAGTGCTTTTGTATTTGCTTCTTGCCAGTAAGAACAAAGAAACACTACAGACCAAAATAAAGACTTGCAGGAAAAAAAATTTCAGAGTTCCACTGAGCTTCCAAGTGGTTTAAGAAAGGAAAGATGGGAAGTTTAGCCTTATACTTAATTTGGATCTTTGCAGCAAGCACCAACAAAGCTATTATAACACTCAAACCTTAGTAAGAGCTGCCAAACATCTGCAAAATCCTATTTTTAAGAGACATGAGCACTCAATTCTATATTCTACTCTCACATATATAAATGTATCAGGACAGGGTGCATACAAAACATCTCATAAAAAAACCCTCCTGCTTCCTGGGATTTTATTCACAGGCAAGGTACACACTCAGCTCCACAGATAAAAGCAGGAACAGCTCCACGCTGAATTCCCTCTGCCTTCAAACACATGAAACAAATTTTGCATCAGCAATAAACAAGCCTTTCAGATCACTCAAGGGAAAACAAAACCCCACAATGAGATGACTGTACAATTAGTTGTGCAATCCACCCCTAGATAGCTAAAATTAGTAACTGCGCTACAGATACCCAGAGGGGAAGGCTTTGTCATCCAGCCCTTCGTTGCGGGTATTAAGCATCCACAGATTAGGATAGTTCATTTTCTTCTGAATTAGCTTCCTTAATGATAGCATCAGTTGTCATTTGTAACACCACTAACACACACAGCTCTGCAAAATTAATTTAATCCTTGTGTTACAGGTATCACATGAGAAAATACAAACCATTCAGATGACAAAATGAGTCTAAAAATAAATCTTGATTTTTTTTCCAGTGTCATCACTCTACCTAAGCTAAGTGCAGTGTGTGACTACCAGAAATGGCACTGGGTTTTGTAATTTGTCCCTAAAAGCCTCCTCCAAATTTTTAGATGCTATAGGCAATTCAGTCTACCTCTTTACCTGCTCAGTCATTTGCAAATCTCTAGGACCTGAAAAGCTCACATTTCCCATCACAAAATTTTCCAATAGCTACTTTTGCATGAACAAGACAAAAGGGATCACCCATAATAAAACCTCACAACCACCAACCCATGTAATCAACACAGAAATCAAGTCTTGAGTACAGACACTTCTCTGAAACCACAGTGATCAGAATTCCTCCAAGGCTTTAACAGATCCTGCTTGCTTCCCCATCAGTAAGTAAATGGTTACTTTGCTTCAAAAGTTGGGTTCCTCTGATCGTGTATGTCAGTAAGTGTCAATCACTTGGCTGTTTGTGGGATGTGAACATGGAAGTGCCATGAGCAAAGTAGTTTATTAAAAAATGCAAATGAGCAGACTGAAGTTCCTAATGATGTTTGCCCAGCTCTAACGTTTACCAGCATCACATGAGCGAAACAAGAAACAGTATTAATTAATGCTTGAGGATGACTTTGATTTAAAACACCGAACAAGAATCCTGAACTGAAGATAACACTGAAGCTCAAGGAATCCTGATCGTGAGCAGCTGGTGAAATCAAAAGTTACATATTTGAAAATAATTGAGGAACAGAGATACTTGCTGAGATTGAAAAGGTGTTTTACAGCTCTTTTAGCACTTGTGATGAGGAAGGCTTTGCGAGAGAGCCCAAGAGTCACATATACTCCTAGCTCTCTGCAGCTCTGGGAGAGGAAACTGGCTGCTGCCGCAGAGGAATAGAGTGGAATTTCTCATGCACACTCACCCAAACAAGCCTTTTCTGACGATTTTACAGAATATGGGGTTGAATACTTCAGATGTGAGAATATACTGAAAAAGGGATGGAGAATATACTTAAAAGTATGAGTCACCACAGGCCTTGTGACCCAGCAGAAAAGCATCCACCCTGACCCCAAGAGCCACAAAGACAGCATGGAACTGGATATTTTAAATGCGCTGATATGGGTACAGGGACAAAGGTTAGAGGAAACGAAGTGTGGGAAGAGCCAGCGATTCTCACACAGAACAGACAATTCTGGCTACTTTCAGAAAAGACCCATCTTCAGAAAATATATGGCATGCCAGCTTCCATACATTTTTGCTCTCTTGTTCTCACTGTTGCCTTGTGCTATTCCAACATAAAACAAAGGAGTTTGAACAAACCAAAACCCGTCATCTGGAAGAAATCACAACTTCTAGATAACCTCAGTTGTGCAGAATGACAGGTATATAAACACTTGCTCTGATCTATTTTGTCCCCTTAAACAAATCCACAGAACTCATAAATCCTTTCTCATAGCAAGAATAAGTGAAGACATGGATGGGACTGGTTATTTCTAACCTGTTCCTAAAGCTCTCTGGTAACAATTCAGTGTGCATCAGAAATGAAGGTCTGGATGTACATTGCATGCCAAGTGCACCAGAATCAGCCAAGGCTCTTAAATTTGGGATTGCTTTGGACGCATCATGTCATTGGCATCATAGGATGAAAACCACACAGACCTCAGAAGCAGAAAACAAATCAAGAAAACAAGCACAACAGAACAGCAGCAAGGTTCAAGCAAGTATCCAGATAGCAGCTACTGCTTAAAAAACCTTGTCTGGATTCATAGAAAGAAAAATAGAAGTGACAGTACAACCCTGCCAAAGCATCCCATCACCCAGCAAAGCAGACAGCTCCTTCAACCAGTGCTAACAAGTTGTCTGAGGCCACAGATTACATGTGTAAAGATAAACAGTATGGAGAAAGACTATACCCAAACATGAATAGAAAGCATAGGGAAATTGGAAACAAAGTCAAACTATACTCTCTGACTAGGCTCCTAACCAGGATTCCCCTCTCACCACCAAAAGGGGAAACACACAGAAATTTTGAAGTCATACAAGAACCCACAGACTTATCTCCATAAAAGAATTAACTTACATCAACAGCAGACTGTAGACAACTTTGAACAAAGCTTTACTTCTCTTTATCCTCCAAAGGCAAGAGGAAATTATGCTGGTTAGCATCATCAATGAAAACAATGGCGTGAATGCTCTCCAGCTTTCCGTAATGCATCAGAGAGATGCATGTGAGGTATGGCAAGAGGCAGGCAGACTTCTGGAACATCTGGGGCATATATAGAGAAAATGCTGAATTTTGAATCTCAAGCAGAACTGAAAAGAAAGAAGCCATGCCATCAGCATGCCTAAATACCCTAGGCTAAGCGCTCCAAGCAGTGGACAACTGTTGGCAATAATTCACCCGATCCCCAAACCACTTCCAGCAACCTGGGCTTACTGCTCTGAGGACTGTGGCTAACTTCCTTCTGCTGCCTCTTAGTGATGCTGCAACCTTTTCTATGTGCTTATCATTGGATCATAGAATGGCTTGGGTTGGAAAGGACCTTAAAAGATCACCCACTTCCAGTCTTGTCATATCGGCAAGAAGTCAGAAGAAGAATCCAGGGAAAACAGTGACTAAGAGCAGAGCATCACTTCCTGGAGCTTGGAGCCAAACAGCAAACAAGAACCTGGGAAAAGCATGGCTAAGACCTGCAGTAATTCCACCTTCCCTGTTCCACAGCTGCTCCTCAGATGCTGGAAACAAGGAACCACAGATGGGAAACGTGCAGAAGCTCTGCAGAATAGACTTGATCTTTAGTCCTAGAAGAGAATGTAAACCAGTCCAAACAGACATGGGGATGGAGGTCTCACACATAACAAAGCCTCAAGCACTTAGGTGCTCACTTAATCCATGTGTAGTTAGAAATGTTCTGAAATATATTGGGTATTCAGGTTTGAGTATTTACCATATTTAGCAAACACTCATACTGCCTTTACATTTTCCATAAATAATGAGTTATTGGTATATTTTCTATATATAATGTTAAGTAAATATGGTTCCCCTGAGCTAAAGCGTAAGTATTATACCAGCCCTATATATGGGTAAAGAGGCATAGCTGGCTTTAAGAAGGTCACATAGGAAATCTCTGTGAGCCAAGAACACAACTGAACTCGAGAAGCAGCTTTGAAATGCTACCAATCTTAAACCTTTTTCATCCCAGCCATCTCAACTAACTGGTTGCCATTGCTTAATTTCAGACATCCAGAAGCAGTTGTGAGAACCTGACTCAAATACACATTGTGTAATTCTTACTGCAAAGAGAAATAAGAACTAAAGCCTGGGTGATCCATGACAAAAGGTCAGTAACGCTCTGGTTTACACAGCATTAAAGAGCGGGGAAATGGAAAGAAATATTTGTATTTTCAGAAGGGCTACAATACAGCTTTCACCTCAGCATAACCCCATAATCCAGAGTTCATTGCCTTGATGAGAAAAAGCAAGCTGGAGGAAAACAAGAGCTTAGGCAATGCTCTCTGGATTTGGGAAACCTAAACATTTTACAGCAGATGTGCAGGCACGGGGGCTGCAAATTCAGGAACCCACTTTTCTTGGATAACTTTGGCAGCGAGCACACAGATTACCTAAGGATCCATTACCACATTTCATCCTAAGATTTAACTCAAGGTCCTTTCAGTTAGATAACTGCCTCTTCAGTACTCCCTTTTCATTTATAAAAAGGCTCCTCTGAAAAAAGCCCACTTGTATTTTGCTCCTCTACACATGTCCAAGAACAAAGTCAAAAAAGCACGATGCTGCTTTTTAAACACTACTTGGCTTCGGTAATTACAGCTTTAACTGTCATACACAAGCTTACAGACTTTGAGATAAAATATTTATTACAGGAGGTCTTTCACAGTCTCCCAAAACAGCTAATTCCCACCCTGGAACTGTTTCCTGACCTCTAGAAAGGGTCATCTATGTATAACTGCAGACAAAATATGCCCACGGCATTCCAGAGCTCCCTGGTAAACTTGCTAAAAAGAATCCTGCAAGTTCAGTCTGCATCTCAACTAAGCTTTGTTACTCACAATAAAATACCCACTCCAGAGGAAACCCTCCAGTAACCTTTCAGTAAGTAAACCTTTGAGTAACTCACCTGGCTGCCTCAAGTAACACACACTGATTCTTCAACAATGAGTACTTAGTTCTCAAAACAAACTAGTCACCTCTTCCACTGCTTCCTGGTAAGTAACAGTAATGAGTAAGCCTCCAACAGGTTGCAACATGTAAATAAGGAGTCCTGAGGGACCAGAAAGCACTACTGCACCACTTATTATCTCCCATCTGCAGCATAATATGCCCGGGTCTTGGAGTTTAGCATGAAAAAAAAACAAAGGAGAAGCCCATCATTTGAAACTATGACAAGTAATCAAGCTGATTAGAAAAGCTAGATCAAAATTTCAGCTCATAATGTGGTCCTTTTTTTTTTCTTGGACAACTGAAGTATGTTCCATTTACAGCTAACAGTTAATTAAGAAGCAGAAACATTCATGCACTTCACACTGAAATTTTCATCTACTCAAGTATCCATGCCTTAATCACTACCAACTTGTTTGTGTTCCTATTTAAAATGCCTTTTCCAAACCATTTCTGAACGTGGCCTCATGCTTGCACATTTTATACTGAAGTATCTTCTAACCCTAGGAAAAAAAAAGCCTATTCCATATAGTTTTGCTGACTAAAATTCACCCAGCAAAGCATTAATGACCAAGGCACATATCTAGTTACAGCATCTTTTTTTGACTGTTGCTATTTACTCTTTGAGAAAGAAAAAAAAGAAACAACATGAGCAAAGTCCACCTTTGCTATACTGGATGAATTGTACTTCCATAAGCCAAGCAGCACATCTCTTGAATCCTTCAGGTCAGCCTGGTCCCAACACCTACCCAGAACCAAAATCAAGGTCATCTTTATGGCAGACACCACCACAGTAGCCCACAAACACCTTCATTGCTTATTTGTTTTGTTAGGAAGGCTACCAACAGCTGAAGAAATAATCACTGGTTATTCTCAGGACAGAGAGAGTGATGAATAGAAAGCAAGATATAGGAGGTGGAAGAATTCTTTACAATGGTCACAAGACCAGAGAAGAACAGCAGACACCAGCTCCTCTAGCCCCGTTCAAAGCTTGAGGGACAGATGGATAAAGGGACAATTCTCTCTACCACCCGAGCAGAGATGGGAAGTTTGCACTTCACTCATCTATTAACTAGAAAAACCCATCACAAGCAAACTGAGCAGGGAGGGAGTCCAGATCTTCTCTCCACTTACTGAAGCTCCAGCTGGGCTTCCAATGTTACACCACTCCTCCAAAAGATTCCCTCACCAGTTGTGTTAAGCTCAGGTTGACTCTCAGCTCCGCATACAAGTGGTATTTACCCCAATCCAAGACATTGCAACAAACTTAAAAGCAACAGCAAGTTGTCACTTCAGATAACTTTAGGCTCACTACACAGAGCCCAACTTCCAGCAGTTCCAAGCAGGTTTAGTTCAGTACCAGCTTTAAGTAAGGGTTTGGAGGTGTTTTTTTTTCCCTTCAAATGAAAAGCTTCACTCCAGGCTGCCTGCGCTCACCACTCCGCTAATTAACCCACTTGTTCCATATATTCTGTCCTTCAAGTGGAGGACACAGCATAACGAGCTGCAGATGCTCTCACAAGATTATAGGGACAGACAATGCAGGGACCAAGACAGGGTAATATGAAGCTCTTCACAGTGTATAAGCAGAAGGTAAGAACCCATTCCTAACCTCAAGAGGGATATACTGTTATTTGCATGACAAAGGGGGTTAAATCCGAAAAGAAATGGAGTCTCTGCTACATCAAATGTCCACACCTTCTTAACCAAAGCTAGGTTAAGGTGCAGCTAATGACACAACAGCCACATGCAAGCCCTACCTAAGTAACTGGGTATTTCCTCCTTACTACACGTATGGCAGGTCAGAGTTAAGAATGCCTGCTGCCAGGAGCGAGACCAGAGCGATTGTGTTTGAAGGTAGCTCTGCCTGCACAGAAGGGGCACGAAAATTCACAGCAGACAAGTGAAAAAATTGCCAGAGCACTCAATGGAAGAAAAAAACCATCAGTAATATTCAGGTCTCTTGATTCCTTCACGAACCAGCTGCTTGACCATACTGTACCCTCAAAAAGTGGCTGTTTAATCCTAAAACGAAGGTGAGAGGCACATCAGCTTCAGGTAGTGATTGTAGAGAGACCATCACTTAGACAAGCTCATTTTGACCATGAGAACTGACACCTGACACCTTTGTTTCTCACCATGGCTTGAAAAATCAGATCTTATCAACCCCTCTGCATCCTCTCCTATCTACAATTTTTTCCAACTCCATTACCTTCTTCCCACATTGCACCATCTCCTTCTGGGCTACAATAAGGCCCCATACTCTGAATCTCTCCAAGGCAGTTACAAACCCCTGTGTGGCACTGCAGGACTTGGCACAACAGCTTGCAGTCCCTCCCTCCTGTATGGTTCAACATCCACAAAGCAACAACTGATCTGTCTGCTATTTCACTGATTTGTCATTTCTTCTCTATACCTTCAAATATCAATTACCATCCTAATTCCTTGTCAGCTTGTGTCTCGCTTCTTTGGGGTGATTACTCTGTATTTCATTTATCTTTTAAGCCCCAAGTTATTTCGCAGTAGAAATTCACAGCAAATGCCAGGAAACTTGTTTCTCTGATCCACAAAAACCTCCAACTGCTCAAATGTCTGTATTTCTGATTACAGCAGTACACAAATACATTCACAGGAGCACGGTGCTACTGAGCAAGCCCAGAACCAGAAAGACAAGTCTTAAAAACAGAAGTATGACAATTAACATCATCTACCATAACCTGACAACTCATTTGTGTAAAATCTATCCACGTATGACAAACCAGCATACCTTCTCCATGATAACCTGAGGTTAATACATCACTGCCTGGCTGCACTACTGCTGTCCAGCCTCCTCACTGCCCAGAGTCTTCTGCTGCTCGCTGACCCACATCCACACAAACTGGAAGGAAAAACCCCGGCCACACAAGAGAGCTATCAGCCCCTAAGTTCCTACATTTAGCTGGGACCTAAAAGTCCTCATAAAAAGTCAATTATAGACACTCACCTGCCAAATGTTAATGACCTCTGACTTAATAAAGAACTGTGCATCAATAAAGAGAAAGATTTCTAAACTCAATTCCCAGAAGTCTGAGATAAAAGCTGAAGGTTTTTTCCCCCCGCTTTCTAGCCTTCACCATGCATTTGTCATTTCCTGCTTTCATATCCATCCTCAGTACAAAGATGGAACCTCTCTGAGTGTATTTACTTGCATATCGATACTCTTAAGACTCTTCCACAAGGCAGCAATATGAGAGGACAAACTTTGGGAACAGGATGGAAAGTTTCCCGTAATCCTCTCTTTTCTGAGAGCTTCACAAGCCCTGCTGAAAAATGCCTTTTCTATAAATACCTTGAGAAATACTTTGTTGAAATGGCACTGGGACAGAGCGCCTGTTTTTACAATTGGCAATAAAATGATGCAAGTAACTGTAAATAAAACCCCAAACATTTCAAGCACTTTCTATAGAGAAAACACAAGTAAGCCATCTGTAATAGAGATCACATTTGTTCATACTTTCAATCAGTTTTAAAAGATGAAGACAATATTAACAGAAAAGGTTTCTCAAGCAAAGCATCTTTGCTACCAGGATGATTTTCACATCACTACTCACTCAAAACAGCTCACAAAGTCTCACAGACGAAATTTAACGTGTGGCTATTAACCCCGTAGCTTCTCACAACATAACTGTAAACAGATGAGCGATCAAATCAACTCTTACATCAAGACAAGGCCACTGTGGTTAGTCTAGCACAAATACTTGCAAGATTTTTGTACTCTTCAAGGAAGTTCCTTAGTCTAGAACTAAAAACTAAGGTTTTCTCCTGTGTGTAAAGCTGCAGCACAGCCACGTACACAGGCTAGAGGGGATGTCTGGGATCACCCACTGACCCATCCAGCACAGGCCACCCATCCTCTGTTAAAAAAAGAAACAGAAAGAGGAATTCAAATCTACATAACAGCTACACAGTCTTGTTTTGAGGACTGATAGCAAGCAAACCATCCCTGCAGCAGCTATCTCCCACAGTAGTTACACACATGGTAAAACTGAACAACTGTCTACTGCAGCAGCCCCTTAGATTTTGTTATGCTTTTGTTGGCTGTATCAATAAATTCTGATGAAGCTGTGATTTGACAAATGCAGCCTTTCAAGAAGTTAAACAAACACAGTGCCCACATTTATTTTTAGGACTGGAAAATATGCCTTTAACTCGTTTTCAGGCTCTTTCCAGTGGGCTAGCAACCCTTTCTGAATGCCAGAGGTAGCTGCAGCAGACACATATTTCTACTACTTTGTTCTTATACCCAAGGACTGGCTGCTTGGAGCTTCCCTAAACACTCAGTTCGCAGCTGGATTATCCAGTCCCCTCCAATACCTCTTCACATCACTGCCTCCACAGAGGTCTTCCCCACCTTGTACCTGTCCTGAGGTATACTGGTTTGAATGGGACCAAATATAATGTCTGGTTTGCTTGGGAACAGTCTTGGAAAACTAAAAGCTCAACCGCAACCACCGAAAAAGCAGTTGTCACATCGCCTCTCCCCACGTAACAAAGCAGCTTAAAATTGATGGCCTGTTGTTCAAAGACATCAAATTTCAGAAAGCAGGATGAATCAGGCACTATTTGTGACTTCAAATTGACATTTACAGAGGCAGGAATCAAACTAATATGATTCCAAAGCTTTTTTCTGCCTTTCTTTTTTCCTGTGCTGCCAGCTTAAAAAGTAGATGATTTGTGCTTCCACGTTTCGATTAAGTGTTTGGTGTTAGTGAAGAGTTTGCAGAACCCTGATAATGTCACACAATGATTTATGTACTACTGTCAACTGATGAAGCAGACTGGGAAACCAGAAATAACGCTGCTGGCGTAGGTTTAGATGAGATGAATACAATTTTCAGACCTCTTTCAAGACGCACCTATTTTGATATAGCCTAGATGTAGGGATAAGTTACAGAGTAGTAGATTGCTGTTGCAGAAGGAAGAAAGTTTTATTCCCTTCTCCTTTCTCACCTGGTTATGGCAATCGCCACATCTTGCTGGATTTTCAAAGAGCTGCTCAAACTCCCTCTTTTCCCTTCGGGAGAATGGCAGAGAAGAGGGGAAGCTGGATATCTCCCATCAGCTGAAAGGACTCTGAGGGCTCAAGTAAATACCAGAGCTTATTAAAAATGAATATGTAAGGAAACTCCCACTTCCACCCACGGTAAATGGTCACATTAAGCTACATGAGCCACCCCCAATCACCAAAGATAACTTTTTGGGCTCATTCTGCCAGTAGCAGTAGTAGCTTTCACATAACATCAAAAGAAGAATTCAAAGTTCATCTGCCTGCATGAAGATAAGCCAAGTGCCAGAAGGTGCAGACAAAAGCTCCCCACTGCCTAAGGCCACGCTTCTGCAGCAGCCTAAGCTTATTTACCTACTAATTACTCATATGCCATCATTTTCAGCCTGGCACCTCTGCTCACTGGACAAGTGGCATCTTCCAGCAGGCTGAAGAAACAGAATAGCTCTCGGTTCATTTATCAAATCGCTTTCTGCCAGATTAAAGGGTGAAATGGCTCAGCAAAAGGTCCAACAAGTCTTTGCAGCTGTCAGAAGAAAAGGATGCAAGTAGCACAGCCAAGAGTTAGCAACTTGTATTTCTATAACCCTGCAGCCTGAGATTCGGTGCTCTCACTGAAATTCCTTGGTGTCAGAAGTGAAGAATGCTTGAAACTATTCCAGTAGCTGAGGGCCCCAAAATAGCCATCAGTGGGAGGAAATTTGATTACCAGAAAAAAATATAAGGGTTATCTCATTAGCTGACTTGACATTTTCAGGGATTTTTTCCTAAACTTTTATTCTCCCGGTGAGAGCTGAGATTCTTTCCCATAAGTCTGGAAACACAACTTGAATTCCACAAATTCTGATTAGTTTCTTCTAACAAGGGATACTTATTACACCAGCTTGTTGCACCTCCTATGAAGTGCTGCAAATATAATTTCTTATCTGAAAATCAGAAAAAGTTGAAGTCTGTTCTGTCGTGCTTCCTGCATGCAGTAACTATGAGGATTTAGCCAAATACCAGCTACCTCAGCTTCACTTCAGCAGCAGCACAAGTGGTGTGCAATACCAGCTAAAGCAGACTGTAGCAAAGGCACCCCATGCCAGAAATCTGCTCAAAAAGACAAGGTTAGCACAGTTACACCTAAGACAGTGGCTGACTAGATGTTGGGACTGAACAAACTTGCCCTCCCATGATTTCTGTTTTACAGACCTACACTGCTAGCCAGGCACACATGAAGAACGCCTTTGTCTTCTGGTGGTTATTATGTGACTTTGCACTGATAAAGTTTAAACTCCAACAGAAACAACAAGCACATTGTATCTTCTGATGCTCCGCTGCCTCCACTAAGCTCTCCTCATTTCTCCCCTTTATCACTGTTTCAGTACTCAGTTTTGAATCACAAACCTCCAGCTCCTATTTTAGCCCCCTCCTTTGTTGAGACAACCACAAATATTCAGCTCCAAGCAGCAAGAACTGATGTAAAGCCTGCTCATTAAGACATAGATTCTGAAGGAGATATAAAAGCATTCTAATATGCCTATATAGTTCCTGACTTTCATAGACTTGCTCATCTGCTCTAGAAATCCTATACAATTTGTGATTAATGAGGTATTTCGACAAGATGCCTGCGTGTTTGAAGAGATGGTAGCTTTAAATGGAGTATCTTCCTGTAAGAAGCCTTAAATTTTTCATCCTTTAGGTATCAGAAGACACCTTGGCCAATGAGCTGGGTAAGTGTAAATGCAAACAAGACAATTATGCTTACTCTTAAAGTGGAGGAGAAGCAGGGCATGAGAACAGCACTGTACTGAAGGGAAAGGTTTCAAACACTAGTAAAAAAAAATCCCTTAGAACTAAGATGTAGACCAAGCTTTCTTCTCTTACCTTGGTGAGCCGTTCATCCTGTACCAGGAACACATTCCCCCCTGTCCCCAGTCTTCTGGGCAGAAATGTGATGTTAGCAAACTTCATATTTTCAAGTGTGAAAGAGGATTCACAGTTTACTCTTTTTAATACTTAGCTTGGTGTTGATCTGTTTTCTCTGTCATACAGTCTCATACTATTACCAGCACTTGCTGTGCCACAGCTCTGCACCGCTTGTCCTGACTCTGGAGACTGACTCTTTCTCTTCCCATGTATAACCAGGCAGGGAGCATTTCCAATGCTAGCATGGGACACTCACCTCCATCACTCAACCTTTGATCAACAAATAATTACTGCCCCAGAGTCATATGCTTTAGATTAATAGTCTATTCCTACACAAATGACAATCTGGTCTTCAAGGTTAAGTTGCATTATTGATATTCCAACACTATTTTCAGCAGAGTGCTCTGAAGTTAGAAAACACCACCCCATCTTCGATCCCAGGCTTTGAAACAGCAGCCAATGCAATTCCAAGAAAAACAGTTTCTGAAGTAACCCACACCAAAACTCCTAAAGCACACTAATTCATGCCTTAGCACTTACCTAGAAGAAAAGGAACTTGGGAACAGACAGATGTAAGTCAGACCTGCTTTAACCACCCTTCAGTTCAGACTGTCTGAGAAGCCATCCAGCTACAGCAATCAACCACACTTCAGGCATTCCTACATATCAAGGTCCCACCATGACAATAAAATATACCTTGGTCATCCATAAAGCTTGGTTTTAAAATACCCCCACATCTCTGGATCCCTGCACTTGCTGGGACCTCTCCCACATGCAGGGGACCAGCGAGGTGACTGCTGCACCATCTGAGTCACTAGTTACACAGGGCAGTGTAACTCACCATCACAGCTAGTGGCACCAGAGCCCATTGTGCTATTCCTCCCACTAGCCCTGTGCAGGTTTCCCTCAAGACAAAGTGGTGGAGGCAAACGCAGCAAGCTGGGCAACGGGGCTGAAGTGGGAGCCACACAATGCCCCCTCCACACAGCAACATTACCTGACCTGCTCTGTAACCAGAAAACCATCAGGATGAAGGAAAGGAACAGAACTGGCCTTTCAGCAGCTTATTGCATTGGTACAGATCCAGAGCAGATCAGGGCAAGCACCCCCTTGATTTCATACATCACATTTCTCTGTTACAGTTGTACTGTGGGCTTTACCACTTCCCCATCTTATTATTGCCAGTCATCCTCATAACCAGCCCCTCTATGCACATGCTGCAAACTGGCTTTCAGTTTGTCCAAGTCCTTGAACTAATCTACCAGCTAGATAAAAAAAAAAGTCTTCTTCTCCTAAGATCTTTCAAACAGTTGATCACAAAACCTGCGTGAAAACTACTGTCCGAGGGCAGCAGCAGCAACGATTCACTGGCTCAAGCTGCTCCAGAACCACCCCCCCAAGCAGAAAACACAAAACCTGCACACCACCACTTACAGTCCTACCAGGTTCTGTACATGACAGACACTTTGAAGAACAATTAAGAACACTTTGTCAAGAGTTTCCTTTGGCTGCAAATCATCCCTCAGAGACCACTGTATAATTAAAGCTATGCGTTTCTCTACTCTGATTTGAGCACAACAATGACACTAAAGTAGACTTTCCCCTGGTGATTCACTAAATTGCCAAGAAATCCTCTGTGTTCTGCACTAGTCAGTGGAGGAAAAAAAAACAGAAAAAGCATTCAGAAATAAATTCCATCAGTCTGAAGTCTCCTGAATTCATTTAATAACCGACACTCACTATCCTCCTCTTGTTTATGAGCTCCACACACCGTTATCAATACCAAAACTTTGTGCTATTCGGTCTTTTGACTATAACAACTCTTCCTATTTTCCTGCTATCAGTTTTTTGACTTAAAGGTGCCAGCTGCTCACCTCATTACTTATCCCAGCCCAGAAAACACATTAAAAAGTCTTATATCCCCTTTTACCTGAAGAAACAGCACGAACACCACCAAGTCGTAAGAACTTCAGAAACATGGAAGCGCAAGATTCACTTGGTTACTGGCAGTGTGCCATGTAACAAAAAGACCAAAATCAGTCACCCCAAGACTAGGAGCCTCCTGCAAAGGAGAGCAGGATCTTTTTTAGGATCAAAACCTTGCATACAAAAAGCTTTGAAATCCCAAGCATCCCATTACACAAGAGACTACTACCAGGCCAGACTGCTATGAATTGCTCACTGCCTGACCTGTCCCACCGAGAGCGACACTGGCACCGCATGTAACACCTCACATCCAGATGTTTTGCCTTCAAAGCTCCAAGACCAGTATCAGCCTACACAGAGTAACAACTCATGACTCTTACCAGAAGAGCTACGCCATCCCTAAAGGGACAAACCAGTTCTGTAGCAAGGCAATAACACAATACAGCCAACACTGCAGATCTTGCCAACCAAGGCTGACCTACACCACTAATCAAAGCTTTAGTTACCAGTTTAGCACAAGTTTTTAGCCAGTATATTTCAAAGAGACACCAAGTAGCTTTATCTGCTCTCATGAACAAACCCACTGGGTAAAAGAAACTGTTATTAGTAAATTCATATCTAAGGAACACGATATCAAAGTGTTTTTTTACCCACTGCTCTTAAATCTTAAAAATAACTGAAGCTTAACAGTTCCTATGAGCACAAGAGAGACTCCCCCCTCTCTTTCTAAATTAAATCATGAAAGTAAAAAAGTTCAGAAGCTTAAAGGAGTTTAGAAAGCAATCTAGCTTGAGGAGCTTCCCCGAGCCAGCCAAAATCACAGACAGAAAGGGTATTTATTATTAGGGTACACAAACAACTAGCAAAAATATAAAGTATCACCCTTCATCATTCACCTACTGTCCCTCAAAACAGTGCATGTGTGATCCTGTGGGTTATTTTTCTCACTGAGATCATTACCAGAAGAGTATCCTCATTATTCTGGTTATTATTCACCTGTGCTCTAACATCTAAGAGTTTCTCATGGCACATGCCACAGTACTCTGCACAGCTCAGTAACAGTGAGAGAGAGCACTTAAGTTTTTCAATCACAGCCTGGAGACAGCAAGAGGCAGAGCAGCAGGAGTTCAGGAACATGTATCAGCTTGTTTTAGTGAGACAGGCTCTAAATTTGGCTGCAACCTCTGGCCCAGTCAGAGGTAAGCTTGGAAAAAAGTAGTCTCACCCAAGAACTGGCCCTAAAACAAATGCTACTTAATCAGAGACAAACACTTACAACAGAGGAGGGTGCTTGCTTTGGCAGGTGAGGAAGTACAGCTTGATAACTGGTCACACCTTGATACTAAGTGACCCTTTATTTAAACACATTGTGAACAGATGTAACAACAGCCCTACAAAGTTAACTCAAACCCATTAGCTGGCAATTAGTCTGTGCTCTGATACTGAGTAACTTTGGGATGTGGGTACAAAGCAAAAAACGCAGCTCACAGTCCGTGCTTTCATTCAGAAGTCCAGGAACAGCGGGGAAATCACCACATCTTCTCAGTTCATGGGCATCAGAGGAAGCCTGGGCTGGTTGAGGGGAGGCGTCCTGCAAGAAGACAGGATGGAAGACAGTAAGAATCCCCCTCTCAGTTGCTTTCTTGCACAGCACTACAATTTGTTACAGTCCCCTCCCAACAGTCAGGTGCAGAGAGGAACTGAACCCTAGTCTCAGGTGTGAAAGAAACCATGATTCTCTTCTCCCTTTCGGAGCCCAAAAGATGCACCTCCCACATTACCCCTTCTGTGCCTCACTCTGAGCAACCAAAGGAAAAAGGTATTCAATGTACAACCCAGACAAAGGGGTTAGATCACACAACCCTCCTTTCTCCCAGTTTGAATGCTGCCAGTGTCCTGTACAAAGCCTCACGTGAGACATTTAAGACCAGCTGAATATACACACCATCTCCTCAGAATTAGTAACCTCAACTTCTGTTTTGAGACAGGCCATATTTCTAAGGACACAATAACAAATTAATCACATTCCCTCAATTCCTGACCTCTAAAGCTGCAGTATTTGCCAGCAGCTGGCATAGTTCTAGAAGCATTGCTTACCTCATCCCTGATACATAACCTGTAACATTGGTGTGTGAGAAAACAGAGAGGTAATGTTTCACCACTGTCTTCAAACACCAAGGACTTTGTGTCCCTGCACATTCAGCCTGGGCTTAGAGAATAGATAAATTCTTTGCTTTTAACAGCTGGTTACATTCATATTCTTGTGAAATTAAGAATGATTACTGGAGAATAACACACACAAACTTGCTGGAGCACAGTTCCCCCAAATACTAGTGCCCAGCTCTGTTGCTCCGTGGCCTCAGCCAAGCTTGGTCCACCTGCACAACCCACATTCACACAGAAAAATGCTTTCGAAAGCGCAAGAATACTTCACCTGCTGAAAAAGGCAATAACTGCACCCAAAAAGCCTCCCCTGCAGTGGCACGAGCACTGACTGGATGGTCAGTTCAGTTCCTGTGTGGGTCCAAACCCAAACCTGAAACTTCAGTGCTCTGGAACAGTGGTCTCTGAAGCAAGTCACACATGCAAGACGAGGGACTGTGGTGGGGGAAGAAAACACCTTTTGTAACATCTCAAAATACCATTTTACAGCAGCACTTAGCTCATCTTTGTCTCGTATCTTCTTTATTTTCTTTTTTTTTGGGGGGGGGGAGGAAATATCTTATAGTATATATACAAATACTGTAGCACCTGTATGTAACTGATAAATCAATAAACATGCATATAAAGGGGGTGCAGGTTAAAAAGTGGGGTTTTAATTGATAGGCACATGCAGCCAAAAAAACCCACATGGAGACCACTTCCCTGGAGAGCAGAAGCTCCAGCTGGGAAGAGCATTTTTTTTCTTTTCTACCGAGTTAAAAAGAGGAGGGTTTTATTTGTGCGGCCTCCTCTCACTTCCCTGGGCGCCGCTCAGCAGATACCGGCTTACACAGGACTTCCTCACAAGATGGCCCGGGGAGGGGGGCATCCCCCCTCTGCGTGCCTCCAGCAGCCAGCTCTACACCTACCCCCAACTCTCACCTCCTCCCAGGTCCGGCACTGCCCAGCTGGCTCGGCCGCAGCTTCCCCCCAGCACCAGTATTTCGGGGCGGGGGGGGCTGAAGGAACACGGGGCTGGGGGTCCAGCGTTCCCAGTGCCAGGGCCGGGGCTCTTCCTGCCGCCTCAGCGGTGAGGAGCTGGAGCTCCTCAGGGAAAGCCCGCCGCGGGGGAGAGGCACGAGAGAACCACGGCGTGAGAAGCGGCCGGGCAAGGGAACGGGACGGGCCAGCAGGGCTCAGGCCCGCCAGGCGCTACGGCCCCCGGCCTCTCAGCGGGAACAAGGGGAGCCGGGTGCCTACGCGCCCACCCAGCGCTTCCCGCCCTCACCCCCCGCGCTGCCCCCGGCCCAGCGGGACACAGAGAGCGGGTATCCCGCCGCTGTGCCGCCAGGCCCGGCCGCTAGCAAGGCCGGTCCTCAGCCACCGCCAGTACCGCGAAGGAAGAGAGGAAGGGGAACGGGCCCCCCCCGCCGCCAGCCCGCCCACCGCGGCGGGCCCGCTGCCGCCTTCCCCCCGCGCCCTGTACTGACCTGACCCACCGGCGGGCTGCACGCCGGAGGGCCGGGGGGCGCGCGGCGGGACTCGCTCCCCTCGGCCCGCGCAGCCGCCTCACCGCGCAGCCGACCGACCGGGTATCTTTCCGCCGCGCCTCACGGGGCAGCCCCTCAGGGAACTCCCCCCCAGGCGGGTCGAAACACCCTTTCCCCCCTCCGCGCTCCGCTCCGCCACGTCGGGAGCGCCCACCCCGTTACCCCGTACAGAACGAAAGCTCGAACCGCACAAGCATCGCCGGGACTATTTTTTCTCTCTATAGGCGGAAGCATACTAGGGCTGCGCGCGCAGCCGCGCGAGACAATATTTAAAGGGCCGGGAGAGTGGGGAGTAGTGCGGAGTACGCCGGGAGCTGTAGTCTTCTCGAGCCTGCCCCGCCCTCTCGCCGCTTCCCGGCCAACGGGAGGCCGTGCTGCGCCGGGAGGGGCGGGGTGAAGGGCGAGGAGGGGGTTCCCCGCCCTCGGGTGCGCGCGCGGGGGCGGAGCGCGCGGGGGGCGGGGCGGGGCCGGGCCGCGGCCGGCGGCGCCCGGAGTTAGTTGTTGCGCGCGGGCGCGGCGGTCGCAGCCCCGTCCCGGCAGCCGGCTCCGTCCCGCGGCTCGGCGGCTGCGGGACCCGCTCCGATTGAGGCCTCTTCAGCGCGGTGGCGGCCGTCAACTCCTTCTCCGCCTCGTTGTCCGCCCGCGGGGAGCGCCGGGGAGCTCCGACCAGGTGCGGTACCGGCCGGAGCCGGGGGGGGAAGGCGGGAGGGGGAAGGTGGGTCCCTCCGCTCGTGAGGTGAGGCCGGGGGGCGGCGGGTTCGCGCCGCGGGCTCGGGTTTCCTCCGCGAGGCCGCGGGCGGGGGGACCGGGAAGGGGCCCCGCGGCGCGCCACGGGGGCGGCCGGGCCCGGGCGCAGCCGCCGCCGCCCGCCCGTCCGCTCCCCCTTAGGGAGTCCCGCCGGCACCCTCCACGCCCCTCGCGTCCCCTCCGCTGTGGTCCCGACGGGCGGCGCCGGCCGCCGCAGCGCCGAGAGGGTCCGGCCGGCGCCGGCAGCCGCCCCGGTGTCTCCGCGGGGCCGTGAGGTGCCCTCGCCCCCGGGCGCGGCGCTGGGCCCCCGGCGGCACAGGGCTCTTCCCTCTGCCGGCGGCGCGGTCCCGCGCTGAGCGCGCCGGGCCCGAGCCCGCCCCAGGGCTGGCACCTTCCAGGAACTTCCCGGCGCTCCCGTCGCGGGAGCTGCCGGGCGGGTGCTGTCCCCCTCGGTACGGCTCCCTCCGTGCCGGGCTGCAGCCCGCGCCTAACAGGCTCCGCGTGTGGCGGTCCCGCCGGGCACCTCCCACCCGGCTCACCGGGGGGGCGGGCTGCCTGCCTCTGCCCATCGCGGGTGAAGCTCAGACCGGACCGCAAAGCCCGGGAGTCGCCTCGGAGCAGCGAGTGTAGCGATGGAAACGCGGTGCGGGGGTCGGTTGTGTACCAGGAGCTGATACCTACGGCCGGGCTGCTTTTAGGTGAGCGCAGGGAGGATGAACGGACCCCCGCGGGTCTCCGACCTCGAGTTGAACAGGGCTCTCCCCTCGTAGAACGCGAGTTCTGTTTTCCTCAACTCTTTGCCTTTTGTTTTCTCGAACGTGGCTTTTTGTTTGTAGCTTTTTCCTTCTTTAAGCACTTCACGAGGGGCTCCAAAGTTTCCCCTCCTTCCTTGTTGTGGCTTGAGGGCTGTCTGGTGTCTGCTAAAGCGCTTTATTCTCGGAGATTTGGAGGGGGAAGAAAAAAAATACACAGGAGAGATATGGGCAGGAAGGAAAGAACACGCAGTTGTTGTAGGAGCCAAGACATTATGGAATTCCAGTAGTTAGTACGTTCTATACTTAGAAAGTTCCCTTCAACTTGGGTGCCTGCTGAACAACCACCTTTGTTGCAAATTAGATGCCTTTAGTTCTGCACGGCTCTTGGTTGAGTTACAGCCTCATCTAGACACTGTGATCCCGGTGGCGTGGCAGAGCAGGAAATACTTGTGGATGTTTTATTTGGTCGTTTTGACTAGTTAGAGCTCTTAATCTAGTTTCAAACTGGCTTAAAAGGTTTTGCCTGTAAAGTAGCTTAGATGATTTACCCAGATGAAGCATCTTCCTGGCTGGGCTACTGCTGCGGCGTGTTTTCAGGAAAACCTCATTTTGTTCTCCAGAACGCAGGAGTATGCAAGAAGTGAGTTACCAGTTTTTCCATGAGTAACTTTCCATGATTAATGGTACGTACTCCTTTCATGATGGGTTTCCCTTATTGTTAGGATATCTCACGTAAATAACTTAACTCACGTGCTTCCTAAATTACTTTCCTGCATTGTTCTGTTGGGTTCTGGTGCCTCTTGCTCACCTGAGCAGCAGAGGCAGGTAGGGTGTGATTTCTGAGCCTGGGCAGGAGGTACCAGCTGGAGTGAGGAGCCTTTCAAGTCTGGCTTTGCTGCCAGTAGGAATCTTCACCCAGCTGCATGCTTGTGGGAAGGAGCTGCTGATGAGAGGGTGAGCTTCACTCACAGATGTGACACTTGTGTTTCCTTCTACTATGGGACATATATATGACATCGTATATGGCTATTCTGGAGCAACAGCATTCCTTATGCATCTGTAAGTCTTAGGGCTGTTTCGGTGAAAGCCAGAGCAAAGAGGCCAAGTACCATTTCAACTTGTTAAGTAATTTGTGTTTCTGGTTTTTCAGCTCTTTAGAAAACCTAGTTGCAAACATACCTACTGAAATATGTGTCCTTTTCTAATTGCTTTCCAAATAATGGAATGGAATATATGGAATATATGGAATTCCAAATAATGGTTGGAATGGGTCACTTCAAGAAATAGGGGAAGGGGGACTGATGCTGTTTGGCTAAATGGCTCCCAAATGTTTTCTTGCCTAGCCAGGATAGTAAAATGCTGGGATGACTGCTGGAAGTTATTGATTAGGGTCACAGACATTGGTAATTACTGCTAACCTCCTGTATAGTGCTAGGAAAAAACATGTCTCTGGGAAGCTCACTGTAAGTTAACAAGTCGTAACATGTTTTCTCTGCCTTGTCAGTGGATTTATGCTCCTGTGTCTTTCCTTTCCTTTTCCTTTTCCTGTTTAGTCTTTACTCTTAGGTTTCCCTTTTTTTCTCTCTAGCTGCCCCTCATCCCAGCTTAGAATTAGACCCTCCCACTTCGGCTGGCTGCCCATGTTTTCGTTCCCCTTTTCTCTGAAGGGATCTGCAGCTCTATTCCTTGTCGTTGCTTTTCTTGTTCTGGCTGCTTTCTGATGGGATGGGATTTCAGGTGGTGCTAATGCCATAGTCCCTTTTTTTTTTTGTACAGATGGCTGTTGGACCCCCTTTTCCCCCAGCTCCTGAGAAGAGAACCCAAAGGTCTAAACTGGGGATTTGTAGGTGTAGATCAGAGCTGAGGTTTGTCTCCTGCCAGCTTCCACACTGTTCCCACTTCCTGTGCTGCTGCAGCTCCCAAGGAATCCTGCTGAGCTGCTCCCTCCCGTGTAGTTGGTGTGTCATAGCTGACACTCAGGTGCAGGCAGAGTATTGGAATGCAGATGACTATGGTATGATTTACGAGATAGCGTTGCACTCGACTTGCATGTGCTGTGGAAGGAGGTGATGGGGAAAACTGAAAACTGATGGGGGAAAACTGAAAATAAAACTTTCTTATCTCTCTGCTACTGGTGTGCAGTAACTCCAGATGCTTTTAACATTCTTTTGGTATGAAAATCATAAATAGTAGAGTGTCTTTTGGTTGATTAGCAAAGTCCAAAGAAGCAATGTCAAGGTATTTCCAAGACGTGAGTAGGGTTTGCTGGCTGTTGGCGGCCGCCGAAACTCATGAGTGAGGCAAAGCCTGCTCTGTGTGTGTGCAAAGGAACAGGTTTTTGGAGGAGGATGTGTGTGGTGTGGCTCCAGTCTGCAACCAAGGGCAAGAGGCTTTGGACTCTGCATGCTAGTGCCAGAAAGGGTTGAGGGAGCACCGTGCCACCTTGTGTGACTGTGTTACCTGCGATAGGCTGGTACAGAGACCTTGTCTGTAGAGTGTTTACTGGCATTAGCAGTTCTCCCACCCTCCTGTGCTCTCCCACACATGCAGGCTCTTTAAGGACTGAGCATTGCAGTGGGATTTACATTGCCAAAGGCTGAAATACTGTCTTTGTTTCATATGTATCAGCAGGATAATGTAGAAATTCCATTACCATACAGTTTTAAATTTAGAGTGGAAAAATACAGACTGTGAACTGGAATAGGACTTGCTGGTTGCCTTTCACTCTTTTAAAACAGGGTGAACGGAGAAGAATATGAGAGCTTTAGGGTTTCTGAGGTGTTACTGACAGGGATAAACGACTTGGTTTTACTTGGTAACAGTTCTAATTAGTTGTCCAATATTTGAGCTGCAGCTTCAATAGTTTTGTGGCTTAGTATTGTAGGCTGTGTGTTTCCTTGTGGGTTTGCAGAACCATAAGCAGAAATTATCAACCGTGTGAGAGAACTGTCCTTTTTGCTGAGGTAGATAAGGGGCCAAGTCACTAAAGCAGCTCAAGTGGACCAAGTTTCCTTGAGATCACCTGGCCAGAGGAAAACTGCACAGTTGAGTTACAGTGGAAGTAACAAAGATTGCACTTAATTTTGTTGAACATCCACACTTTGACCACCGAATAGTTATATCTACATTTAAAGAATGTGTAAATACGGGGTGTAAAAAATATTTAACATTCATTCGTGCTCTGTACCTCAAAACAATGTCCTGCTTAGGACATTCTTCCTGCTTAGGAGTCTTTTTTTCTTAGTTGCCAGCTTTTAAAGCAGAGCATGTTAATCTTCACAGAAAAGAAAGCGCTTGAGGAGTAGAAAAGTACTTTTAACCTTTTGAAGTGCAAAAAAATTATGCTATCTGTGAAAGATGGTTTTTAATCCTTCTATTTACAGGCTTTACCCCACGTTTTACTTTTTAAAAAAGCCTTTATGTGCACTTAAACACAAATGCTGAAAAAATGCTCAGCTGCCTTAATGCAGTCACTGTTGCCTGTTTTTGAAATCGCAGTAGACAAATGGATAAAAATCATGCCAGGGTAAACATTGTGGGCTTCAAGTAATACTTGTGTTAGTAACATCTTGTCTGAGACACCGGATCGGGGTGATGCTAAAAAGTAAGGTCACTGGCCTTGCAGAGCTAGTGCTGCTTCAGAGAACAGCGCTAGCAACATGCCAAACACAGCCTTACTGGTTTGTAAGCAGACTTGCATTACTGTAGGACATGATACAGATTCTATAGGAAACTATTCGGCAATAGGCTCGCAGTTTGACCTTAAATGCTTTTGTTGAAGCATTAGATAAGTGCCAATCTCAGCCCTGAAGTGTTCTTTTTTGGATAGATACCTGTATTTATACAGGCCTCTCTGCAGAGCTGGCCAAAGGAGGAAGACGGCATGTAACACGAAAGATGTACATTCTGCATGTCTATATTTATATCCAGCCTTCCAGCTCTGAGGCTCTTAATGTCAGAAGAGCCTTCACACACATTCAAAAGACCCTTAAATGTACGTTATAAACATGAACAAATATAGACATCCTTCTACATTGACTTCGTGTATATTCCCCCTCACTGCGAGTCTCTGTACATATCGCAGATGCTCCTGCTGCTGTCGCAGCTGCCAAATAGCCTGTTAAGTGAGTATCATGCTTTTGCTTTTCTATTCACTGCTGTCCTTATTGTAGGCTTCCTTACTGCGGCAAGAGGAAGGAAAAACAGTTTAAAAATATGTATATATACACTCTTCCTCCCCCTAGACTGGCCAGTATTATTCAGAACGTGCGTTTCTGCAGGTAATAGAAACACTTAAAAACTCCTTTAGCTCTCGAGTTGAAGCTGTCCTTGGGTAACTCTTAGTCTGGTAGCACCTTTTTCTTTTCCTCAGGCGAGTTTTGCCTTTCTCTCTACCTTGTATTAGCCCCTCAGTCTTCTGCAGACTAACCTCTGAACCCCATGAAAACCTCTGATCCTCCCTGTAAAGGCTCAGAATTGCATCAATATTGCTTTAATAAGCTTTGAAGTTGAATGCAAATATATACAAGCTCATAGAGAACAAATATTAGTATAGGAGTTTTCTGTGGAGGAGTAACTCACGTTGTGTAATTGTTTTTTCTACTTGCTCTAAGTCTTGCTCGTTGTCTGTCTCTGCCTCCCTTGTCTAGATTGGGTAGTTTTGCTCAAAAACAGGTTGCACAATACTCACCAGTCTTGGACTTTCAATCTGTAACTGTAGTTAAGGAGCGTGACTCCCGCTGTTTGGAATGGTCTTTGGAGAAGACAGTTTATGTAATTACTTTCATGCTGTAAACTGTGGGTGCTCTGGGTTTTTGGAAGCAGGGGGACCACTCAGAGTAAGGATGCAGTGACTGTGGGGTATGTGAAAACTCTCAGTACAATCAGTCACACTTGCTTTGGTTGGGCAAAGGTTTGCAGTCTGTTGTGGGCAGTGGAACAGCTCCGAACTCATTGTTGCATATATACATCCCTGGCATAAATGCTGGCTGGTTTGGAGCTTTAGGTATATATCTTTATTGTTGCATATACATCCCTGGCATAAATGCTGGCTGGTTTGGAGCTTTAGCTATATATCTTTATCTCTCACAACTTGGTTCTTTAGAGGGCAGCAAGGTCGAGCTGTTAGCAAGAAGGTCTCCAACCTGCGCTCCTGCTAATGAAGCTGTCAATAATGTGCCTTTCGATTATAACACCCAAGATGTGCAAAAATATTATGGCAGGCTTTCCTAAAGCATGGAAAGGTCACTGTCTCTGGCTAGAAAAGATTGCTTGGGAAGTGTGGGAAATGAAGGCATGCTAGGATGAAGCTTTTTGAAGCTTAAAGTGCTTTTGTGCCTACGGATTCTGCCTGGGAAGTACTTGGCGTGCAGCAAAGGCAGGGCCACTGTTAGAGAAAACATGGGTACAGGCAGAGCTTGAAGCACGATTCGTTTGCCTTGTAATTGGTATTGGTTCTGGCTGCGGTATCGTAATTGTCATCTCGCTCCACGAACCTGTTGGCAGGTAGGATGCTGGTTCGCGGCTCCTTACAAGTTAACCCACTTATCTTCTTAAGAGTCGGGAGCAAATCCCTTCCAAAGGTGCCTCCTTTTGGAGGGGCGTTCAGAACCTGGTACATCAGAAGGAATGTGGCACTCTGGTGTATAAAATACCTGTTCTCAGCAGTTGATAGGGAGATACTATCTGTTAGTAACAGTTGCCATGAAAAGCCTCCTGCGACAGCTTTGCAGGTTTGAGGTGAGATTGTGAAGCCGTTAGACCAAGATTCCTCAGCTGCACTGGAGCTTTAGTCATGGTGAGTTCTCCCTGGTTCTGTGTAATTACCTCTGTTTTTCTGCCTGTTGGAATGTGAGAGGTGTTTGATTGTTTTGCTTGTTCGTGCAGTCGCTTTCCAAGAGAGCAGTTGAATCAGGTTCCTTTCCAGTTGGTATTGCTAATCAGCATCAGTGGGGTATTAAGTAAATACAGTCTTTAAATGCAGTACTGCAACCTGTACTGTCTTGTAAATAGCAAGAACTGGTGCATTAAAACCCCAATTCTCTCCCCCCTGCTTTTTCTTTTCCACCAGCCTGTAGTTTTCCTTCACAGTGCATACCGGTGATAACACTGCAGGCTTGTCTCCCTACCCTGTCCTTTGCATCCTGCATCCGTTGCTTATGGTAGTACCTTATCTTTGTTTATCGGTGTATATCAACAGAGCTATTCCTGAACAAGGGAGATAGGAAGGGGCAGACCTTTTGAAGCCAAATTTGCACACCGAGAAACGACATTGTATAGAAACATGTTGGAAAAGATAACCAAGCGCAGGTTATCGCTGGGTTCTGCTCAGCCCCCTGCAGAGGAGATGATGGAAAAGGCTGTGTAATACTATTTTCTGAAACATTCCTACGCAACTGCCAGGGCATTTGATGGAAGGTTCGTGCATACACTAATAATTCATTGGGGAAATAACAGTAACAGATGAAATACTAAACCAGCAGCATTGAAATATAAGTGGGAATTAGATTTGTTAAGATATCAAACGTTACATAATTGGGTTTTTTTTTCCTCCCTAGAGTTGAGTACCTGCAATTTTTTGCATATTAAGTCACGGTCTGCCTACATAGGAAAGCTGACTTGGGGTGCATATGTATGTGAGTCCTCACAAAATGGAATCTGTTGATGGCAGAAGGAAGCATAAAGCTGTATAATGAACAATGTTGTCTTCAGTGGCAAGTGCCACTGCCTGAGAGCGTTTTAAGTTCAGCTGGTAGCCCCTGAAATGGTATTACAGGGATAACACACTGACCTTTTTTTTCCATTGTGCTGGCTAAAGGGCTTGGTGCACTGCTTCCATCAGTCACCAACAAGAAGGGTGAGAATGTACTGGAAGAACAAGAAGCCAGTGTTGGTTCATAGCTGTGGTGATTGCGCTGGATGCAAACAGCCGAGCTGTGGGTAAAATGTTTACTGAGCAAGGGAAATAATTGAAAATCCATATCTGTTTCTAAACAGATACATGCTCTGCTTCTCCAAAACCAGTGATGATTTTATGGTTTTGGTGTGTACAGGAGTTTTCATCAGTGGGTCTGGTGTTATCCCAGTCAGTTTCTCTCAACCTCAAGGATGTGGCTTCTTGGACCTCTCTTGCCTGTAATGAGTGAGATGCTTGTCTGTGCAAACCTGTATTTCAAACAATACAGGGGACAGTTTTGATTATCTTCTAAAAGCTTGAGTTCTTCCCTTTTTATGAACATGAGGTAGAGGGCTGCTGGCAGTTTTATTTGGCTTTCTCCTGCCAGTTCAGGCAATGTCTGTAACTTAGGTATTTCAGATCTGTAGATCCCAGCTACTTTGAGGCTTCTTTTTCATCACACTTTTTCCATGAGCTCTCCCAGAAGTTTTAGGGATATTTTCCTGTGTTTGATATATGTACTGTCACTGGATGATGGACAGTAAAGTATTTGCTGTGCCTGCATAATCTGAGCTCTGAAAAATCATCTCCAGTGAACAGTTAAAAGCGTGGGGAAGTCCTGTATCCTTGTAGGACTCATTGGTGTGGGACTTGGTGTCTCATAGGTGCTTTTGCAGTCCTCAGCCTGTACCTCTAACAGTGTTTCTGGAATAAGCTTCATTTTTTTGTCTTGGCAGTGGTTTTATGATCCAGTTTAGGAGGGAGGGCTGTCACATCACGAAGAAGAAACTGCATTCATTAGTTTGAGAGATGAACTAAATCTCAGTTTGTATTCTGAGAGCTTCAAAAGTACAAGGGGAACGGACAATGGTATCTTCACAAGGTGCCTTTCTCAGGCTGATAAGGAGCACGCTCTATACATCACACTAACTCATCGCTTCCGTATCGCTGGGCGTACATGACAGTGTCATTTAAAACCAGAAAGTATGCAGAGAGCAGAAGGGACCTGATTCTTGGAATTAATTGAGCGGTGCCTGGAATTGAGCCTTTAGCATAAGGAAAGAAAATATTTTATATATATTTGCTGCCTTTATTTTTTCCAGGAGACAGAGAAACAAACACTTCTCATTATTAAGATAACCGTCTTTCTAAATGCTGCTCTGCTAATTGGTGCAGCCCTAACGTGTCTGTACTGTTTTGCAAGGTATGCCATGGCCTGCAACAAGCATTTCCTTTCTGAAAAGCTCCACACAATGTCAAAATAGAGGGATGTCATCTCTCCTGCCTCTTCAAGATGTGTTGGAATAAATACGTATTTTTGAAAGTCTTCTTTTTGCATATTTTTCAGATGAGCAACTCTCTTGAGCTCTGTGCTTCTTATTGCATAATATTTATGTTTTTAAAGGTCTGAGTGTGACCTCAGGTTTTAATTTTGTTTTTTCATAAAGTATTTGCTGCCTGTAGGCCTGCAAAACCTGAGAGATTTTCCTGTCTTTCAGCTCGAAGACCTGTAGCCCCCCACAGTTTGCATGGGATGCTTAAATGTGTAATCCTTTGAGTAGTATATACTGCCTTTAGTATTTTTAGAGTTCAAAATCTTTGGAATTTGCTCTGTATAAAGCTATAACTTCCTGGCACAAACTTTGGAAGCTGTTAGTTTTTTGGAACTTCTCATTAAATTATTCCTCTTCTTCATTTCTTCTTTTGCTTTGTAGGTAGTGGAGAAAGCAAACTTTGGGCTGAAGGGCCTGCTTTGGAATCTGGCAAAAATATAATGACTTGGAGAAGAGAATATGCCTTTTTGGAGGGGGGAGAGATTAGATCTTGAATTGAAAAAATAAAGACCAGTTTTAGGAGCTGTGGTTGTTGTTTGGCTCTGCTTGCTGCTCGTTTCTGGCACTTCCATGCACCAAGTTCTGCTAATTCATATCTTATGTGTCTGAGTAAATTTGTACTTGTATAGAAAACAGGTATTGACAGATTCATTTTACTATTGGTGAGATCTTTGTAGAGGTGTGTAATTTCTGCTGAAGGGAGCTTATAGGCAGGAGGGGATTCGACTTTTTAAAAGAGCAGATAATGGCAGGACAAGGGGGAATGGACTAAAGCTAAAGGAGGGAAGGTTTAGATCAGATATTAGGGGGAAGTTTTTTACAGAGAGAGTGGTGAGGTGCTGGAACAGGCTGCCCAGAGAGGTAGTGGATTCCCCATCCCTGGAGGTGTTCAGGGCCAGGTTGGATGGGGCCCTGCTCAGCCTTGTGTAACTCCAGGCCTGGAGGTTGGTGTCCCTGCCTGTGGCAGGGGGTTTGGAGCTCTGTGATCCTTGGGGTCCCTTCCAACCCAGACCATTCTATGATTCTGTTGTTAGCTGAAGAGGACTGTCTGACTGTAAATAACTTTGGCCACGGGGATTTTGGACAGATGTGATGATCACTGTACACTACGTTGCTCTGAAATCCACAGGTTAAGAAAGGATTTATATCTGAGAAATTAGCGCTTTTTTGTGTTATTTGGGAGAAATATACTCTGAACTTTTATTCAGAGGGGACATTTATTTTTCCATACTGAGAATTTGTGTGACTGAGCTTGAATTTGCCTGGATATGTGTATCTTACAGACATATTTGTGTTGAAGCAGCTATTAATGCTGGTTTAGGAAGTACTGTTAAATCTCCAGTTGCATTCCTATCTCAGGAAAAGTCCATTTTTCACCTGCAGAACAGTGCAGTGCAATGAATTGGTGGTTTAAAACCCCCTCATACCAGCGTACGAACCTTGTGTGTCACTGTGAGGGCAGCGTGGCTGTGGCCCCTGGCCCTTTCCAGCATTTTGCTCTGACTTTGGCTTGCTAATTATTTTTTTTCCTTTAAAGTGCTGGTTGAGGAAACATTCACCTAGCATCCCACCCATCTGTGCTTTAGAAGAGTGAGATGGCCTTTTTAGTCACCTCCAGTTGACCCCCAAAGCTCTGTGATTCACCCACAAAACTCCACGATTCTCAGATTTAACAAATAAAAGTCATTAAAAGTTGCCTGAAGTCAATTATTCCAGAACGCTCTGAGGGTCACTTTGCTAACCCAGCCTTGCAAAATGAGCAATGGTAAATATTTACTGAGTTGCCATAATACAGTGCTGGCATGTCTTTTGGCTGCAGCAATCAAGCCCAGTTAGGCTACTGCTTCAAAGAGCTGCAAGTCTCTGGTTCAAATGGTAAAGATTTATAGCTTGATGTATCACAGAGGGTGCTTCTAGAGCCTTGTCCTGCTGCTGTTAAGTTTTCCTTTTGTTAACTGTTGTATTGTCATCTTTCTTGTACAACTCATTGTCAAAGCACATGCCAGGTCATGTGTTATGGTCTGTTTGCAGCAACCGTATGTTTTGCTAGTTAAATATTTCTCCCTGGGAGCTGGAAGGGCCACTCTGTGTATCAGAAGCTTGTAGTCAAGCTGCTGATGAGCGCTCCTCTCATGCCTGAATACTTCAGGTTAGCATGTGATTTGGGAGTAGTCTTTGGAATTAATTTCTGTATCGTTTAGCAACAGGAAAAACTTGGAAACCGGGATGAAACTTGGTTTCCAAATTGTTTTTATTGGCAATTTCTGTTTTAAGATGGGAGAAGTGCACCTATAGACTCAAGTCAGCATCTTCCGTGCTCTAAAAACAGCAAAAACTTACTGAAACTCCCAGGTCAGAGACGGAATAAATGCTTTTCCAGTAGAGGAGCCTGGTTTTTACAAGCATCACTGTGACCTGAAGTTGACTCTTTCCATCGTTTGTGACAAGGGATCAAGCAGGCTGTCTGCAAAATGCATACGAGTCTCTTTTGGTATTGCCAGGTCATGACAACAGCCTGATGAGAATGATTGGCAGAATGACATACACTTTTTTTTAATTTAAAAAAAAAAACCCTCTTCTGTAAAATGCACAGAAATCTGAAGTAGGGCACAGCCTTCTCAGCCCAATGCTGACTGTGCACAAACTGTGACAATGCCAACACTGTCACTCACGGGGCTGAGTCGGTTGGAGGCAGCGGCCAAAGAGGCGTAACGTGGAAATGCCCCCAAGCTGCCCAAAAGGTTTAATGGCAACGATCTCCATTAAAATAACTTGGTACAAGTAACTGATGCTTTGTTGTCGTTTCTTTTTGCGTAGCAGTTTTCATAGAGCACCACGGTCTTATCTTACAGCAGGAAAATTAGGCTCTCTGAGCTGAGTTCTGAAGCAGACTGATCTGGCTCATGCTTTACTGCAGAGATTTATTTCTTAATCTGCATTGGAGGTTTTGAAGTACTGGCTGGTTTTTTTAGCAGGCTGATTAAGTTTTTGTTTGATTTAAGAATATACAGAACAGGGCTGCTGTAATTAGTGCTTGGTGGTAGCTTTTGGCAAGTCCTGAATTATTTGTGCGGTGGTATTGTACTGAGAGAACATGATGTATTCAGAGGGAGGGGAAATCAGAACAATGTGCTGATTTGCTTGTGTGGGCTAATATGACTCATTTAGAATGAACTCTTTCAAAAGTTTTGGGTTTTGGTGGGTTGTTTTTTTTTTTTTTTTTTAGGAGAAACAGGCTAATGTTGGTTTTCAAATTAATTTAAATTATCTAGCAAGCTGTAAGCCTCCCTTAGATCCACAGGGCCCTAGCAATTCTCCACGGTTTTGGGTCAGCAGTTTACAAACACTGCCTGGACCAATGATCTGTGAAATCAATCTTTTGAGTCTTCCCAGTGATGCCTTTTGAACAGTTTCATTGATGGCAAAGTGGAACTGCCTGTCGGGCCTCAGGATTGAATTCTAAAAATCCTAAAACTTGGAACATACAGAAGACAAAATGCTGCTTAAAAAAGCTTGCAAAGTTTCTCTAATCTTTGAGAAGATTTTGGTCGACATATTTTCTGGGAGTATGCTGCATGATCCTGAGCAGGGATGTTTTGGTCATGCAGTGATGTCGCATAGATATATTGAAGGTGTTTTGCGCACCATAGATACTGGGACTGCTACACAAAGCAGCCTGCTGGCTGGCTTAACGTTTCTGGATTCACAAACACTCAACTGCTTTTATGTTGTGAACGCCTAAGATGGATTAATTTCTATACAGCACTTTCTATGGAGAGAGAAGTCAGTGGTTTTAAAGATTTAAGTGAAATGAAGTAGCACTTATACCAGCCCATGTGATCTGCTCCTCTTGTTGAAAACATTTGTTTAAAGCTGCTGGGCAGCGTTTTCATCACATCACCCAGTTCCTTACCTAGGTTAGTTGAATGTGCCTTGTGCCATTGCTTTAAACATCTGCGACAACTGGCTTCTTATTCCCACCCTGTGCCAAGTTTCTTTCCTTTTTTCTCTAATGGATGATTCTTTTTGGGAGGAATTTCTTGCATATGACCTTCAGTCTGGTGGTGTGTTTGGATGTGCTTGGGAAGGGGTCCTATCTTTCTGACTCACCTACTGTCCTTTGCCCTCGTATTTTCTTTCAACACAGCATTGCGTGTTCTTTCTAAAAAATCTCTATGAAATATGTGCTCTGGATTGAGGGATTCACCCAGTTGTAGGGGAAGCCTTGTGGAAGAAATCTTAGCCCTGCCTGTGCGTGCTAAGTGATGGAACCGGTTAACGAAGTTGATCGCATTGGCTTTGACTGATGACAAACCAACCGATGAGTTCAGGTCTAGGAAGGCATAGAGGGTGCCCCCCGCTCTCACCCCCTTAAAGCTCAAGCTGTATGTAAGAATAAGAGCAGCTGTTTGAAACGTCCCAGCAGCCTGGGAGCTGGCCATACAAGGAGCACTCTCCTTACAAAGATAGGTCTGTGCGATTCGTGTGTTGCATGTGTGTGAAAGTTCACGGGGCTCTTTGTCTGGATGCTCGCTACGCCTGCGTTTCAGCTTTGAGGTGTTTGAAAGCTTCTCTAGATATTGTTAGAATGGTAGAAAGGAAGTGGAAGAGAGGGGAAAAAAGGCCTTACAGAATATTTCAGCAGCGGTTTGCCAAATCACATTTTGGGATTCTTTTCTATTTTAGACTACAGTGCCTGCCAAAGCTGGCAAACTGTGATCCCCTTCGGAAGGGGGAGGAGACTTGGTTACTTCTCTGCGGAGGAGGGACATCACTTCATTTTCCTGTTGCTCTGTTTTGCCTTTTGCAGTGAACAAAGAAATTCTGGGGGACAAAAGTAGAAATAGCCATTTCTTTTTTTTTTTTTTTTTTCTTCAAACCTTTTCCGGAATTTTTACCAAGTGATGGGTTTGATTTATGCTTTAAACGTGGCTTCCTGTCTTCTCTCACATCATTCGCATGCCTTTAAAAATAGTTTGGTTTAACTCTGTTTCATAGGAATGTGTCCTTTCCCCAGCTAGTGCTGGGCTGGGTATTGTTTCCCTGAGTGTTTCCAAGTGCATATAAGCAAGAAGCGATCAAATTTAATCACCAAACAACTGGCCAGACTTGCAAAAAGGAAAGCTGATTAGAATCACTGAAAAAGAAACCAGCCACCCCAGGCTGCACACAGAATAATATATAGACCCCCAGGCTGCATATAGCATAATATATAGGCTTAAATAACTAAAGCCTACAGTTTAGGAAGGGGAGGAAAAAAACCCCATACGACTGTGAACCAAAAAAAATCTAGGTTTTCTTCCTGCCTTTGTCATGCCTCACTTGTAGCCTTGGAAACTGAGACAAAGAGGTTAAGAAACTTGCTCATTCTTAAAATGGAGATAAGATACAATGCCTAATTTTAGTCTCCCCTATTCCTCTGCCACAGCGCTGGGAGTGAAGTGTGTTGGCTTTTTTAACAGCATAGTCTATACGATGAGCTTGTTCATTTAGGACTTGAGATGATGGACTCCTCTTTGGTTGTTACCATGCCCAGCTGTAAGACTCATCATTAATCCGTCAGTCATTCCAGGTTATTTATGTTATCATAGAATCATAGAATGGTCTGGGTTGGAAGGGACCCCAAGGATCATAGAGCTCCAACCCCCCTATTTCATCCTCTTCTCTCTCAGGGCTGGGGAGTTGGGGGGGAAATGTTGTGTGTGTTGTTCAAACCAGACAATTCTCAAACTTTGAGCAGGATGCAAAGTGTTTCCAGCATGGAAGCAATGTTGACAAGTCAGAGTACGGAGGAGATGGCTGGCTGTGTGCTTTTCAAGCAAGCTCTCATTTTTTTTTCTCCAGGAGAATAAACCAGGAATTCAAGACTGTGGGATCAAAACACTGGAAAGTGTTCTTGGCAAATTGATCAACTGTGAAATGGTTGCGAGCTCTTATTTTTTCAAATCCAAAGGTGACACTTTTAAGCCTGGTTAAAGTCTGTGCTTAGGCCTCATGTTTTATTAGGCTCCCTGGCTGTTCCTGCGCTGTTTATATTAACGCAGCTCATTTGTAGGCAGTGCAGACACTTTTAGAAATTGTAAGATTGCGGAGACATTTAATGGCGAAGGATAAATTGCACAGCTGTGGGCACTATTTATACTTTCCTGTATAGAAAAGAGTCTGTATCATGAAATAAGCACAGCTCAGTGTGTTGTGAGTTAGTTTTCCTGCTTTTTCAATCCTGGGGAGGACTTGACAGCTTTTAGTTTTACAGATTAAAAAGTGTTAGTGTGCCTGTATCCTAAGAAGGAAAAGACTGTGCATTACCCATTAAGAAAATAAGAGAAGGCTGTATATTTAAGAAAGGAGGGAGGAGGGAGACAGACTGAAGTAAAACGTTTTGAAACGTTGGTAAGGGCTTCAAAAAACCCTATATAAGATTTCTGGGGTGAGAGGAGTGTAGGTCTTAACATAAAAAATAGCTAGGACTTGATGGAAAGTGAACAGTAGTTCATCCAGTGAGTTAGTTTACAGGTGAAGGATCTGAAACCTCTGAAAAACGTGCATCCCTTCCAGGAGGAAGAATATCTCCCAAGCCCACAACTTTTTTGTAAAAGAGCAATTTAAAGCGGTTTCCAACTTTGTAAAGTATGTAAGGAAAAATAATTATAACTTTAATAATTATATCTCAACCAAAGGGCTGGGAAAGCGAGCGAGTTGTTTGTTCTTTGTAGATGTGTTAATGATGGGAATCTTTTAGAAGTCGACTTTAAAGGACAAAGGGACGAACGCAATTATAGGATGTGTAAAATGGAAATTAGGCACCGAGACAGAAACTGAATTGCTTCAAAGATGAGAGGCTTGGATAAATTAAGAACTACCAGATACCATCTCTGAAATGCTGGAATCTAGTGTTTCTTGCAGTTGCTTTGGAAGACTTCTCTGAGAGAAGCCACAGGATACTGCAGGCAGGCACTGCCGGTGGTTTATACATCTTGCACACAGGTTGTGGATAGTTTCACCTTAGACCTCTAGTTTGTATCTGAAAAACTCCTTAAAGCTACTCTGTTGTTTAAAATACCATTGAATGCTTGTACATCCTCCAGAGATGGAGTTGCAACGTTGTAGTTTGTTCCCTTTTCTCCCTTGAGGCTCGAAAATCCACAGGCTTGTCCTGTCTCAGATTGCTGTCTCTTATGGGAACCAGGGCATAGCTTCAGCGGGTGAATTATGAAGTAATTTGATCAAGGGCTCAGAAGATACCATCTTTGCTCTCTTTTCTTCCCTTGTAATGTCAACACTGTGGTTAAAAAAAAAAAAAATAGAAAAAATAAATTGCATGTATGCTCTGAAATTCCAGCTTTGGCTCTGACTTGTCCTAAGCTGCTGCCACTTGGTTGGGGTTGATCTGGTATGGGTTGCTATTTGACAGCTCTTGTCCCTCTAAGAAACTAATTTCAAAATTACATATTGCAAAAATTTGATCAAAAGATAAAGCTTGAACTAATAAGATTAATAACTTACTGGCATCAAAGAGAAAATGGGATGGGGCAAAGCTGAGAGCCTGGAGCGCCCATGTGTTCCAAACCTTTCTGTGGGTGACTGTTGTAGACCATTGTGTGTGTGTGCGTGTGCCATTACCACCACTGTCTCTAAAAATGAGGCTTTTTGTCTTTTAGTAAAACTTAAAATTTGGTTACTTTTCCAGAATTAAATGCATTTATACGTTTATTTTAGGTTGAGATATTTGCAAAGCTTTTACACCTGCCAGCCACATTCCCTCCACCAGGTTCTGCTCGCTGCTGGCACAGACTGATAAATTCTTTCTAGATTGAGTTTGAACCCATGAAGAGGATATTGTCCCTTCCATGTCAGTCATCCCTCAGCTACAGGACACGCTGCTCCCTGCATCCTAGCTGAAGGGAGCTGCAGTACTTACAGTTGATTTCAGTACAGAGCGAAGCAGATAAGTGCATGTCACTGCTAGGGATTTAAACATCTTAAACCTTAACTCACTTTACTTTGCACTGAAATGAGCTTGCACAGTCGTTCACCATATTCTCACTGAGTGACAGGAGCTTGATAAATCACTCCATCTGATGAGCAAGGTTCTAATTCTCCATCAGCCCACTTTGGGATGATGTGGGTTTTTTCCGTTCTTGAAGTGACTGGTGATGTGAGAAAGGAGCACGTGGATACAGTAGGGAAAAATCTGTCAACCTGCTTCTTTGAGACAAAAGTTGGTCAGGCTGAGTGAGTGGGAACCAGCTGTGTCTCCTCTGTCAGACAGTGTGCCTGCTGCTTCTGTGGTAGGCTTCTGCTGCTCTTGCTTTGGAGAAGCAGCACTCTATTATGTTGCCGTCATTTGAATGAGACTCCATAGGAGAGATTTCTCTTAAACCTTTAGATGGGTTTCTACATGCATGCCTGTTTCTTTGCATGCTCAGTTTTTTCCACTTTGCCTCTTGCAGTCCAAGGAGATGGTTGGAAGATTGGGAGCTGGCTCAGCAGCCTGACAGAGGGGCCCTGGGGTGGAAAGCCTGCAGCCGCTAGAAGCTTTCTAAATTGCACAGTGTTAAGTGATTTGTGATTCCAGTGTGAAAAGCCCTACCACTACTGGAGACTTCTGAAAAGTGTTTTTCTTGTTGCTGCTGTGTTAGAGAACCACTGTACGAACGGTGCCATGAAACTAGCTTGGTGCCACAAAACTAGCTCAAGGCTTGACAGCAACAGCTACTTAAGTTGTGGGTGAAGGCGACTGCATCGGGTCTTAGTACAGTAGCAGTTTGCTGCTGCTGCTTCCTGGGATGACAGGAGAAATAAGATTCATAAATGGCATGGTACAAGCTAATAAAATGTTCTTTAAATGTTTCTTATGATACAAATTACCCTGGTGAGTATGTACAAATATATCAATAGGATAATCCAGCTGTAGTTGCTAGGTTCCCTGGGTGATCACACTGCAGGCTGGGTGGCTCTGGCACTCAGAAACTTCAGACAATGAGCTCAAGAACACCCAAGAAACTGGTGTTTCTTGGTTTCCTTGCTCAGGAGTAATCCACATGGATACTTGTTTCAGCCTTCAGGGTTTTAAAACAGCCTTGGTTTTAGTATCAAAGGATAGAGGATTGTTTAACTTTCTGAAAAGCCTGTAATATAAAGTGCAACAGCTAAAACCCTGCACCGAGTGCCAGAATTTAATGAAACTTGGAAATTACTGGCGAAGGTAGGGATGTCACCTCATACTCTACTGGTTCCCCAACAGTAATGAAATTGTGTGTGATGGAGCAGTAGTTAAATGCAGGCTGGAATGTTTCAGGTGCAGTAGTAGTCTGGTCAGTCCAGCTGTTACATTCTGAACAACTTCTTCAAAGGAACGAAGCTTTACAGATCACTTTGTATAGCCTTGGCTTGTAGCATTAGCTGATTGGTCTCTGTGAAGACAAAATAACTGCAATAGATGTAGGAGGGGGAAATAGTTCAGTAAACAAATTTAAAGTTTTATGAAGATCTTTAAGGAAAACAATTCTAGTTCTGGAAAGGGTTTTTGTTTTAACAGGACTTTTTAAAGGAGTTTCAATTAAAAAGGATATCACTAGTGATATAAAACTGTAATGAAATATTTATGATACTGTAAAAATCATACTTTCCATGTGCTTGCACAAAGCCAGGCGTATTTTTTATGTTCCTCTCATGCATCTCTATTTTGAGATTTGGGGTCGGGGGTAAATGAGTGTCTCATGTTAGTCCAAGCTCTTAAACCTGGCTTTGCCCTCTTCCTGTTGTGCAGTCAGTTTTCCCAGGAGTTTGTCGGTCACGGTGGAGTAATGTGCATGTACTCCCTGAGCCTGGGTGAACCAGAACTCTTGGGGTATTCTGTGATTCCCTTTTGGAAGGTGCCTGTAGCACCATCATGTATAAACCATCAGTGTTGTTCTTGTCTCTCTTGTATCCAAGGCAGAAAGCATTGCAAGAATCATTTTGATGAATGCATCATGTGAAGAGGGATTGTGTAGGAGTTTAATACCATCTCAACTTGATGACTTTCGGAGGGAAAAATGTTCAAGCTGCCTGTCTGAAGGAACAGGATCTATTCTTTTACTGTTACAGTAATGTTTGCCTTTAAGCAGCCAGGCTGGCCAAGTCCAGACTAGAAAACAAGTCCTTCAACAGTGCTTAATAATCCTCATGTAACTGGTGTTCTGTGAGACTGTGGTGGTTTTCACCTAAGTGTGGAAACCCCCTCTGACATCCAACCAGCCTTCTAACCTGTGTGTAAAAGGAATAAATTGTGTTACAAGTTCTCAACAGATTAGGAAGCTACTGAGCATGCTATAGTCTGAAGGATCCTACAGTTATCATAAAAAATCAATGCCACAAGGTCGCAGTAAAGCTTTCTTACTGCCCTGATGCTGAGCTCCTACAAGCAGACGTGAAATCAGAGAGAGGGGATGAGGAGGGTTGTTTCTAGCACAAGCAACTGTTGCTGGTGAGATTCTTGGTTGCCATCAGAAAGGGAATTTCACTAATGGCTGTGATAAGCCACAGTGTCAGACATGCAAGAACATTGCATGAACTGAGCGTATTATCAGACCCTGCACACCTCTTCTATCCCAAATAGCTGTTTAGCTGGCCAAAGCTTCAGAAGCCAGAAAACAGGTGTCCTTTCAAGGTTACCACTCGTCATGCTTGGATAATGCAATTCAGAAGAGCCTAAACACAACAAATCAAAATCTGTGAAGTGATGCATGGCTTCATGCTTCTGTAATTTTGAAAAAGCACATATAGATTTCCATTCTTCCATTCCAAAGAGCCCTTGAAGTATGTCAGGTATTTATAGCTTTGGATGTCTCACTTGTACATGCGGGGAGTTAATGACTCACACCTTTTCCAAACAATTTAAGTGCTTCCTGAATAGTGGAGAAAACATTCCTTCCTCTGCTCAAGTACTGATTCACATTCTGATTCACATTTGTTTGTTGTCATGGGACAAACACCATTTGGCATGTTTACTCTGAGGTCTTAATTACCCTGCAGCAGTACTTTTTTTCTTTATAGATCTTATTTCCTTTCCTTCTCTCAGCTGTAACATGAAACAGCACCTAAATTAATCCAAAAATAATAGCAGAGTTCTTCCTTCCACCTAACCCTTCTCTCCCCAGCTGCGTGCTGCTGCTTCTTCCCCTGTCACCAGCACCTGTGGGCCCTCCACTGAACTTGATGCAACTTGCTAAAGCAACAGAAAAAATCACCCAGTGAGGAAAGATGGTTTTAGCAATAGGTTTGCAATTGAAAGTACATCCATGATGATGCTCATAAACATGACAACCAGTACAAATGAGGAAGTCAGACTGGCACCAGAAGCATGGTAAGGGGGAGAGACCTATGTAGTGCCCCTGTCAATAACAGTAAGCTGTCAGTTCTGTTCAGCTGTAACTTCTCTTAAGGATTTATGTTGGTTTGGGTCCTGGAAGGAGCTTCTCTGTGTCAGATGGACGTAGGACTGAACCACGTGAGAAGGTTCTGGCTGTCAGTAGCCATGTAATCCTATAATTGTTATTTGAGTCAGCACCCTCAGTCTCTGGGTCATGTTTTGGCAGAAGGCTGCCCTATGCCTCCTGCCCCTTGTCTCTTGGGTTTGTGCTGTGTCAGCATATGTGCTGGTTCACCTGTGTCAAGAAATAGATCCCAGAAAAGCTGGGCATGGGGTGAGTGATGCCTATTTAGCTGAGTTACTGTTTACCCAAATCAGCTCAGCTCCTGGTCATGCAGAAGGTCATCAGCATCATCTATAATGAGTTGTTGCATGGTTTTCTTTCATCTCCTTAGCCACCTCGGTGTTTCCACCTGCTTATTGCCATTTGTTGTGCTGATTTGTAGGGCTGCACTGGAAAGCAAGCCATGGAAAAGTTGTGGGCTTAGTACCTGGGACAGGTCGTTGAAGGTAGAGGGATGGACTCAGTCCAGAGAGTGCAAACACACCCTGTCTTACAGCCTCCCCTTGCCACAGCTTGTGTTGATGGACACAAGGGAAGAGCAGGTCTTCAGAACGGTGGCAGCAGAATTTGGGAGAGCTGGGTGGGGAGAGGACTGCATTCCAAATTGAGCTTGTCACAAAAGAAAATATTACTTGGCCATACTCTCAGGTAATTTGTGTATGGTTTTGATTCTATTATTTGAACTTAGAGATTGGAGGTATAGTAACTTTTTGTTTAAAAAATGCAAGGAAACATTTATAGGCCAAACGTTTCATTTGTGACAAAATCTAGAATGTGGTTAAAATGAAGTTATTTTCAGGACTTGGGCTTGGTAGAATGGCATGCTTTGAATATGAAGTCCTGTGTGCTGTTGTAAATGCTTTGCTGGAGAATTCCTAGCACTATAGATCAGATCTCTCCAAGATGATCCACTTTGCATTGGCTTTGTTACCCAGTCAGTCTTCATTCTGTTCATTCCTCTGCTCTTTATTTTTGCCTCTTCCTGTTTTGCTGCTGCCCTCTGTATGTACTTGAATGCAGTTATTTCCCAAACTGTAGCTCTTGTATTGAAACAAGCCAGTGGAGCTTATTATTCTCCCACCCCCAGACAACACAGGCTTGTTTCCCCCTTTGCTATTTGTTGCTGTTCACCAGTTGCAGAGATAGTTTATTTCTGCTTCATGAGTTCCACAAGTTACAGATTTTAGCTTTTAACATGCAATTAATAATGCTATGGGCAGTTTTCCCAAACAATCTACTGTAAACATGGTGGGAAACCAGCAATCTTCCTCTGCCCAAAATAAACCGATAGGCAAACCCAACATTTCCCCGCCACATCCCGCTCAAATGTCGACCTTCACATGCAAATAAAAATGTTTGAAACATTATGGGATTCCTGTGGGTGCTTTAAATGAAATGACCTTCTCTTGCTACCCCAGGTTTAAAAAAAAATGGTCCTTCAAAACCCAAAACGCTTCCCTGAACGAGTCTGGGTAGACCACACAGCTTGCAGTATGTGTATTATAAGGACAGTGAAGGGTTGTGCTGTAATAGAGCTTATTAGGGAAATCTGGACTGAAGCCATCTATGGACTAGACGGATTAGGAGCATGACAACTGGAAGCTGTTTCTGTCATCCTTCTCTAGAGCATTTGAAAAAGAAATTGAACTAATATCCCTCATACCTCAAAGTTGTGCCTTAAGGGAGCCATTATGTTCGCTACTCTCTTTGCATAGAGGCTAAATTTATTTTATAATCAAGTGTTGTTAATGCAAGAAAAAACATCTGCTTTTTAATGCTGGGAAACACAAGCAGAATTTGTCTTCTGAGTATATTGCAAGTGGTGTTACAGTTGGGGAAAAGTAATGGTTTGTTTAGGTTATGAGAGGGGTTAAAATAATGCTCCTTTCTATCCAAAATTTTAGGAGTTTTGCCTTTGCAGTGAAAGATGTCACAGAAAATACTTGTTTGTCTCTTTCCAAACTGAGAGAAGTGCTTGTTGGAGTACCTTCTCAATTGTACTCTTCTGCTGCCTATAAACAAGGGTGAACCTTGCCAAGCTGTAATCTCAATCTTCAAAGTCAGTCTGTCTTCCTCCTAGGCTGCACTGTCCTGCCATTTTGATCACCTTTATAGTAACTGGAATGGTGCATTTTTCACAAGCGATGCTGCAGCTTGTTGCACTTCCTATAGTTATTGAAAATCAGAATACAAAGTCTAATAGGAATACAAAGCCTATCTGCTTGCCATAAGGTTCTTATGCTACTGTCTCAAAACCATATTGAGCCAGGATTATTTAGTGATTTGATTCCCAAGTGCCAAATCTATTCACAGAATCACAGAATCGTAGGGGTTGGAAGGGACCTCAAGAGATCATCGGGTCCAACCCCCCTGCCAAAGCAGGCTCCCTATCTCATATTACATAGATAGGCATATTCACTACTTGCTAACAAATAATTTCAGCTATGACAGTAGATATCTGCTGATGTAATGCTCTGCAGCAGTGGTTGTATTTTGGTAACTCAAATTCTTTTTCTGTCCTCCTCTGCTTGGTACACAGGCATAAAATAGAGATAGTTTGTCCTATATCCATATATTGATATTGTTACCACATCTCCAGATGTGAAATTTGGTGATATGTTCCATTTCCCCACAAGTTCAGCTTAAATCATGTGGCAGATGGGCTCAGCAATTGTGTGACCGCATTGACTCAGTCCATACTCACTTAAAATGTTGATCTTGTAAGGGCTGCATCCCCTTTGTGAGAGGCTAAGGAAAAGGGTACAAAATTTCTACCTGAAAGAAAGTAATTTTCTAGCTGCTGATTTTTTTGGATTTTGCTCAGAGAACTCATCAAATCTGATCTTCAAAGCTGAAAGCTGTATGTGCAGGAGACAAGCTGTTGCCAGAGTAAGAAAAATACTTCCCTTTCTCTATTCAGGATGCACAGACACAAAGTAAAACTGAAGTGACCTATTTAAAATGGTATGAGCATTCTCTTTCCTGTGAATTCTACTCAGGAGAAGGGGGGAATTAATGAGGTGATTCTGGTGAGAATTTATTGAATATGTTATCTTTAAATTAAACAATTAGTCTTCTACAGATTGATTATGTTCTAAATAAACTGGGATGATTCAAAACATATCCCAACTTCTTGCAACAGCTTGGAATAATTCCTGGCAAGAAACATGTCCTTGGACCAAACTGCCTAATGAACTTGATTGTGTTCAATATCCACATGCCAAATGTAAATAAATATTTTAAAGATATGGACCAACTATCCAATAGATACAGGGTAAGGCATCTGGTATCTGTTCAGATACAGCTTTTATGATGTTGATTATCCTTTGGGGACTTAAGGGGAAATGGAAGTGCTTGAGGTCACTTGGAAAGCTTAAGTGGTCATACAGAAAGATAAGACTTGGGGTGGAAGTACAATTCTATTTGTTCATGTTTGGAAGAAGTGGATAGGTGTTCTTCCAGTGGAAAACGTCAGGTTTATGATAAATTATTCAAAAAAGGGTATTTTCTGCAGCTACTATACATGTTTCTCCCTGCTTCCCTCTCCAAAAAGAGGGGAAATACATTTTGTTGTTCCTTTTAACTTTGTTGTGGCAGTATTTCTTGGAATATGTAATTTCTTTGACAATAAGTTTTCACTCCTCTCAGTTTAGCACAAAAATGAAGTAATTGAAAAACTGGGATTTTGTTCTTAACCATCCCTTTGAGCAGAGAGCTTAATTTCCAATGCACTTTCCCTGTTGTTCCTCATTCTCCTATTCTGGTCTGTCCCACCACCCTTCTGTTGCACCCAGTGCATCCCAGTGTGATTGGAGGTGTATGTGTAAGACTTATTTTGCCTGGCCATCAGTTACTGAACTCTGCCAGGTTGTCTTGGTTGGTTCTGCCTTTACCAGCTGGTACTTTTTGCAGAATTTGCGGATTTCCAGGCTCATTTGTAGCCCTGACTTTCCTTTTGTTTGCTTGGCGGTTGTTAAGGGAGGACACATATCAACAAACTTCATTTTCTTAGAATGCCATTGTGAACATGTGATTAATAGGAAATTAGTACAGTGGAGTAAGTCTTGGAACATACTGAAGATGTGTTGTAATACCATGCCCAATTCAAGTTTCTAACTCAGGATTACTGTAGTGTTTGGAAGAGTGTTTTCTCTCAATGTGCTTCTGTGGTCAGAAATAGCTTGCAAAAAAGGTGGAATGACATTTTAGGAAATAAGAGTCGCCTCTTATGTATAATCTTGAAGTGGAGTGATATTAAAAGCATGGAGCTGTTTACAAGTGAACATCCCAGAGGTACTTACCCGTGGTTTGGTAGATGCAGTTTCTGCTCTGATGTGAAGCTGATGGGAGGCAGCGCTGCCAAAAAAGGGGCTGTGTCTGTGGGATTAGGTCTTGTGCAGATGTGACCAGTTGAGTCAAATTCCTAATCTGGTTGGAAGTATTCTTGGGGGGAGTTTGGATTAGTTTCCAGCCAGATGAGGAGCCACATCTATCTGGCTGATGACACAACTCACAAGTGCTTTCTTCAGCTACAGCCGGGGACGCACAGCCAAAGTGGAAGGATAGTCCCTTTGACCCAAAGGGCAGCTTCTTATCTGCTCCTGCAGGCTGTAAATCTGCACCTACAGAGATGTGCTGTTCGTGTGTTGTTGGGTTCCCAACACTCAGCTGCTTGTCTATGGTTTAAAGAGAGAAAGATCCAGAAGCTAAGTGCTTTAAACATATTTGAGTGTGCAGTAATAGATCATTTTGTAAGTAAACTTATTACTGAGTAAGTTGGGTTGTTTTGGAGCAGAAAACCTTGTAAACATGTTTTGTGCCTTTGTAAGCTAAAAAAAGGCTGTGTAGTCCATGATATTTTATACACTGCTGAATTCATGCTACGTAAATTTCACCCATTTTTTGCCTTCAGGTTCAAAGCTGGATACAGATATCAAGACTCCTAAAACACTAGGAATTAGAGGTGCCTGTATAACACCATGAGCTGAAATATGGGTGCATTTAACTTTGTTTTCAGGCTTCCTTAGATTAGTTAGCTATACCTTAAAATTGAATCTGTCATTCCAGATTCTTCAGTTCCATTTCAGATGATTTTTCAGGCTCATCTTAGAGGGCTTAGATTAAGGAGAGCATGGGGAGGGTGGTGATGAGATGCTGATCATAGTGGCACCACTCCAAGAGCTCTAAGACTGTTTCCTGGCTTGTATGCTTTCAAGATCAGGTTTTTTTAGGTTGTATTGGTTTCTGTTCTTTATTCCCTGCTTAGGCTGGATTGGCACAGTAAGGTTTTGTCTCTGCTGTTTCCAATACTTGGCGTTTCATCTTGCCATGGCATACTCTGGTCTCAGCATTTGCTTGCTCTGCTAAGTAATTGAGATTATAAAGGCACAGAGTAGTTGTTCCATCAAGCGACTGGTACGGTTTGGGCAGACCAGTATGTGTATTGCGCTGTGGTTGACCAAGAAAATGTTTTAAGTTGCCACCAAGGTGGGCCAGGGATAGCAGGAGATCGTGTCCTCTTCTTTCTTGTTGTAAGTCTGTATTGTCCCTGGTGCAAGGAACTTTTCAACGTGCAAAACACTGCATTGTCCTCTTGAACATCATTCGATGTTTTTCACTGGGGATTGCTACAAAGACTCTTTTTTTACTGTTAAATTTACAACAAATAATTAATCTTTTCTTTGTAACACCGGTTTTACTGTCCAACACCTCTGAGAAAAGGTACGTCATGGGTCTTGAGCAGATGATAAAACCGTGATAGCGAATAGTTTGTGAAGAGCTTGCATTAAGGAACTTAGCTGTGGAATTTTGCCCTCTGAAGTCCAACACATTCTCCCCCCTGCATAGTAGTTGCTCTTCAACATATATATTTTTTTTCCTTGCTTGTTGTACACTTTTAAGTCAAAAGTTTTCTCTGAGCCATGTCCATGTGCGATCTTCATTGCCATCAACTGCCACCCTCCTCACCCTGCAAGTCACATTATGGGTAGGGCAATTGAGATAGTATCTAAAATGCAGAAAACGAAGCTGGCATTTGGCTAGGAGCTTCAACACAGCCACTGCACCCTTGTTACGAGCCTCTATCCAGCATTTCCACTAAAAATACCTGTAAGGAAAGGAATTGCCTACAGGCACATCAACACCAAGCATCTTTCATAGGACAAACATTTCAAATGTTCATGTTTTACTAGAGTAACCACTTAGCACTGATGTTTTGAATGCTTGGGAAAGGTGCATAGTTTTGAGCTGTATGGAAAGGCAGAGGGTGCTAGTAGTGTGCTTTTTCTTCCTTTAGAACTACCTGTAGAGGATTTCCCTACAAATACATACCCACAGAGAAATAAAGGTCTGCTGCGTGGAGTCATGAGAATATCAACAAAACATAATCCATTAAAAATCTCCTTTGGAGAAAGTAGGAGTTGTATGTTTCAGAAGATCTTTAGGCTCTTCAGTACTTCTGAGTCTCACTGTGGATGTGCTTAAGAAAATGATGATGAATTGTGAGAGCATACCCCAGCTTAAGGGTGTCCTGCTTAAGGGAATATTCAGAGAGCTTAATAAAGTATTATTCAGCTTTAAGGTTTATTTGTGGAGATTTGAATTCAGGAAATGGCATTGTTATGCAAGAACTGAAGCTGCTAAAAGGAAAGAAGATTAATATACTAAGACTTGGAAGAGGAAGCTGGGGCTGGAGGATTTTGTTAGCTCAGGCATGATTTTCACATTTAAACAAGAAACTTTTGGGAAAACTTTCTTACTCTTTTTTCTTTGGAGCAGGCCAATAATTCAGCAGCAAAAAGACGTTACTGATGTGTATGAGCTGAAGATGTTTCTAATCTTTGTGCAGAAATATCCCCGCTTATTCAGGAGATCTGGACGTGCTTGGCTCCAGGCGTTTCTTTCCAGGGACTCATTAAAATGAAGGCACAAGTAATATTGGATCATTTTTATTCGGCTACATTATTAACAAAATAGGAAGTTGGAGTGATTAAGCTGTGAAACTCTGAACTGTCCCTCAGGAACACCTCAACAATTGTCTCTCAGAGTGTTTCCTATTTGATATCAATTCTTTCTTCAGCAGAAGAAAGGAGGAGTGGTACAAAGATGAGCTTGTGTGTGTCCACAGACAAAAAGACCGGCGTTTGCAGAAGAGTTTGCATGATGTGTTATGCTTTAAATGGAGAACTTGACACCAGACATATTTTTTTCATAAAGATGTTATATATGTAGTTTTATTGCTGTACACAATAACTGCAAATAGTGAAAAAAGGTTCAAGTTTTGTAAGATTCTGTGCCATAAATTATATCACAAAAACACAGTATAAAATACCAGTATAAAAGATCTCATATCACTTTCTCTTACTGTGAAGAAAGGTGTAGCCTTGTGACTTGGTTAGTTTTTCACTAGGGGAGGAAATAACTTTGAACTGAATAATGAGTTATAAAGGAGCAAAACTAGCAAAAAAACCTAATCTATTGCAAGGAAGTAACTTGGGACCCTCAAGGACCATGTACCTTCCCTTGTTAAAAATAAAGAATACACCAACCCCCCAGTGTTAGAAACACAAGTAAAGGCTGTCAGTAATTTATGGAAGGAAACACCTAATGAAATGTTGCTGTTGAAACATTCCTGTCCGAAAGCCAGTTGAAAAAGAGATTTATATGTGTAATCTTTCTCAGCACTCCACAAGAAATCATGGAACTCCTCAGGGATAACTTATTTCCCATGTTCTCTGTGCACCTTGTCAGTTAACATCTCTGTGCTGTAAGGACCCTGAAACGTGCCTACTGAACCTTACTTCCCACCACAGTTGTGCTGGGAGGGAGGGGGCCTTCCTTGTAATTTATACAGCAGCATCTTAATTAGGTCGCCTTGGAAGTATCTGAGCTCTGAAGTTGTGTGTGCTGTGTGTGGTCTGTAGTCAAAATGTGCTGACCTGTTAGGAATGGGAAAGTTGATCTAAACCTTAGAGATGGAGAAGGACATGTGAAAAGTAAGAATTGTCATGGCATAAGTCCCTTCTGAGCAGCGTGCGAGCTGGGAAGGGGAAGTGTTGGATGCTCTGGAGCATACTTGTTTTATGATTTGTGTGTCTCTTGCCTACATATAGCAGAAACCAGGTTGTATATACAACCTGTTTGTGTGTTAGGAAGTGCCTGACCAGGACTCTGTTATCTTTAAGATTTTTAAAAGCTTATCAACAATCTGGATAAACCCAACAGGTAAAGGCAGGTCATCTTAGTAGCCTAATTAAAAAAAGACCATTTCTAGACTAAACCTCCAATAATCAGAATTCCAAGAAAAACATGGGTATTTTTTTTTTCCTCATTCAAACTTCATTGCCATTAAATAATACTCACTTTTCTACTGGTCCTCCTTTAGAACAGTGTGTTTCTCTTGGCAGGTAAGTGTGCTAGAAAGCTCAGGGTAGTTTGGTTATTTTGGAGGAGCTGGAGCTGTTTGAGAAGATAGGAATTTCTGTTGAGAATGGAAAGCTGATCCTAGTGGTCTCTTTGGAGACAGAATGGCCTTTCAAAGCATCTTTTACTTCTGGATATTAGAAAAGCACTTTTCTGTGGAATAAAGGGTTTTATGTTGGAACTGGAATACAGTGTGAGCTGAATACTTGTCCAAATAAATTCCACTAGTTTCCGTTTTCAGTGTGCTACTTTGGATTAAAGTAACCTAAAAGTAACCTTTAAAGAGTTCTTAACAAAGCTAAGGTTTGTCTGTCTGGTGGTACTCTCTTTTCTTAGGGTATTTATACTTCATCCACTGCACGCCCAAACTCCCTGTGATCATCTGTCCCTGAAGAGGAGGTACCAGGGTGACTAGCTCAGCTGAGCAGTAGGGAGTATGGTTAGCAGGCTGGCTCCCCCAGAGCTATGTGGACACAGGGGGCACTTGCCAAGCCACATTTTGGATGAACAAACTTAGGTGTTGCTGCTGGTTTAAAGACAATGAGGAATGGGGGTCGGTAACTCTCCTTCAACAATAGGAGCAGTGTTAATTACCCAGAATTGTGTGGGTCAGAGTGTGATGTTTGTAGGCTGACCTTCAGTTGTGTTGGGCTGACAAATTAATATATGTCATATTTTTTCTTCTGTTCTATAATTTATTTTTTTTTCTCCTTGTAGCTCCAAAATGTTATCAAATAGCCTGACTGGTTGAACGCTCCTTATATTATAATGTGCTGCTTAAAAGCCTAAGGTGGAAGGTAAAAGAGGACTTTTAAGAAGTGTCATATGCATTTACCATTGAAAGGGTGGCGTAGTGCCGTGGTTCACGGCTTCTGATGCAAACTGATGTGAGTAAAGGGTTATTTTATAAAAAGGAAATTGCAATCAAGGGAATTGCATGTTCCTTAATTACTGCCGTTTCACAACGATCTACAGGAAAATGGTGTTCAGTGTCCCATGGTTTGGAGGAATCTAACAGGCATGGGCTTTGAGGCACATCTGGCTTTTAAGTGTTTTTATCCCGTATCATATAGTAATTCAGCCCATTGATTTTGTGAAGGGAGGCTTTGTGAGTTATGTAGATAAGGAAGGGGAGGGACAATAGTTCTATAATGCCTGGAAAAAATCCCTACCCAAAACCCATGGAATTGGGAGCATATCATTAATGTAAATTGAGCAAGAAAGGAGGTGGAGCATCTAAAGCTCCCCAGCTCTGTTTTGTAGCCTGCTTAACAAAGCCCCTGAAAGGAGGCAGTACCTCCCTCCATTCCCACAAAGGATAAGCGTGTGTTCCAGGCAGCTACTCCACCATTTAGATTGTCTGATTTAGGAGGACCTTAAAACAGAGAAAGAATAAACTGGTGCAGGAACAGGTACAAGTAGAGGTCTAACTAGATTGCTTCTCTCTGGAGGCAAACCCACATTACTAGCAGGTGTTTACACTGAGCAAGGAGTAGTTTTATAGTAGGAAGGTGTGTAGTCATAGCAGGGGATGCAAACAAACCTAAGCAACTTGTGTTAGGCCTGTTTCTGTTGGGTTTTAGACATACACTGTGATTCTGGCTGTTAACAAGTACTGTTGCATAATAATTCTTTTCCAGATACTCTTACTGATTTGTGCTGCCTGGTGGGAATATGGATCACCCTTCTGGCCAAGCATGGACTTGGAGTGTTTAGTCCTAGGATAAGTCTCTGGGCTGCCTTTCCCCCCTCTCCTGGTTCTCTGTATGGTCCTGTCCTAGCCAGTATCTCTGGGCATCATTAACATCTGTAGCATACTGGTATTTTATACCATGAACAGCCAGGCTAGACCTACATATCATCTACTTAAATAGAAAATCTTCAAGAACTTTAGCCTCTGCCCTATTGAATAATTTTCAAGCCTTTGGATTTAATATTCAGCAGTGCAAGTTCCTTAAGGTTCCTGACGTTTTGTCTCTAATAATATGGGCCCTTTCAAACAGGCAATTCCTCTGGTGTCAAGTAATTCCACAGAAGAACATTTCGAGAATATTCATTGACTTATAGATCCGAACAGCCTCTGAAACACTGTATCTTGATGCGGTCTAGAAATCTGAGTAGATCTCAAATTCTGTTTGTTTGCCTTCTGGGATAAGATTAATGAGCCTTGTAAATTATTAAGGACTATGTTCTCATCTTTCAGCCCTGATTTCTCTGAACAGGGGGCTGTATGCTAAAAGCTACTCATTAGTAAGTGAACTGATAGCTGAACCTATGTATTATTGATGACTTGGTGGGAATTTCCCGTTCTGAAGAAAAGTGGTAGGCTGCTAGAAATACTTTGCAGGGAGAGGTGGTGTTAAAAGATGTGCCATTTTGTGCATTCCTTTCTGGAGATGCGTGTGTGTGTTTGGATTTGTGCCAGGGCGGGGGGGGTGGGGGGTACCCTGCGTGAAAAGCTGTCACTGGGAAGTAGATTGAATCTTGGCTTGGCCCCCCTCTTTCTGTTCTTAGACCAGTGAGATTGTTGTCATAACTCTGACATAGTAAAAGCTGTACAATTTTATGTATCCCATCTTCATTGGTGTATTGTAAGCCCCTCTCACTGTTTTACCACCCAAAAAGAAAAGCTCAAGTGAAGAAGCCCAAAGAGCCTCCCGGCATGGTAACTGTGGTACCCTAGATGTTATCAAAACCAGTTTCCAAGCATTCTTGCCAGTCATGAGGCAGGGAATGCTGACATTATTCTGACTGAACTCCTAATTTTCAAAATTTGAATCTGTTCTTAAAGATCTCTCAAGAAAAAAAATGCCATTATTATGTGTCCCTCCCAGAGAATATATTATGAGTGTATGCAGGATAAGTTCTCAGCTAGTGCACAGATTCAAAATCTCTTATGAAAATAAATCAATACCTCAAAATGAACCCCAAACCTCAGAGTGCAGATTTCCTTTAACACACGGCTGGTTCAAGATGATTAATGACTCCTGGTGGTCTATCTCCACCTAAGCCTATCTAAATCTGGAGAGCCACAATCTCATGGTGTGACATGTATGGTATCCCTCCCAATCCCACTGCCACGTGCCCACTCCCTCTGGCTTGTTGGGGTGGCATTTGTGGGGTTTCCAGCTCTACCAGCTCTCTGAGCTGTCTTACCATGGGATGACACAAGCATCTGTGTGTGTACACTGGAAGGGATGGAAGCTTAGAAGGCAGTGGTGAGGCTAGGGCCATGCCAGCCCAGGTTCAAATCAATTTCAGATGTTGTAGGTACACACCCTTTTGAAACATCCATCATTTGGAATATGTTATCTCCCAAGTTTCTGCCGAGTGGGGAAGTTTCTAGCTGAGATGGATTATACATGAAGTAGAGAATTTGCAAAACAATGGGGGAGAGAAAAACTGTAGCATGAGTCATAAGCCTGGGATGCTCCACCACTGTACAGTTAGCACTGCTGAAATCCCTGGATTAGTTAACAGAATAACTGTTGTTTCCAGCTACTACTATGTGTCCGTTGTACCTTCCGTTTGTTGGAGTGAAAGAATCCCTCTAGTCATCACAGCTCAGTGTAAAACTTGGCTGCTGATGACCACCTTTTTTTGAACAGCATCACTCAGATGATGTGCTACATTAAATGTGGATGCTTGTTAAATGTTTACTTTTTCTATGTTGTCGTTTGCTTCTCGGGGCATCTGTGCCATTGTAGGCACATCCTAAAACACAGCCTCTTCAGAAATGTGGGATGTTATGTCTGGAACAGGGAGGGGATGCAGTGTATGGAAATGTTTGCATGAAATGCCCTGTAAAGGACTACTTGCAGTGGAACATGGGCTGCACAGGACCTGCAGCCCCCCTGTGCTGTATACAGGGAGCTGCCTGGGTAAAGCACTGGGGTAAGTGGAAAACGGTGGAACATGGGCTGCACAGGACCTGCAGCCCCCCTGTGCTGTATACAGGGAGCTGCCTGGGTAAAGCACTGGGGTAAGTGGAAAACGGTGGAACATGGGCTGCACAGGACCTGCAGCCCCCCTGTGCTGTATACAGGGAGCTGCCTGGGTAAAGCACTGGGGTAAGTGGAAAACGGTCTGCTCTGACCTCTCTGGAATTGCAAGTGGCTGAACTGGGTGAACAGCAATAATAATAATAATAATAGATAAAAAGTGGTACCTGGAATCAGTCATACCGCTGACACAGGCACAATTAGAATACATCAGGATCTGGAGAAAAAAAATCTGCTTTTTAGCTGAATGTGGAAGTATATCCTGACCTGTTCATTTCAGTTAGAAACATGAGCTTTTATAGTTACCATAGCACAATAATAATTAGTGTAAAATGGAGGTAAATCTACATTTGTGCAGTTGCTTGTCTTGTCCAATTTGATATTTAATGACCAAAATCACAGGAAACAAATACTTGCAGTAAGTATCCAACAGATGGGTGTTTTGGCTGGTCTTTGATTTGCCTTGTCAACCATATTCATCCTTGAGAAGCTCGGAAGTCTTCTGCAAAGCTTCTACAAGATTTTGATGATGTCAGAATATTTAATTGGAGTAATTTTAATGTCAATCTTCGGACAAGACTGTAAATGATTTCTGCCTAAATGAACTGCTAGATCATTTCTGCAGCCTCCAATAGCTCCATAGGTGTTAGCTACCAGCATGCAAAGCTCTGTGGCAGCTGGCCAGAGAGATTTTGCTTTTGAGCAGGAATCTGTGGAGCCTTCTGAACCAGCTTTTGAGGATTGGAAAAGGTTTTCTTAGAACTTGGCTTCCTGTGCAGCTAGCTGTCCATGCCATCCTGCCTGGTGGACTGCAGCAGATGTTGGAAACATGGAAGAACCTCCCATTCATGGGCCTTACAGACCAGTGGGCATCAACAGCATCAGTTGATGAGTTCCTTGCTTGCTGTAACAACTGGCAGGACATTGCTCAGCTCTTCTGTAACTCCTCAAGCACGCAGTTTGGCATCTGTGAGAACATACTTGCAAACCCCAAAGCATATTGTCTTCAGAAATGAAATACTGAGTTTCACACGTTGAGTTCCAGTAGCACCTTAAATCAAGATGTGTTCCTAAACTCTGCTATTTAACCAAATTGATGCTGATTTAGTGGTTCAGCAAAGGCATTGTTCGTGAGAGAGACTTTTCTCTTTGCACATTTGAGAGGATAATGTAGGCACACTTGAAATTTAACGACATCTAGAAATACTTCCCGGCATGGGATAGTAAATCAGTAGTTTGGGCAGCTTTTTTTGGCACCATTCTGAAGATTTTTATATCAAATGATATACCTGCATTGGCAAAGGGAAATGTCCTTAAATGTTCTTTGGAATCTCCAATATTTCTGACTTAGGGAGTGCTTACCTCAAGATTTAACCACTTAAAAACTTTCGCTCCAAGTCTGCTCCCTCCTTGTTGTCATATCCCTCCCTCATTTTTAAGTTTACATCACTCTTACCCATGTTTCTTTGGCTTACCTTGTATGGAGAACAGGTTCTATCTGTGGTGGCACAGCAGTCCAGTAAAGCCTGACTTCCCATCCTTTCCTGGTCATTCATTTCCCCGCTTCCTCCTGTGGCGTGCCAGCGCGTGTGTTTGTGCAGCCGTGTGCTGAACCCAGGCAGGGAAGTGATTCAACTGGAGAAGGAAAACCCTGCCAAAAAAGACCAACTGCCAGCATAGAGCAGTGCTGTCCTGGGCAGTTAGGCTGGCATGGGAGCAAACAGCTGCTGGAGGAAAGGTACGACTTGTTTAAATTTGTTCTTCTGCTCCAAACAGCATAGTGGAGCCACAGGCTAAAAAGTCCCGTTTTGCTGAAAAAATAAGTGATGTGTAAATTCAGGAAGGAACACCCCCCTCCCCCAACCCAACAAACAACAAAGCAACATGAGTGGGTTTCACTTAAAATGATTGGCACCTATTAGTGCATGTTCTTGTGTTTTCCACATCCTTGTGTTGATTTAGCCCAGGTCAGCTCCTTCCTAATTTAAATTAAATCAATAAAACATTCGTGAGTAAATAACACATACCCATAGCAGCAATGCTGATGAGGCTTCAGTGAAGGGCTCAATTGCTGGAGCTTACTTCACTGAGGCAAGGTTTCCTGGTGCAATCTCTGCAAGCCAGCTGGTTCGCAGGGTTTAGCCTCTTTGAGGGAGGCTGCAGGAGGTGATGTGCTGGTCCTTCAGTCGCTGCCTGAGCTTGGTGCAGCCCCCGTTGCAAACCCTGGTTAGCAGGCTGTGTGCTTCTCTGTGGACTCTGTGCTGGTGAAGAAGCAGGTGACAGATTCCTTACGGTTCAGGTATTTCAGATCGCTTGTTCTGCTTCTATAATGCTGGAGACGAACTTGCAACCACACCGTTGTTTGTCTGTTGCTTCTGCTGTACAGGTAAGAGAATTAAAATAGGTGCAGCCATTTGGAAAGTATCCTCAAAACCAAGTTACTTGTGAGGACACAATCCCATCTAGCTGGTTGCTGTTGCTGAGGAAGTTCCCGAGCGCTCTGTCCTTCCCCTTCCTCCCACCTCAGGTCTCTGCCAGCCCATTTAACTCATGGACTAGGCAAAAGCAGATGGGTTTCTGCTGTGTTAGTGATTTGATGGGCACATAAGGGAAAGCAGAGCTGCATGGCAGGGAAAGGGAATCCTCCCCTTAGGTAAAAACAGCATTCTGCAACTTAATGATACAGGTAACATGATCAGGAGTGTTGCTTGGACTGCTGATGCTGTGCATGTGGAAGGTATTTAACTACAGGCCTTTTGTTGCAAAGGCTGTCTTCTGTGCTGTCACCTAGAACACTGAAAGCTACAACTGTTGGCAGTCCTCAAGTTACTGGAATTAAGTAATTTTATATGATAATTAAAAGTAAGAATTAGGAAGAAGTGATTAGAGAGTGTATTATGCTCAGGAGGAACCTGAGGGAGGAAGCAAGCCAAGATCTATACCATTATGCTAGCAAACTCTGAAGTCCACACCACCAGTGAAACAAGGACACTCAGTTTGAGATATTTTTGAGTATCAGTATAGAGGAAGAAGTGGCTGTTACAGGGCATTTCTTTTGCCTTTGTTCTGCTTTTGGTTAGGTACCTTTGTCACTGTTCTATGGTTGTGTTTTTGGGGGGAAGCATGTGTTATCACAGCTTCTGTCTTCTGCCTTCCTTCTATAATGCACAGTGTTAAGCTATATTAAACTTTACTACTCGCAAGCCGGGCTGCAGCAAACAGTTTTCCCATGGTTTGCTATTCCGTTGGCTTCCTACAAAAGAGGTTCTCAAAGCGTAGTCAGCAGAAGTGTTTCAAACAGCTCGTTTTTAAACGCCAGCTTTACATGTGTGAAGCCAGTTGGTCTGTGTGAAACCCAGTGGCCTCTTAGAGCCTTTTAAAAACAAGGTTTACAAAAGCATCCTATCCAGGTCAAGTTCTCTGCCCGCCCTCCGGCGCGGAGAAAAACGCTGGCAAGTGCGTTGCTCTTATTCACAGCGATATCTTACAGAGCAAAAAGAGCTTCAGTACAATACACTTACACAGATAGGGGTTTTTTTTTTTAACTCTCAATTACTGTCTTCCTCCAAGATCAGTTTGCTTCCCTTACATAAGGAAAATCACCTCCAAGTTGCTTAAATTGCAGAGGGAAAGAGGATTTATGGTTACCTTAGTATACTTTGCTAAGTGTTTTTACGTGTTAAGTAGCTATTTCCACAACGGCACACGCTTTCCCGTCTATATAAATTTTGTGTAATGCTCAAAATTCTGCGTGGAACCAGGTTCTGAGCCTAAAAGGAAATAATGGAGATGACTTTTTCAGCCCTGCTCCTCTGCTCCCAGCAAGCTAATGCCTGCGCCTGAAAAAGATAAAGCGATGGAGACGGCGTGAAACCAATCAGAGCTGTTAAGCAGCAGCAATCCCAAACTGTCGGGATTTTAAATAAATGGTTAGACTCAGTTCCTGTTGCTTGGTGCTGGGCTATTTGAAATTCCCCTAGGTTTAAAAGAGGGTGGGGGGAAAAGAGTTGTGACTCCTAAAAAATGATCTCTAGGTGGGATTTCGGAGGATAATCAAGCTGTATGTGAAAATTGTGGCAGAGCAGCCACTCAGACTTAGATACATCTTAAAGCCCAGAGGAATTCCCCACTGCAAAGCGTGTGGAGCACCAGCATAACCCGCTCAGCTCACTTCTGCTGACTGCTGATGTACTGTAGCTGTTGGTAGCAGTGTTAGGTTTATGAAGTCATGTGCTGAAAAGCTGTAGAGGACCTGAAGCTTTATGTGGGGTGCAAGTGTTGGAGGGGTTTCTCCTGGCTGTGTGTGTATATTCAAGTACAGTCGTATGTGGGAAAAAATGGTAGCACTTCCTCTGATCTCTTGTCCTTAGTTCCCAGGATCCTGAAATGTAGTTAGTAAAAGTCAGATTTTGTAAATGTTTCCAACAGTCTACTGAAAATGCAAAAATCTTTATTAATTTTTTCCAAACCCTCATAACTCTGCTGAATTAGAGGGATTTTATGAAGATAGCAAAAATCCTCCAGCCACCAGAATTCAATCACGTGGTGGATTCCCAAGCAGGAAAGCTTGGTTTGCGATATGGTAGCACTGGAAAATGTCTTTTTTCCTCTCCTCTATCTTACTCTTGGGAAAATGGGAAATAGACTTGCTGCAACTTAACAGCAAAAAATGGAGATTGCTTGGGCATGCTACAAAAATGAAAATTTTCTCATGAAGGACACCTGTGGGTAGCTTTAACTAAACGAGACCAAAACTGGTTAATGCAGTGTGTGAGTGCAGTTCAGATCTGAAGAAATACACCCTAAAATTTCTGTGCACAATACATTTCCTGTGTGTCTCCTGTGGGATTGTTTTGCCTTTTCTTTTTTCATGGTGGATGCTTTGGCATTTGAGATACTGGAGGCTACAGCTGGGCAGTTTCTCAAAAATCTTAATAGAAGACATTTTGTAGTAGCAAATGAATCTTATCGATCTGTCGAACTACCAAGCCTGTTGCAGTCCCACTTGACCTGGTGTAGAACCTTACAAAGAGAGTAAAACTCTGGCTCAGTGTATACAGCACCTGCTGTGGGTATATTTTAAAGCGTTTTCTTCTTATAAGACATTTACTCCAGGGAGACTGTACTTGTAGTGACCTTACCTGACTTCAGCTGGAATTGATTAAATACTCCTTTAGTAAAGAGCAGTTGCAACAAGCTGTTTCCCACTGTGCCACTAGCATACAGCCAGGTAGTAGTAAGCTGAGAACAGCGGCTTTGCTTATAGGTGGTAGAGCAGCACTGGTAGTGAACACTGTTCCATAGTGTTTCAGTGCAAGCAACATCTCCCAAGTCTCAGGGGAACCTTTTTTCCAAGACTGGCCCCTGTGCTAGATCAAAATGTGTTCTCAGATGGTTTGTGACTAGCTCGTATTTTTGGGAGTGAGTAATAAAGATCCCAGTGGGCTATTGATGCTGGAAGATAGAAATTAATTCCAGGCATTGCTTTTAAGGTTGTGTAAGATGAATACTGAGCAGTCTTCATCCTCCTTCACCATCACCCACTGCCCACTTATTTACAATCTGCTTCACTGTGGTGGTTTCTTTTCTTTCCTTGCTGAATACAGATGCAGCTGGAATACAAAGTCTCATTAGTGTCCTGCCTCTAGCCAGATGTGGCTCTGCAGGCGGGGTAGAAAGCTATGAAATGCAGAGAAGGGCTCATTTGAGAGGGAAGCAGAGCACACAGAAATTATTTCAGCTCTGTAAAGCACAGAGGCACAGAAAAATGATTTGGTTTCTACTATGGATCTTAAATGGTTTTCCCGATTGTAAATCTCCTTTTAATAATGCTTGAACAGTTCTGCTGCTTGCAAATGTGGAGCATCACGGTTGAACCTTCATTTATTTTCTCCGTGGTTTTTTTCCCCCTGAAAAAACTTCTCTACCTTCAAACACACATCTCTGCTCTTGCTACTCTGAAATTCTTTCACCCTGTTCTCAAAAGCATCTGAGTACAAGGGCGTGCAGAACCTGCTTTGGCAGGGGAGTTGGGCTCAATCTCTGGCGGTCCCTTCCAACACCTACAACTCTGAATGCAAACCAGGAATGCAGGGTGGAGAGTTGGAGGTAGGGAGCAGCAGGACCTACGTCAGTACACTTCAAACTGGAAGGGAGGTTGAGGGAGGACTGTGAAACAAACCCCAAATCGTAACAGCGTGGTAAAAAGTAAATAGGGCTGAGAGAAAGGAGCTATTTTATCTTTTCCACCCCACCTAAGAACCTGGCATCTCAAGCCAGATGCACAAAGGTACTTCAGACAAAGCTGTTAGGCTTGTGGAATGTCCTTCCGCGGGATGTTGTGGAGGCAAAACTGTAAATGGGGTCAAAAAGTAATTAGATAAACTTATGTAGGAAAAAGCCATGCAAGGCAATCAAGGACAGGGAGGCCATTTCTTTCTCAGGAAGTCTCTTAAGCTGCAAATTGCTGGCAATCATCGGGAGAGGGTTTGGAGAAAGTGTTGCTATTGATGCCTTGATGCTCTGGGCTGCTGCCAGAAGCAGACTAATGGACAAGCTGGACTTGTGGTCCCATTTGCTGGGCTGTCAGCATCTGGTAAACAGCTTTTGTCCTCTCTGGGGCTTTTCTTGGGGTATTTATGGTTCTGCTGATCTTCTTTTCAACATATTTGATATTTGGCATCTCTGCTTAATCTGCAGTTTGTTACCTCTCTTACTCCAAATGTCATCGGCTGAATCGCATCATCCCTTCTTAGATGAAGTCTGTTATGGTCCGTTAATACTGACTGTGAGGTAATCATTTACCCCGCACAGATGGATCACTCTGATGCCACAGCTGACTCCTCTGTCCCTAAATTTGTGCTTAGGAGGAAAATGTTTGAACAAGTCACTCGTTACTTCAGCTTTCCTAATTTGGAGTTTGATTCTGAACTAAAATATAATAAAATCATCTTCTGGGGGAGCAGTTAACAGATTTCTCTGTAGCTGTGGCCACCGCTTTACCGAAGCGTAACGGTCATTCAGCTCATCTCTCCCCAGGTAGTTTTTTAAGCTAGTTGAGCCATGTCACTCCGGCCCCGTGGCTGCACCAACCTGGCAGATTGTTCCTGTCCAGCAGCAGTTCTTGGTTTAGATCTAGAATTCCTCCCTTACTGCTGTTACCCCCTTTCTGTGTGCTCCCAACGAAGTGATTCTCAGGCATGGGGGTTTTCAGCTGTGCCCGCTATTAAGTAATGACAGTAGTATTTTACTACCCTACCTTAACTTGGTGATAGTGTTCTTTAACTGAAGTTTTCAAATAAACATTTTTTTCTGTAGTAGGAGAGTTTAGAATTGAACCATCCAAGGTTCCCCCTTCCCATTCGAGTTCTTACATTGACACAAGCATGTAATTCTTACATTAAGTTTGATACTAAGCTTTAGTCTCCCCCTTTTTAATACATTTTTTGGGAAAGTGCCCTGTCGTATTTAAAGCATGAAGTGATCCTGCAGCTCTGCTGTATTGTTAGTCTAACAACAAGCCAGAACTTGAGTAATGCTTGCTCTGTATTGTCTGCTGTCCTTGCCTGCTGCCTTATTGCACAGTACCAATTGTTTCCAGCCTGCAGCTGGATTATACAGCTCAATCTGCAGAGCTGCCAAAACCACTTAATGCCCAACATGTCTCTAGGAAGAGCTTAAAGAAATTATCCTTTTTTTCGGGGTTTTTTTTTGGAAGATGAAGATGCTTCAGATGATGGTCCAAAATGTCCCTGGTGTGTTCAGTATGCCTGCTGTGGCAGAGTGGCTCAGCAGTTGGTTTTTACCAGTGTGAAGGGATGTGTCACATGCTGAAGAAAGGACAGACATTGTGGGTCTCATGCAAAAGAAGTTCAGGTAACCTTGGCGGGGGGGGGTAAATTTGAACCATTGATTATTTGCTGGATTTTGTCATTTAAATACCCAGGATGTATTTTCACTTACTGTTTCAGAGGTATTAAGGGCTTCTTGCAGTTCCCCTATTATAGCTCTATTTCTGTCAGTATTTTTAAACTGCAGCCACAAGTGGCTTAAAATACTTGAGGAGATAGAAATGACCTAGTGAGAAATCACAAAGCCTATTTTAATGCCCTCAGAACTTTGTGGCAGGGTGGTACTCCTAGCGCTGGCTGCTCTAAGGTGGCTTTTCAGCAAATACTACCACTTTCCTTAAGTTTGTCAGGGTTCAACTAGATTTTTATCTGCAGACCTCTATAAATGTTGACCTACCTTGAAGGTCTGCTTATACCATTGACTGACTGAACGGTTCTGGTCATTGCAATGTTCATTTTCTAGTGTTCTCTTGCTAAGTCGATCCTGGGAGTATTTGTTGTGTTTCTTGGTCTTCCAGCTATACAGACCAATACAGTTTGCTTTCCACTTGCTTTAGATTTATATACTATGTTGCTGTCTTTCTCATTCCAATGTCAAATGGTACTTCATCGAGCAGTCAAAATGTGTGGATTGGCTCTTATCTCAAGCTTAATTTAATCATCATATATGTTCTTAGACATACTCGGCCTTTGATCTGTTTCATTTATCTCAATGCCTGCTTTTTAGTAAAAGTTTAACAAATTATAGCGATATGTGGAAGATGTTTGAGCACAGCCTTTCCAAAACCGTTTTTCTAAAGATCCCTGTGAATTCTTGGCCAGACCAGCCCTAAAATAGCAGTGTTATAAATTGTTAAAGCTGGTAAAACTATTGAAAAGGAATTTGGATGAATGGCCCATGTACAGAGCTTAACATTTAAGTAAGGATTCTATGTCTGACACTCACAAGTAGAAAAAAAATCAGCTAAATCATTTCTCTCCTGCTTCCTGCTGAATTAAGTTTTCTTTGTCTGGCCATAGCTGTGGGAAGAGCTCGTTGCAACGCATCCCTGGAATTTTCCAGCTCTGTCCGGGACGCGCTCTGCTTGCAGCCACGAGCCCTCTTCTGGGGCATGCTGGCTTTCTGGGCTCAAGCGATGCTGTGTCTTAAAGCTTGAGTCAGATTTCTGGGCTAAGTACATCTGTGGGAATGTGCACTGCAAAGGGTTTTTCCCACCATGGGAATTCTTACTAATGATTTTTTTTTTTATTGCCATCCACCACAATTTTTACAGGAATTTTATAACGAGCTAGCTCTGATAAAAAGTCTCTGGGTTGGACAAAACACATCCCAGCTTCCTGCCACAGCAGTACCTTATGTCCAAAATGCTGGTGATGCGCTTGGTTCAAGGGACATGTGGGATTGAGAGAGATGGATTCTCTGTCTTAGTGCAAGGAAAGACCAGGCTGTGTAATGCATCAACAGCACATAGAATCATAGAATAGAATCACAGAATTGTAGGGGTTGGAAGGGACCTCGAGAGATCATCAGGTCCAACCCCCCTGCCAAAGCAGCTCCCTAGGACATATCACTCAGGCGTCCAGGCGGGTCTTGAATATCTCCGGTGTCCTATCTCCACAGACCACTGAAAAGGGGCTGGCTGATTCCCCCTGCATCCCCTGCTTCAGATAATTATAAACTTTAATTAGGTCCCCCCTTAGTCTTCTCTTCTCAAGGCTGAAAAGCCCCAGCTCACTCAGCCTCTCCTCATAGGGGAGATGCTCCAGACCCTTAATCATCTTCGTAGCCCTTCTTTGGACTCTCTCCAGGAGATCCCTGTCCTTTTTATACCAAGGAGCCCAGAACTGGACACAATAGGTATGTGGGTATAGTGGCACTGATGCTCAGGCCCTGCGATTAGATGGGTTGCAGAGTTCTGCCTTAACCCCGCTGCTCCTTTTGAAAGCCATGCACTCAAGAAGGCGGCGTTAGGATTCACGTTGGATTTACTTTGCTCCTCAGAGTGGAGCTGTACAGAAGTTCTGTCAAGATGCTGGAGACAGTCCATTGGCTTTTGTGTGTGGTATTAACCTGTTCAGCAGGCTTAAAGCAGGAAATTCACTCTGCAGTGCTTTACATGAACAGATTTCATGAGCAGAACGCCATACGTGCGTTCAATCTGCCAGTTCCTCTTCCTATCGAGATTCAGGAAGATTTTTCTGGTCACCTTTGTCATACATGCCTGAGCATTTGGTCCCATGGGGATGGTACTTGAAGCTGACTGCCGCAGTCTGTGGCAGCGTGTTGATGGTAGGCTTGTTGGAGATGCAGCCTTGGAGTTACATCGGGAAATACGGTGCTATTTCACATCTATCTTTGCTGAACAGAATCCAGGGACCCAACATTATAGATTCAAGAGCAAGAAAATGGCATTTGCCACAGGGTGTAACTTCATTTTTATGGTCCCGAGCATTCTTTTGTATTGCAGTTTTGTCTACATATATTCATGATTCCTTGGGGGGGGGGGTGGGGGGGTGGTGTACGAAGAGGTGTGGGGGTTTGAAACGGCTGTTGTTGTTGTTTCTAGCTTATATAAATATATACTATGTAAAGATCAGAGGTGACCTGAAAAGAGGGTTTTTAAGAGATATTTTTTCACCCAAATTACATTTTTTCAAATAAAAAGATGATAAATTTTAAGTTTGTTCTCCCAAACTTTGGTTTTATTGAACGTTCTTATTTTCACAGGAGATCTTACTCTTGGCAGGCTTGCTGATAAGCCAGTGGAGCAGAGTACGTGCTAACGAAAGTCATTGTAAGCATCTCAATAAAAACCTCTCCTCTGAGCTGATTGCACATGTACTCCCTCTGTGGTTATTTCACTAACTCTCCTGAGAGATTCCAGGATAATTTTCAAGACCAAATCTGCTTTTTTCATACTGTTATTTGAAAATATGTGTGGATTTTCCTTTAATGTCATTCCTTTCAGGTCTACTTTGTTTTTAAATTTTTATTTGCATATAAAATTTATGGAGCTAGATTACAGCAGTGCTGTTTCTAGTGCTTCTGAAACCACCTTTAAAGTCTTGCATGATCTGTCAGCTCAAATTATCACGTTTGCGTCTTTCTTTGTAGAGCCTGTGCAAGTAAAATAGCCTTAATTTGTCTACTATTTTATGGAAAATTTCAAGGGAAAAGATAAGCCAATTTGTTCGTGATGATTTTGAAATATTGCTTAATGCATTTATTTGAAAGGCAAAAAGTTCTGCTGTGATTGAACAGGGGGGATAAAAATAGCAAATCCCAGTGTATGAAGCTGTAGAAGCCTTAGAATCATAGAATTCTATGGGTTGGAAGGGACCCCAAGGCTCATAGAGTTCCAGGAACACTTCTTCCAGATTGTATATACATATCTGGGATTCCCGTGGCCCAAGTGCAAGACCTGACACTTTGCTGTGTTGAACATCCTGAGGTTCAACTTTCAAGCCTCTCAAGATCCCTCTGGATGGCTCCTTTCCTTCTGTTGTGCCAACCACACCACTCAGCTTGGTGTCATCTGCAAACTTGCTGTGGGTGATAAAGATGTTAAAGAGCACCGGTCCCAAGACAGACCCCTGGGGGACCCTGCTTGTCACCGACCTCCACCTGGACATAGAGCCATTGACCACCCCCTGTGACACTTGGATATTTAAACCATGGCTTTTTTGCCTTCATAAATATGAAGTGCATTTCCTCTATTAAAAGACTGCTTTGAGATGAGTAAATTCATTCTCTGTTACTCCTCCAAAAGTTAAGGTGGTGCCACGCTTGTGCAAGTGGGCAAACACTTCCATAGGAATGCTTTGGAGGAGAAAACACAACAAACCCAAGCTGGAAGGATTTTTGCCATTTTTCATCAGTGGTGATGTGTCCTGCCATGTGCTATGGGCAGAAGTTAACCCATTGTGATGAAACCCATGGTGGCAATGCCCGTGTCTATATGTGTAAGTGAAAAAATGTGTTGTAGGAGGAGTTTTCTCTCTTTAGGGACTAAGATTTAAGCTTCTGAAGCAGCACACACAGGCTTATAAAGTGAAGGAGAGGACTGCAAAGTATGATGTACTTGAACTGATGGATGGATCTTGCCTGGGATGGCTGATATGTGTACAAACAGTGCTGCTGTGTTAACCCACTTGTAAAAGGCCTGCTAAAGAGACATGATTTAATGAGTGGAGGTACATGTAAGCAAACACACGTGGTGGTCAGGGTTTGTGGTGAGGTGAGTGCAGGATATTGCAGTGACAAGTGGATTCTGAAGGACTTTTTAATCAAAGGAAGTCTGAAGCCCATGACTTTTGGGTACAAAAACTTGTGATAATTGTCACGTGTGAAGAAAATTGCCCAAACCCTGCTACCATACCTCAGCAACGTTCCTCCTTCTCTTGGCACTGAGGAGATGCTGTAAGGAAATAATTCTTTGCATGTCTCTTCCTTCTGTCAGTCCATGATAATGACGACCTTGCAACTCTTCTGCAGTGGTAACTTGCAGTACTTAGTGAATTGTGGCTGTTGTCAGATAAATTGCATCGGTAAAAATCTTTCTGATCCCTAAAACTGTCATTTATCTTCCCATTAAAGAATATACATCTTCTCCAACTTCCATTCTCCCCCTTTAATCTGTAAAGCACAGCATATGATGCGGTTTCTTTGTTGATTTTCAGAGATAATTTTTAGCCTGTCAAAGACCTTCTGTCTCAACAACTTTTGAAACAAAGATTTTTAAATAAATGATAAAGTGCAGCTGCCAGATTACCAGACATAAAAAAAAACTGGAAGGGGAGGATCTCGCAGATGGTTCTAATAAAACTCTGCAAACAGCAAAGGAGTGTGGTGGCGGGTGGGGGAGCGGATTGAAATTCAAATTGTAATCCCAGTGCAAGTTTGGGGTTTAGCCTGTGAAAGAAAATTGCACAAACAGCCATTTGAGGGTTGGGGTTTGGGTGGAGTTTTTATTGTTGCTTTCAATTTTTCCTGTAGCTAGAGTGCGGCTCATTTTTCCATCTCCCTGTATCCCTGTGTCCCAGTCGCTACCTGAGGCTTGTGCTGCTGGACCAGAGAGTCCTCTACAGAGCCATGTTCATATATCTATACAATTTTTGTGAGTGTGAAATACCATAGAATCCCAGAGTGGTTTGGGCTGGAAGGGACCTCAAAGCCCATCTAGTCCCACCCCCTGGCACGGGCAGGGCCACCCCCACCAGCCCAGGGTGCCCAAAACCCCATCCAACCTGGCCTTGAACCCTGCCAGGGAGAGGGCAGCAGAGGTTTACAGTAAGTAACAGCCTAGATTTTCAGAAGCCATTGAGGTGGGAATTTTTCCTTCTTGTTACAGCAAAGAACGTTAAAAATGATGCCTTGTTGACAGGTGCTGCTCCTGTTTGTCTTCTGTCCTGCCTCCTGTGCAGCTCTGTGAACTGAAAACGGGTTGGGTTTTTTTTTTTGAAGCTGAAACCCTCTTCCAAGCTTTAATTTGTTCCTTTAATCTAGAAGAAGTTTGTACTACATGATTTATTCATAAGGATGGATGACTAGTAGTACCTTCTGTCATCTTTCTGCTAAATTTCTCCTCTTTATTAAATCGTATTAGGTCTGTAATATTAGGCCAAAAATTCATCAATAAAAATTGTAGTAGGAAGGATGTAGCTGAGGGGCTGGATAGTCCCCAGTGGTCTCAGAATTAGATCACTAGTTCTTCTTGACATGACTCTTTTGATTTTGGTGGAGGATGAAGCTACTTGCTTTTTGGGTTTAACCGTTTCAATTCAGATGTGCCATGTTTGATATCTTCATCTTAGGTTTTCATCGTGGTATCTCAGGGGAAGGTATTTTACTTGGTAGAAGAAAATATGCTCCTGACACAGAAACTCAAGGTCATGTCACATCCAGGTACAATTGGCAGGTTTATGTCCTAGAATTTCCCTTTGATTACAGTGTATTGTCTCCACCTTCCTAGGATGGTTACCGCAGCGTTAAGATGTAGTATTTTTTGTTCTGCTGAGTGGCTGCTAGATGTATATTCAGAGTGTGGTTTTAACCTGTGCCTGGATGATCAGACTTCGAGAGAGGTAGCTGGTGGGTCTTCCCTGTAGAGAACCTTGTTTTCTCCTTGCTTCCAGAACCGAAGGAATTGGTGCCTTTGTTATTTTTCTTCTCTTGGTAATTTTTCCTTCCCTCAGTGAAAGGAACAGTGGTTTTGAGAGCACACAGACTCTTAACCTACCCAGTAGCCCTTTGGGATGTGCCTTCATCTTGTGGTGTCAAAAGCTTTTCAAATCAGTAGTTCAGGAGCAGCAAATCCTTCAAACGCGTGACTAACAGATACTTGTTTTTGTAAGAGTCCTTAAGCATGAGCAAGTCATTAAGTGCTTCCTTTCTCTCCATGAATCAGTTCTATTTTGAACAGTATATTCATGCCACATTTAATATTTTAAAAAGTAAAAAAAAAGTGTTCACTCTTAAGCTCCCTCTTTCTGACTCTTTTTCCTGTACATCTGTGAGTTGATCAGAAGCATCTCTAGAAAGGAAAGGCGCATCCCCTCTACTGATTCATTCCCTTGAAGAGCAGATGTAGTCTGGCTGTAGCATTTCTTCACCCAGGAGACAATTTGGGAGTGAAGAAGCTATTCCTCTCCAAAACCAGAAGGCATCCCTCCCTATTACCTGATCAACCATCAGGTAACGCTGTCGCCCGAGCAGCCTATCCGCATGTGCAGTAATAACTAGCAGCAACGTGACCTCATGCTTGGCTGATACAGGCAATTTGAGAATAATCTGCTTCCCCTTCTCTGCTGTGTCATGTGGAAAGGGTAACCGAACGTGCAGATTTATAATTGTGTATTTTTACAGGGGTTTGTGTCCAAGATAGCAACATGCTGATAGACTCAACAGCAGAAATGTTGCTAGATTCCTATTCCTTGGCAAATCTGACTGCCATACAAAAGCGAAGAGCAGTCCTTAGGATATGAATTGGGCTACATGCAGGATGCTAAAGTACCCCCAACCGATCACAGCCGTGAGTTCACTTGCAGACAACAGCACTTATAGGAAAAGTATTTCCCAAATGATGGCTTTGTTTCCTACAGTTTTTGCCTCCTTAGAGAGTCAGCAATCAGTAACTGACAGGGTGGTCTTTGAAATGCACACTTCCTGTTACTAATCGTATGATGAGGTGCCCTTTTATCCTGGGACCGTCACTCGGATTGACAGGACAGATAGCTCCTGTCTCTGGCAGTTGCTAGAAAGTAGGGGATGTTTTTCAGAAATGGCTTGTGATTCATTTGTTTAGCATTCCTTGCTCTTTGTTTTGTGAGGACAGCTTGGATAGGGCTGAGTCACATGGCAGCTCTTTTCATACTGAGGTTCTGTTGCCTGCAGCCTCTGCAGAAGGCCAAAGAAAAGAAACAGAGGGGGATCCATCTGCATCTTCATTTAGTCCATCCAATGTCAGTTGCCTGATGAATAGAAGGCAGCAGCTAAAAGGAAGGGTTTCATGTCATCTTTATCAATTCACTACAATTAATCTCTGGTACTGAGCACTGAAACATAAGGAAATACAGAGCAGTCAGGGTTTGTGCCAGGGTTTGATTCTCTTTGCTTTTGAGTGGTAAATTGTGTTTGTTAATGTACAGGGACACCTGAGTTACATAAAGCTGTGGTAGGGAATCTGTGCTGTCTCCCGCTGTGCCAGAGTTGTTGGAGTCCAGTTCCACAAGGAACAGCAAGCAAACCCCCTCGCTGCTGCTGTGCAGAGGCTGAGGAGTTTTTACAACAGTTTACAGTGCCTACACGCAACTGAAATTAGAAAATGGATGTAAACCTTGGTATTTCATTATAATATTCCAGCTCATCTCCACTAAAAGAAGCAGTACAGTGAGAAATGGAACCTCCTCTGGTTTTGTTAAGGGTTTGTTAGTTTTGGCCTGAGTTTAGATAAATTCCTGGGATAACAGTCCTGGGAACCAGGAGGACGTTATGTACGTTACTTGGTAGCCCATGGTGAGTTTCAGCATGGCCATACATAGTATGCATGTAAGGACTTGGCACAGTCAGGACTCTTGATGTTCTCTCACTGCTCTTTCTAGGGGGTTTGGAGGGCTCCATTCTCCTTTCTGTTCTTCCTCTGCATAATATTTCTGGCTAATCCCATCTGCAGAAGCAGATTGGCAACTGTCAGACCGGTTGGGAGGAGAACGTTAAATCTTCTCCTTCCAGAGTAAGATCTTGGTTTGTCTCAAATAACTGTTTGGAGGATGAGCCACAAGTTGAAGCTTAAGCCTAGATTAATGACTATTCCGTTATCTCCCTTCAGTAGGAGGGTGTTCACCCCTCTCATTAATTACATTTTTAAGCACATAATGTGTGTTTTCTGTCACGATGGCTCTTACCTCACCTGTTGCTGCTCAGCTGCAAAGCTATTTCAGTATTTTCCTTTCAGATGCCCTAAACATGTCTTGGTTGTGGTACCCATTGCCAAGGCGCCTTGCTTATGCTGCTCAGCAGTTGAGGGCTTGGCACATCACGCTCATCAGCGCTGCTTTACCGTAGCACACACTGCGTGCGCTCCCCAGGCTGGGATTTCTTTGCACGGGACTTCTGAAGCGCTTCGCTCCATGTTATCTGTGTCATTCATGATACAAATAATTTCTTTGGGCATTTGTGTTTACTTGCTTTCCAACGATTTTGTCATCCATGAAGAGTGATTGGACCTGAAGGCACAGTAGCTGGATACCAGAGGGATGGCGGGGGCGGGGGGGAGGAAGCAAAACCCAACACATGAACACCCCCTGAAAGAACTTGAATGTGTGGTCTAGATAGGCTCTGTTAGGAGATGAGCATGCCTATAAATGTGTCAGATGGTTCAGTTTCCTGGATTAAGGTGAAGGTTATTTATTTAACTAACTGGAATGAAGCTCTTCTTGCCTTGAGTTGGTTACATGCGAGCAGAAGTGACAGAAACCCGTGTGCTGTTGTCCTGTTCAAACATGTCATAGATCTGTTCTTTTTTTTTTCCCTTAGCTCATTCTTTATATTTCATTTGAAAATTGTAATTAAGAGAATTGTAGAGATTGCCTGTTCCTTTTACTAGAAGTCCTTGATTATATCAGCTAGCTTCTACTGGCTGTGCTGTTGTGTGCGCCCCAGCCCATGTTCTTACTGCCAGGCCGGTCATGGGGCTATAATAGCAGATAAAATTAAAAGGAGAGGGCAGCACTTTGCTCCTGGGGTTCAGAAAAGAAACGTGAGTGCTGAGGAGGAGGGTAGGTCTGGTGTGCCAGCCATGCAGCCAGAATCCTGAAGAGAATTCAGGTGACTTTTTATGTGGCTCTTATATCATTTAAGGGATTGGAAGGTCACTAAAGAAGGATAAACTGGCAATAAATCACACTTGAGATGTGTTGGAAATAAGTGTTGTCTGTCTTTCACAGAAGATGTTGCTGTCCTGACTGGTGGTCATGAAGAGAAGGCGGTGAAGCAGATTTGCCTGGAGAAGTAGGAAGCTTTGCAGTTTTCAGCGGGATCTACTGCCAGTAGCTGCAGAAGGCTTTGCAAAGCCAACCGTTGGCATTAGGATGGATGAAGTGCCTCAGACTTAAGAGGTAACTAATTTTTCTGGCATCTTTTTTATTTTCCTAATGCGGTATCATAAGATAACCTCTATGGATTATAGAGGGGATAGTTTTACCACTACCAGAGTTTAAATAAACGTACAAGAGCCAAACAGTGGATGAATCTGTCATTTTGAGAGTTTCATTTATTAGCAAGTTAGAATTTTACTATCGAATGGTTCACTTGATAGCTGGAATTCCTTTCTGAGGGTTCATCCCATCAGCACTGCAAAGCAATACCAGAGTTTGCTATTACTTTTTTAGTATCAGACTTCCTACCACTAAAACTGTGGTTGGAAACAAGTTGCAGAAGCACCTCTGCCTGTTTTTAGCTGCGTGGTAAGTAACTTGTCTGACTTCTGACACATCCAAAAGGACACACTTAGTACACTATGAAGGTTGCTCTCATTTCTGGTGGCAATCAACCTTTCCTCCAAAAATCTGCTTAATTTTTTCCCATTTCCTTCTTTTCTTTCCTGTTCTCCACCCTTTGACCATTCATTAATCAGGTATGAAACACTACAAATAGTTTTATCTTATACTTGAGACTGGTACTGGGTCTTCACCAGGTCAGTGTACTAGTCATGGAACACAAAAATGACATCCTTCTCATGTCAGAGTGGGAGCAGCAAGGCCCTAGCTTCTCCTAGCTATCCATTTGGCAGCTCTGTTCCTTTGTAACAGCAGGTGAAGAGTAACCAGTTGCTAAAACCAGGAAATTTTGAGGGAAAAGAGACTTCCTACACCATCAGTAGTCTGAGATGATGATTTGATGCCTTGTGAGAGACTGTTCTTGAGAGGGGACGAAGCTGACAGTATTTCTGTAACTTTTCATAGAAAAATTAGCACTCGGTTTTGGAACCTTTCAAGTGTAGCTGTTCTCTACTACCCGTCCCCAGTGAGGTATTTATTATGCCAGTGGCTCAGTGGTGGTGTAAAATTGCAATGGGAGAACTGTTAGTGCCTCAGAATAATTCTGTCCTCACCTCTGTGAAGGTTGAAATCAGGATTTTAGAAATCACTCAGTATTAATTATGACCACTCCTGAAATCCTCATGAAGGCTCCTTACATCTCTGGTGATAGCAGTCAGGCCTCCCAGCCAAAAACTTCCAGCTTTGCCCAATGGCGCCGTTGGTTGGTCTGTGGGCTGGTGGGGTTTCTCCCCAACCCATTTCCCATCTGTACTGGTTATCTGGTTGGTTGCCAGTTGCCTGTCTATTGTATTTATTTTCCCTGCTGTGTTGGTGAGGAGGCTTACAGCTGCCACTCCTCTGCAGTGGTGACACAGGAAGCTCAAACATGGTTTTCTTCTGATTTCTCAAACTTACTGCGATTCCTTGAACGTTTTTGTCTGTCCTCCATTCCTCTGTGGTCCTTTCTCTTTGTACATATGGACATGGAGATCTCTGCCTAATTCCTTTGGTGTGTCTAATGTGAAGAGTACCAGTTCTCACATCTTTATTTTGCAAAAGCTGTGGAGTTGGAGCACTTCAGTGTGCTTTCAGATTTCTCAGGACACTGGAGAGCCCAGAAATACTAGCAGCACATTTAAAAAGCAATGCTGATCTCTTATTCTCACTAAGGAAAATGCCACCTTGGCATGTCTTTATTCAGCGGTACAGGAGAAGATATAAGAACTTACAACTCTTGTTGTTTTAGAGGAGTAATTCTCAGCAAACTGCAAGGTGGTGTTTTGTTTGTTACCTTGTATGTGTCTGCCTGGCAAAGCAGCTTCTTGACGCATCCAGCCTTTGACAAAGCAGCACTAACTGTAAAATCTACCAGGGATGATGGCTTCAGCTGAGGAAAAAGGTTCCTCTAATTCTTGCTGTATTCAAATGGCTGTTACTTTGCTGGGAAAAGTGGCAGTCGGTGGCCCTGGCATGGGGATAACGGTGCTGTGATAGCTTTGTCTGCTGGACTGGGAGACCTTTAGACGCCGATCATGGAGAGGTTTGGACGAAGTACTGTGTGAGCTGAGCTGGAGAAGGCCTGCGAAGAGCTGCTGTTTTGGGCAGATCTCCTTCCTGCTGGAAATGCTCAGCAGTGCCCTAGGTGGGAACTGCCTGAGGATGCCACGTGAATGGATTCTTTCTGTCTCTGAGAACAGCTGGAGGATGTTGCATGGGAGGTGCTCTTGGCTCAGGGTTTTCAAATGGGAGGGGTTTTGCTCAGCTTGAGAAGGCATTTTTTCCGCTTGACTCATCGAGTGAAAATCTAAATGAGTGATAAAATTTCTAAAAGTAACGTTGAATCGGGTGGAATAATAAAATGTGTATTTATCACCAGGAAGGAAGAGTAAAATAAGGGGAAAGATTCAATGGCGAGGAAGTCACCACCTTCTCCATAACAATGGAAGGTGTAGGCAGCTGAACACACCTCTGGTCACCCCCTGCCCCGTGGTTCTCCAGCCGTGCAGGAATTCACCATCGGAGAGAACTTTTCCTGAAACCATTATCAGCCTCCTCTCCCACAGGCAGTGCCCACACACATTCCCATAAGGACGCTCTCTGTGGAAAAGATGTTAAGCTGTGGATGTGTCAGCATAGGTTAACTTGTCATGTAGAACGCAACCCTATGTGTGCATGAAGGGAAACTGCCTGCCGACTCCTGCAGAACCCATTTTCCCAGGAACAACACCAGCCTTTGTTTCTTCTCTTTGGCTTGGCACAGAGAGCAGGGAAGGAACGTAAATACCCGTGCTGAAGTGGAGCTTGGTGTGACTGATGTATACCGTAGATAAAGTTAGCTACCTGCAGAAGGCTGGGGGGTGGGACTATTGGCTCAAATGTATTTTTTAAGATAATAACCATAAAAAACCACTCCTTCAACGGTTTGACGTTGCCAATCTGGATTTCCTTTGTGCGTTCCTGAATGGTTTGCTGAACTTGGACTGCTGGATCAATTACTTTGTAGTTCCAGATAGAAAAAAAACCCCACGTTGGGAGCAGAGGCGTTGCGCTCTTTGTGTGTGCTGCTTGTCCAGAACAGGCCAGCTGCCTTCTTCATCAGTGTCATAGGAATCGTGGAATTATATCACTAAAGCAGAAAGAGATAAAGTAACACTTCAACCTGAGAAGAAAGATTCAAAACCCGGGGCTCTTAGCCCTTTTTCAAAAGTAGCTGAAGATACTGAATTCAGGGTGTGTTTGGGTCAGTCAAAAATAGACTGAGTTCTTCCCCCTGAGATCTGACTTGCTGGTTTTTCAGGTCCAACCAGGCTTTTTCCATTGAGGTTTAAATGTCTGAAGGTGATGATTCAAAGTGGAAACACTGACAGAGTAAGCAACGTAAAAATATTTATTAAATGTCCCTATCCACCATTCTTTCCAGAGGGCAATTCTGATGTTTTGCTGCCTTGTGTTAGTCTCCATTTTCACTGATGCTTGTCCGAAATCCAGCCGTTCCAGGTACGTTAAAAACGCTGTCCTTGTCGGTTCACCCGATAAAGGGAGACTGATGCTTGTGTGTGTTCATCACACTGGTGTGATGGCTGCCCCTGGAAACTTCAAATAAATAGGACAAGTGGAAAAATAAATCTCATCAATTTGTAGAGCTCTGGACCAGTACTGCTCTTCATTGTGAACAGGCTCCTCTATTTTACATCAAAATAGCTCTGCTGTGGTGTCGGATCTTCTAGCTCTTTGTGATGAGGTGATGGCTTGCATATTGTGGGAGCAGTAGGTTTTCAGTGACAGGTAGATGAGAGGCTTTGGTTATGGTGAGGTCTCCAATTTTCACCTGTTCAATATTCGTAACAGATTCACCCTCCCTTAGTTTCCATCACGTGGATCTTGTGTATTTTACTCTGTCGTTTTCTTTATCTGCTGTTGGGCTGGTGATAATTAGGTTGTATTTTTCATGCTGCGTCCTTTCAGTCTGTAGCCTGCTATGTGATGTGGTCTTGGCAAGAAAACAAAAAAAGTCCAACCAAAAAAGCTGAACATGTCTCAGATCCTGCTAATTAAGGGAACAATCAACTCCTAGGGTTGGAAAAGTTAATCAACACACTTGAACTTGCTGCAAATAAGAACCATTTTGTATTAATAATTTTGTTCTTGACTTGGAAAAGATTATGTATGTAGTTGCCATAAAAGATTGGGTTTTTTAGTGTCTAGATAGTCAAGAGTTACATCATATGGTAGTATTGGTGCTATGTTTTTTGCTACAAACTGTAAATCACAGTTGTTAATTAGCTCCATAGCCTCCCTGTTAGGACATGGCATATAGGCAATGATGTACATACCATACCTCTGGCCTGTCAAAGGTATGAGCATGAAGAGTGCAGGGAGGGAATGACAGAACAGAAAGCAGCTACATCTAAAAATACACCTGAGAAACAGATGTAAGATAGCATTGGGTGCTACATCAGATAGAATACATCTTCACTTCTTACAGCACAGCCCTTTCCTTACAGCACCTAGGCATGGAAGCGTGGTGTCGCACACAGGTAGCCAGTGTCGCTGTCCCCTGGTTCTGGGCAGAGCTAGATTCCCCCGTGGGCCACAACATCCACCTTGTACAGTGGGTTGCCTCAGCAATACCTCTTCTCTTGCCTCTTGCCACCAAGTAACAAATATTCTCAGGTTCAAAGGGTTTACTAGCAAATTACCCACGCTGCAACTTCTCCTTTCAACCGTTAATTTCCTTAGCGCTCTTCAGTGTAAGTCTCTGAAGAAACCTTCAGGAACAATTGCTGATGCTGCATCATTTTCCCTGCTTTCTTTGGACGAGGCAGGATTTTTCCAGCCCAATCATCACTATCTTAAATACAAACGTTAGCATATACGTTTTTATAAGCAAAAATACTTCACAGGTGAATAGATAGGGGTTTTAATGGACTTCAAAATAATTCCAAAAGTACCTGCCTTGCTTTCTTTCAGCCAAGTCTTAGATGTCATTCTTTATGTGAGCTAAGCTATTTTTTTTTTCCAAGGTGTTTATTTTTATTCCATTACTTTCCATTTCTGATGATAAAAACTCTGTGTATTCTCCAGAGGAAACCTCCTGGTTACTGTTGTGGTGCTGCTTTGTGACTTGCGTTACAGTGAAATTCCCCTTTTATTTAACAAAATCCAGGCTTTTCCCACTGAAGGTGTGTGTTAATGTGCAAACATAATTGGGATTGTTTCTTTCTCCGTGCTAGATAAGGTGTGAGGACAAATAAAGTATCAAACTAAAAGAATCCCTGTTCCAGATTGTTTGGATTTTTGCCTCCCCACCCAGATTTTTTTAAGAACACCACAAGCATGCTGCTGAGATAAGTGAAGTTTTTCTTCTGTATCGCCCTACCCAAGATCCAGCAATTACAATTAGCTTAGTTTCTCGTTGGGCTGTGTCTTCCCCAACAACTTCTGGGGCGTGTTGCTGTTTTCACAAACTTCTTTACCAGGCTAAAAGGTTTTGAGTTTTTCACAGTGTCTTTCTTGAGTTAGTAGGTAGAGATACAACGAGCTAACAAGCTACAAGATGGAGTTGTCAGGATGTGTAACAGGCTGCCCAGGGAGGGGGTTGAGTCACCATCCCTGGGTGTGTATAAAAAAAGGGTAGGTGAGGTACTTAGGACAGGACTGGGTGATCTTAAACGTCTTTGCCAACCTTGGGATTCTGTGATACACCTTGATCAAAAGCCGTGACAGAATGTTTACTCCTGATTGGTGCAGAACTAAATAGCTGTATAACTAGTCAGAGGGATTGAATCTCTCTAACAACTCATATTTTCAGGGAAAGGACTGCTCAAAACGTGCAGCGGGGAAGACAACTTTGTCTTGTCCATGCTGACTTCCATCTCCAGGTGTGTTTTTGCTGCAGATTCCACCTAACAACTTAAAAAACTGTATTTCATTACAAGCGGGAGGGATGTATCAGCAACTTGGCCTTCCAAGCAGAGCACTGGCTCTGCCATCTCTCTTGCAGTAGCTTAAGAAAATACATATTGGCAGTCAAATCAATATATTTGATTCCTGGCATTGTACTGTTTGGCTTCAATGTGCACGTAAAGCTGCTTTAGGATGAAACACAAACCCACAGATGTGAAGGTGGGGCACTGCGCAAACTGGATGTGTATTACTACTGGTTTGGGGGTGTCTTTGCTTCGTTTTGTTGTGTCAGGGTTGTGGCTTCAATGTTATTTAAGTTTGGGGCTTATACTAAGTGAAATCACAGGCATTAAGAGGACATTAAATGAATCAAAATTGACAAGTTTGTGGTTTTAAAGGAAAATATGTTTCTCCTGCAGCTACAGATGCCACCAAGTTATAGAAGAACAAATAAGCCTTACTTAACTGCATGCCTTTGTCACTGATTTTCCAGGCTTTAGCTGATAATGCCCATTAATCTCAATTTCAGTGATGGATACAGAAATTAACCTTGAATATCTGAGCGGTAGTGACAGGCTCAAGCCTTGCCTCAGTCAGTATTTGGTTAATTATTTGAGTATCACTGCAAAGGGAGCAGATTGCAGCTGGCTGTAATTAGGGCTGAATTGTTCCAAGCCTTCAAGACAATTTTTACATTCATGGGCTCTGCAGCTTTCTGTTGTCCTCATTTCCTGTAACATAAAAGTACTTGTATCTCCAAGAATTTGGGGGATGTGGGGGGGGTGCAAACAGTGTGCGAGACTGTGCAGATAAATCTTATTAACATCCTTCAGGGCCTGACTGAGAAAAATATGCACTGCAAGTTTCAGAAGAGGAAAAAAAACCCCTGCAGAAGTCATTGCCAAAAAGTGTGATTTCAGTTGATCAGAAGAAAAGGTGGATCTTCAGAAAGCACAGTGGGTTCTATAAAGTCTGAAATCTGTGCTCTGTAAATCTCGGTCTTAATTAGAGACCACCAGCCTGTGTGGGAAGGAACTTGGACAGCAAATCAGGAGCGCGTGTGACATAAAGCAGTCAGTGAAGATTCAGTAATTCAGTAGCCATGGGATACGGCACTAAAAGTGCGATATATCACATCCCATTTGTTGAAGTAAGTCTCTTTTTTTTTTTCCCTTTCCCTTCTGCTGCTGAATTACCAGCTCTGCAGTACTGGCATTTGCTTTTATGGGTGTCCTAGCTTTGGGAAACACTCCTCATCTTGCTTTCTCTCTTCAGCACTCGGGTCATTGTGCCCTGTGCTCTGTGCGGCCTCTGCTGTTATCAGCCTTCATTTCAGCTCGTGACTGAGACTAGCAAGCTGTCAAATTATTGCTCTCTTCAGGGAACAAATAGTCTTTTCTTTACAAACTGCTGAAATGCCAATAGGGAATTTTATGCACACACTAACGTGGAAGTTGTGTGCCAGGAACACTGGGGGGGAGGCAGGGGGGGAGGGAAAGAGGGGTGGACACAATTAACAGGATGATTTTAAGAGCATCTGCCAATCAATAATGCCCCAGCCCTATGTGAGGTACACTAGTCTGTACCTCGAGAACAGGTAAAACCAGGTCAGGCCTTTTTGCAATTTCCCTGAGCCACTGTCAGTTCCCAAGGAAAACATTTGGCCCAAGGGCATCTGCTGGGCAGAACAACTGTGCTAACGTGGCCCTTAGACAGCTCCTGTGATTTTAAACGACTGGAAAGGTTTTATTCCACACTGTTAAGTCAATGTCAGCCCAAGAGCTTCAGACCAGCGTCTGCCTACATGAAACAGCCAGCATGAAGCTGTTGGGTCAGCTGAAATCTGTACTGCCTACTACTTTGTAGGGTGTGGAGGGGAACTCCTCCACATCCACAGGTTGGTTGGCTGCAGTTGGAAAGCTGAGTGTGTTCAGATGTGTGGGGAGAGTGGCAGAGCCAGTGGAAGGGGTGAGGGTACGTGGAGGGGAGTGCTTTCAAATAGTTGTGCCTGGCAAACATCCTACAAGCATAAGGGCCTAAAGCAAGTTAACAGAAACAAGAGTTTTTCAAGAAAGATGTACAAGTTGAATTCCTTCTTGAATGCAAATTAAATAAATTCATCGGTAGCCTTATTTGCATGTGTCCTTCTACTGACTATCTCTGTATCTGTCTGCATTTTCCTTTCAGGCTTGGATCTGTTCAGACAGGCAGTGACTGTGCAGACACTCCTGAGCTGTAGTTAGAAAAGCTTGTTGCAATGTGGTCACATAAGTGTTTCTACTCAACTTTCCGCCTGTGAGCAATCACTCTTCACTGCTGTGGCATCGTTTGCTAGATGAACGTAGGTCATTAGTGCATAAGAGCACTTTCAGTGCTGCAAGTCTGAAGTGCAAAATACTCACAGGGGGAAAAACATTCTGAATTGTGTGTGGAAATCAACTTTGGCCGTTTTCTTTTGTGTGCTTGATTACATTTTTAATAGGTGATTAATGCAGGTTTTGCTGCTTAGACAAGAGCGCTTTACTTTGTGAACTGCTGCTGTGAAAGTTTATGTTCTCCAAGCACGGAATTTGTAATCACAGATTCTGTTTATTGACTAAAAGTAAGTCCCTTAGTACTCAGCGTCTAGGTAATTTCCTTGAAACTTCACTATGACAACAAGAGAAAAAACAGCTAAAGAGATAAGTAACTGATACCCAAACCGTGTATGTACATAACAGTTTCACCTCTCTCTATATATATTCACCTGAATATATATATTCACCTCTACTGATGGATCACTTATGCATGGTTTGATGTTAGTGAAGTGGGTCTAGTAACTAGCCCTGAGCAGAGGGAATTGATGATCTGTCCTCCAGCTCCCACAGGCCAGCCCTTCTCCTCCTTAGCCTGGGCTAGCACTTGCCCAAATGAAAGGGAGAGGGGGATTAAATTCTGTCCCTTTCTTCAGTTTTGGTTTGTGATAAGCCCTGGTGGTACGAGAGGCACAGCTGCATGGTGGCTTGTGACAGTGCACACACAAACTGGGACTAGGACAGGTTTCTAGACAACATAGCCAGAGTCCCCATTTGGCGTGTTTATATTGCGGTGGGGTCCTGACCATGGTGTGTTTTCCAAGTGCATGGAAAGACATTTCAGTTCTCATGACAAAGTGTTAAAGGTACAACTTCCAACCAAGTCCAGGAGCTCTTCAAAACTGCCTCAGCTCTGCACTGCAGTTCATGAGGTGATGACTCCTGCAGTGACCCCGTGTTCCGGACTTTCTCGCCCTGCGTGGAAGTTTAAGCACGGACCTCACCATACAGAGACCTGTGTACCTTCCAGCATGAGGGATAACGTTTCATAATTGTTGAGAGCTGAACGCTGACTGCAGTGCCTGCTAACCTCTTTGTGCAGCCATGTGCCACAGAAGAAATGGCTTTGCTGTTGAAATGTGATTGCAGTACGCTGTGATGTTTAATGCATCATTTTAATGGGACTCTCAAAAAGCCTAGTATTTTGGTACGTTATTATCTCAGACTCTGCAGTTGTTGTTTCTTATTTAAATGTCCTATTTCACTTGAGATTTAATGTAATTAGAACCAGCCTGTGGAAAAATCTTTTTCTATTATGTCTTAGCTATTGTTCCAGTCAAGATGGTAAAGCAAATCAAACAGGATATAATGGAAATGATAAGACCGTTTGCAAGAGGCAGCTTTCCTGGGGGAAGTAAAAGGCAGCACCACTTTTCATTCAGCTTGGTGTTTTGAACTGTGGCGTGTCCCTGGAACAGCTCCAGTGAGACTTGTCCAACACACCTGAGAGCAGAACCGGGGGTGCCTGCCAGCAACCTGACTGACTCACCAGGGGGAAGCCCAAGTACCACAGCAATAAGCCTCCTCTGCTATTAGAGTTGCTTTGCCAGCCTGCCCAGCCAGCACTAGGAGTACATCACACCAACTGAAGTACACCTGAAGGACCTGCGTTGGTATTAATATGCATCTCCTTATTTTTGTTCTTTAACTGTAGCACCTTGAATGGGAAGGCATGTCCAGAGGGTAGTATCCGAAAAGGTACTGCGACGACATTGATACCCAAAGGCCTAGCGTGACGTGTGTCCTCGGATGAGAAGTGATGTTCCTGGGACCGAGGGGGTAGGTAAGAGAATCTCAAAGGCAATACATGTCAGTTCCCTTGGTCTGGCTTGGAGGCAGGGGTCAAGCAGGGACAGCAGAGAGGGACCTGCTAATGTGGTTTCTGAGGAGCTCTGCATCTTTCAGAATTCATACTAGGTTCATAATTGTGTTTCAGAGCCATTTCTCCACGTCTTGACTCTTCTGTGCACAAACCACTTTGTGCCCTTTGAACAGGCATTTGTATTGTCAGCGTGTATTACAGTAATCTATATTAATTCCCAGTAGTATTGATAAACTTTGAGTCAGCGAGGCTTGATGAAGAGGCTGCGTGCCATGGAACGTAGGTGGAAGTGCCGTGCTGTCAAGGGGTGACGGCGAGATTTTCAGTCTTGCTATTTTAGCTCACAACAGCTGTGTGTCGATGGATCTGGTTTCCGACGTGCACAATGCCTTGCCATTGCCCAGCAGCCCGTTTCTCTGGTCATCCTTCACAATGGGGTTTTGAAAATGCAGAGAAGTGCAGCAGCTAAATCTGTCTGCATGCATGTGTCAGAAGCAGCGGATCAATCCTGCTTTTCAAATGCTAATGGCATAGAAATAATCAAAATTCCAATTCAAGCAATTCAAACTATGTTTAAACTTCAGATGGCATTTAAACAAAACTACCTGCAAAAAATTCTCTTGTCTGCAAGCTTCTGGTTTTGATTCTTACAGAGCACTTAGGCACTAGTTTGTCTCTTGATTTTTGGAACAGAGCAACCAGTAACTTCTTCCTCTCCCCTTCCCCCCATTCCTTTTCTGTGCTTTGAGTCCAAATGCTGCACATGAGTATTTATAAGAACTTTCAGCAAGGCAGTGCTTTGTGGCAGTGTCAGAATGTGGGTATTAAAGTACCTGGAATTTCTCCAGAGCTGTGCTTGCCCTTTATTATTTTGGGCGTGGAACTGTAGGCTCCTCAGGGCTGGGGGGCTGCAGTTGGTGGTGGTGACAAACCACAGGCATCACTGCTGTGGTCCCTGCTTCTCTGATAAAATGCTGGTGCTGAACATTGAATAAGAATGCATTTTTCATGCATCATATATATTTAAGTTGCAGAAAATTGCTAGGTAGGAATCTGTTACCTGCAGCGGACAAATACCTCGTTCCCTGCGCTTATACTTTGGTCCTGGAAGAAACAGTTAAATGTCCCCTGCTTGAAATACTAAGGCTGTAGAACAATGGAATGGCCCCAGAGCACACTCTGCAAACCCCGTGGAGCTGCCTCCTCTGAATGCAAAAAATGTTTCAGTCTTCACTTCCTCCTCCTCTGCGTGTTGTCTCTGGGTGAGCAGTGCAGCCTGTGAATGCCTAATACTGGCTGCAGTGCCTGCAAGCACACTGCACCTGGAGCGAATGGAGACAGTAGTTAATAGTGGTATTTATCCCCTTCGCATCCTTGGAGCACTTTGACCAGATGCAGCGGGTGAGCTGTCTGAGGGAGAGAAGGAAGAAGAAAGACTTTACAAATAAGCAGAAGGGAGGGGAGACTGGCCATTGCTGGTTTCTCAAAGTTGAAGATAATTTTACTACTGGGTTTGGAAGTTCCTTGCTCGTAATGTTACGTATTATAAATGCTCTCCTCCTCTTCCAAATAAACAAATTGCCATGAATTGCATGTGCTCGTGTCTGTGGAGTTACTGTTTTAATTGAAGACTTGCTTACTTAAAGTGCTTATTTAAAAGCTGGATTGTATTGTCAGCTTTGGAAGAGATTTATCGGAGTGAACAATGTGCAGGTCAGTGCGAATGCACGGGTGCTACACAGCACATGATGGTGAAACGTCCCCGTTGTTGGTACAGCAGAGCCACTGCAAAGGCAACAGTGGGAATGGTCCCGAAAGCCATCGCTGTGGGCAAAGCCCCGTGAGCTCATGTGGAGCCAGTTGCCATCGGTACCCAGCAGCACCTAGCTGGGCTTTACTACATCGTTAGTAGCGATGTTTGGACAGACTGGTTTTTGCATGGATCTTGTTTAAACATTCAGTGAGTTTACCTCTTCCCTTGGGATAAGCTGGCTGCCTAAATTATTTCTCAGGTGCTTCATTGCTAGTACAGTTTTTCCTTTTCCTTTTTTTTTTTTCATGATGTCAGGTCAATTTTAAGTCTTCTTTTATCTGGTTGCAGTACTTCAGCTTTCTGCCTCTGATGTGTCTGTCTACGTAGATCTCAACCAAAGATCTCAGAAGTGTTCCAACGGGTTTTGAGCGGCTTCCTTTTTTGTGGGGGTATTTAAATCTGCACAATAGACACTTCTGTGCTGCTACAGTATGCAGGCAGCACAGGTGTATTGTTAGAGAAAGCACTGCTTATGTGACTTTACCCACTGCTGTGCTTAACTTTCAAAGAGGGATTGCAATCTTTACCAAATGTTTTGAGGACAGGGATTTTTAGAATCATTTTCCTGACTAGGAAAGGAGACCTGCGAGAGACTGTATCAACCAGCAGGTTACGTTGCAATTAAAGCTGTCTGCTGGCATTATTACATTTCTCCCTGTATATTACAATGAAGGAAAATACTGCTCTGTTGTGCTTCAGTTCCATTTGCGAAGCTTTCAAGCCAGCCACTCACCACAGAACCCTTGAACATGTAAGACTCATGACTTGGTTACCACTGTAAGTACTCACCTGAGATCTGTGTAGTAGCAATGCTGAATCTTGGTCTTACTGTCCCATGTGTGCATCTACTGGAAAACAAAGGCAGTGTCCATGTTGTTCTGGGATAACATCAAATCTACACAAAGAGCTTAAAAAGATGTCAGTCCTTAGACAATAATAACAGTGAGGGCTTTTGAATCACACGCTTCATTGGGAAGATTGATATTGGACTTTAGCTTTTTTTTTTTATTGGAAATTAGCTTGACAGGTCTTAAAAACTTTGTTCCTCACATTTTTAGAGTGTGAAAACAAAGTGTGCACTAGGAAAAGGACAGGGGTGCCAAGCAGTGTGGTTCTGGACGTCAGTCAGCTTCCATTTGCCTGCGGATCCTGGCATGTTACAGGCGCACAGGGATTTGAGGAAGAACTTTTATTACTTTTACGTAGCCTTAAGCTAGTTCTTCCATTACACGCTACGAAACAAAACTCAGTACCTTCCTTACAGGTGGTTACTACAGCGTGGCTCCATTGCTAAAGGGAACACAGGGCTGGTACAAGGAATTTGCTTTTCCCCTCCTTCAGCTCAGCCCTGCTCACATTAAGGATGATGTTGCCTGATTTCAGCAAGCAGCCGTCTTGTTCTCCCGGTGAAGTCTCCCTCCTGCTCTTTTCCTTCCCAGTTCTTATTTCTCCAAGTTTTAGCTTGCCATTAAAAGAGTACATTGGCTGAAGAGTGAAAAGGGAATTTTTCCAAGTGGTGTTACTTGTGAAAGGCGATGTATCGCCCACACGTCCCAAGGCGGTGACTGAAGATCTCGTCTAATTTGTCTTACTTGAGATTTAAGCGAAATCATCTGCTGAGTGTTTCACACTCCGCGTGCATTACGATTCACCCAGCCTTCTCTGCAAAGAGAAATGCCAGAATAAGACATGGTTAATGTCCCAGGCTCTTATGTGTAGAGAACAAATTTAACATAGGGCGTTAGAGATAGGGGCCTACAGTCTATCTGCTGACTACACAATGCTAATTAGCATTATGAAACCATCCTTTTGTTAATCATGTTGAATTATATCAGCCTCGGAAGAATTCTCTGCTGGAACAGAAGTACAGCCTGTCGGTGCTGAATTGCATTTGGCAAATGCGGAGGGCTTGGCAGGGGAACGGCAGTCGAAGGGCGCAAAGTGGCACCACCGCTCGAAACAGTGTGAGTATGCTGGGCTGTGCACCTGCTTCCTGACACCAGCCTGCCTGGGAGAGACTCGGGGCGTAGAGCACAGCAGGGTCAGCTCAAGCACCAACATGTCCTTGAAGGTGGCATCTTCAGGATCTTCCTTTGGCAAACCTAGGGGTGAAGGTAAACAAGAGGTCCTATGAAGCTGCTCGGTACAGCCAGGGTGTTGTGACTTCCCACTTGTCCTTTGCTCTGCTCTGGTACTGTGTGGAAGTAAGGGAATTTATTCTTCTCCCTGGAGAAAGAAAGGTTTCCACCTAGCACGAGTTCTTCTGTTAATATGTACTTTGAGAACCAGCGCAGCCCAGTGCAAATCTGCTCCAGGTTCTTATGAAGCATCATGGGCCAAGTCCTCCAACTGCATACAGGTGTGATAGGCAGCTGATTAAACATCCTGTTACTGAATTCCTTCATTTCTTACCACATTCTGGCATCCCAATGTAGTTCTTCTACCTTCAACTATGACATACTACAATTTCTATCAAAATTAAGGCTTTGGGATGACTGTCAACAAAGTTGGTTTCACCGAAAGGCAGATGACTTGGGAAAGCTGGCGCTCATCTGAGTGATGGTTATAGGAGAACTGATTTGGGTAGTGGGTACTTAAAACAGCCCTGGAAGGTGAAATTAATAGTGAGGAATTTTCTGGTTATGCCAAAAAAGTGTTTCTCTAAGTCTTTGTGGAAATCTGAAGAGTTAAACCTTGAATCTTTATGCAGATTACTCTGGGTTTTTTTCTGTTGAGTAGCTGGCTGGTACTATTGCAAACAAAGGCTTGCTTTTTGAAATAGCTTTAAAAAATCAAATGCTAATTTCTTGTATTTGCAAAGCCACATGTCATCTTTTCGTCATGCCTCTGTACGCCTTCTCTCTAGATGCTGAGTTTCAGTGAGCTGTGTCTAGGTATCCTCCTTGACAAGTACGTGAAATGATAAATTAACTTACAAATGTCATATGTTTTAATTTCAGATTTTGCTGTTTGTGGAATCCCACACTGGTTTGGGCTGGAAGGGACCTCAAAGCCCATCTAGTCCCACCCATGCCATGGGCAAGGACACTCTCCACTAGCCCAGGGTGCCCAAAGCCCCATCGAACTTGGCCCTGAACCCTGCCAAGGGTCCAGGGGCAGCACTAGCTTCTCTGGGCACCCTGTGGTAGGGCCTTCCCCCTCCCTGGGAAGGATTGCTGCCTCCCAGCTCATCTCCATCTCCCCTCCTGCAGCTGAAGGCAGTTCCCCTTGGTCCCTGCCCTTGACACCGGCCCCTCTCCAGCTTTCCTGGAGCCCCTTCAGGGACTGGAAGGGGCTTGGAGGTGTCCTGGGAGCCTTCTCCTCCCCAGACTGAACCAGCCACAGCTCCCTCAGCCTGCAGTGAAAATGCAGTATATATTATGTAGATCAGGACTGGCTGTCAGTGATAGCTCTGAAACTGCTTGCAAGTAGGACATTGTCACCAAGTTGGTATTAATCTTTGTCATAAAACTAGTCAAGATTTTTTTATGAGTTGTCTGAAAGAAAATGTAAATAGGGAGAGCAGGAAGCTTGAAAGCAGATACTCAGTGATTGCTTAGAGAAAAGGCTCGAGCAAGTAATTTCTACCTCTTACGTGCAATTGTAAAGTGGGAATAAAGAGCTTAAGCCAGGCTTGTCTGACTGTTGAGAGAAGTGAAGATCCTCAGAAGCTTGTGGAAGTCCTGACCACCCCGTTACCATGAGTTCTGGATAACAGTCTGGGCTTTAAAGGGCATTTCCTGCACTCCACATGATGAGGAATCCATTTCCAGGGTGGGAAGGGTTTGTTTCCACTGTGTTTGCCACCAGCGTGAAGCTCCAGGAGTGCTGTGTTGTCTCTTGGAGAGTGACAGAAGTCACTGATGATTAAAGGTTTGAGCAGCTTCTTTTCTAGAGAAGACTTGAGAGCTCAAATTGCTCATTTTTTTAAATTAAAAGCAGCAATGTAGAACCCATAGTACTTAGGTGTGGGGGCAAAAGGAACAAGTGCCACCGTGCTGCGTAGCAGTTGCAGTTACCATCACAGTTCCCCATTTAACTCTCAGTTGGGTTCCCATGTACTGTTTATGTAATGAACATATGCCACCATGTGCAGCTAAGCCAAGTTTGAGCCCATGACCTTGAAACCTGCCACACAGATCTTTGCCATAGCAATGGTGAGATGAACCGGTACAGTGAGCACGTAGGCTCTTCTGTGGACTCTTCTTGGGAGGGGGGCCTGGCTTCTTGCGCACAGTGGTGATGAAGCAGTGTTGGGCAAGCACAGATTGCAGGGTGCTTTTTCCTCGTTTGACATAGTACTGACATCATCTCCTGGCCTGTCCATGGAGACTGAGCCCAACAGGGAGCAGTGGCAGTGCTACTGCCTTGAATTTGGTACTATGTTCTCTCCCAGGCATCCTGGGAGATGGGGTTTAGAGATCTCTGGTTGGCAGGGGTGTAACTGCACAGGGATTAACGGGGTTCTATCAAATCTGGTCCTGCACAGTGGTGGACACAGAACGATTCTGCGTGCTGGTAAGGAGTTCAGTTGGGTGGGATTCAGCTTTTACCTTCAGATCCCTGTAGGTGAGTCAGCGGTGCAAGATTAGAACATTCACATTGTGGGCTTTTTCTGGATAGAAAAAGCATTGCTTTTTTAGGATTCTGTCAAGCAAAATTGAAGCTTGGCAATCAACTCCTTCAGGAAAACATTTGTATCTGTAGAGAAGAACTAAAGAAAGAATTTGAGTACCATTTCTGAAAACAAATGTTCATGTTGATTTTCTTCCTCTTGCCTTAGCTAGAGCTTGTTTACAGCCCTTGGGTTGTGTTGTTCCATACTGTGTCCTGACCCATGAACAAGCGCTGGCTATGTTTCAAGCTATTTACTTTCAAGTATGATCAGCAGCCTCTTAATTAGTATCAGAGCACTCCGACGGCGTGGCTGTCCTAGGTAGAAGGAACAGCTTTGTGGGCACCCTGGGCTGGCAGGAACGCTCAGAGCAGTGGGGGGCTGCTAGGCTCGCCTCAGGATGCTGTTGCTCTTTGTGATAAGCCACCTCTGGTTTCGAAGCAGCAGGATGCTCCTGCTGCCCTCAGAGGGGTGTAGGGTTTGCCGGCATGAAGTCAGCACGCTCGGAAGCAGTAAGCCGTTCCTTCTTTCCTTTTCCTCATCTTGCAGCATGAAAAATAGAGGTTTGCATACTCAATAGGTTCAGCCATCTATCTCTGGAGATGAAGGCTAGCTCCTCTCACAGAGAGCAGATTGCCCAGCTGTGGAAAACACTCACTGAACGTAAAGATAAAAACTAAAGCGGAATTTCTAGTGTGTTCCCTTTCATATTCTGTCCTGGTTATATTTGCTGATGCCTTCACTGCATAGCTCTTCCATGTAGGGATTATTTTGAAGTATGGGATCAGACTGAAATAAATCACGGGGGGGTGTTGGGGGGGGTGTTGGGTGTTTTCCCCTGCCCTCTGATGTATCATGGGGGTTTTAGCAGCCTACGACGATGCTTTCTGACTGGTAGATGCCCTGTATTGTGCTGTTACTCCTTGTCTGTCACCATGGAGGGATACAGCTGCACCACAGAGCTCCTTCCAAGGAACCTGGAACCCTGCTGTGTGGTGGGCTTGAAGATACTGCGAGCTCCAGTTGTTAGGCTAAAGAGCATGATTCTGTGGAAACTAGTGGTTCCTCTCTGTGGTCGGATGGGGGTATTGATTTTCTCAAAAAAATCTGTTGGATCTGTTTCCACACCACTGTTTTCTTTTGAACTTCACCAGTAAACAACAGTATCTTTAACCTTCTGACTTGCAGCTTGTTACTCATTTCATCACTGGGTGCGGGTTAAACTTTCTTGCCTTCATCATTCCTGGTAAAGTATCTTACTGGGATGGGTAAATGGCATGCTAATTCCAAGAGTAGTCTGAGTGCGAATAAGCTGTTTGAATTAGCTTTGATGGCCAAAAATCTACCTGTAGCTAGATTCTCAGGAGTATCAAAGAGATCCTCAAATTAGAATGTCTGTATTGGATCGTAGATGCAAGGGATGGGGCAAAAGGAGTTCATCCAGAAGAAGGCAGTGGGAGGAGATGGTTGCTGTGGAATCGAACCTGAAGGAGGCTTTGCAAAGACTTGGGCCCTTTCAGCCACTTGCTCCACCAAGCAGTGAGTGAGATATCATTATGCAGCTCAGTTTTATTATTATTTTCCACCATAAATTAATGGGGTGTGTGTCTTCAAATGTTTAATTACTATTTATTCTAGTTGTAGAGAAAGATCCCTTTTCTATCAGTCCTTTGCTGCTGTACCCTGATTTTTCTGCCTCATAGTATGACGAGGTTCAAACAGTACTAATCCTCTGTAAGGCTTCACTCTGGCCTCTTCCTTTGTAGTTACTACCATCTTACTCATTGCTACCGATTTGTGTGGATCATTGTAAGACAACAGCTACAGTACCACCCAGTCACTCAGCCCCAGTAGTTTATAGGCTATAGCAAACATGAGCACATAGCCATTAGAAGGAGAAATGAACTCAAGGAGCGTTTCCAGGGCTGAGGTCTGAGCCTGGCAGGAGAAGTGAAAGGTCTTGTCCTCAGGATAAGAAAATAATGGCATGTGAGTATTGTTTCAGTATTTGGTTGCTTTGCTACATCAGACTAAAATTGCAGGATCTGATAAGGCAACACCAGCATCTTGTTCTTCCCAGAGATTAATTTTGAGACAGTCCTTGCAAAAGAAAGGCCCGTATAGGTGAAATCCTAAGCAGAGGGGTGGTAGGGTGTGTAGTGCAGGTTGGGTGGAAGGGTATGGACGGGGAATCTGTTGGAGAAGGATCTGTGGGCATGAAGAGAGAGGCAGGTGGCGCAGGATTTCATCAGATGGGTACCTTGTGCCCATCACAGCACCAGGAATTGTCCCCCAGGATCATAGAATCATTGAATGATAGGGGTTGGAAGGGACCTCAAGAGATCATTGGGTCCATCCCCCCCTGCCAAAGCAGCTCCCTAGCTCATTGCACAGGTCGGCATCCTGACAGGGCTGGAATATCTCCAGAGATGAAGACTCCACACCCCCCCCACCCCGGGCAGCCTGTCCCAGGGCTCCCTCACCCTCACTGTGAAAAAGTTCTTCCACATGTTGGTGTGGAACTTCCTGTGGTCCAACTTGCAGCCATTGCCCCTTGTCCTGTCTCCGCAGCCCACTGAAAAGGGGCTGGCCATATCCCCCTGCATCCCGTACTTAAGATATTTATAAACATTAATAAGGTCCCCCCTTAGTCTTCTCTAGGCTGAACAGCCTCAGCTCACTCAGCCTTTCCTCACAGGGGAGATGCTCCTAGGATGAGAGTGTTCCAGCAGCAGCCCCACACTGCTCAGATTTCCTACCGGCCAATAAAGGAATAATTTGCTAACGAGCTTTTTTTTCTCCTCAACTCAGCTAGTGCTTTAAGCACTGAAAGTGGCAGCTTTGGATTTACCCCACCTAACATCACTGTCCTACCTCATCCTGCGTGTAGATGTCCAGCCGCTTTCTGAATGCAGCAGATACTCTTGATCTCCACGCCGGCTCATTTCAGGAAGTGTTTCATACACAGCAACGTTCTTTTTACTCATTTAAATAGGTTGCATTATGCTTGTTGCTCTCTTTTCTCTCTATTTTTTTCGAGACAGACCCTAAATGGGAACGCCCAGCCTATCATCTTTCTGTGATGGATCATTTAATAGAACATCATTTGTCTCGATTCAGAACTGAACTACCCTAATCTTTTTGTTTCACTTAATATTGAGAGCTTTTCAGCCCTTAAAGTATTTTGTGGTTGGTTTGTGCTGCATTTCTTCCTGAGGTGTCATAAATAAAGCTGAACACAATATTCAGTGCTATGGACTTCCTTACACTGGGAGAGCGTGTGATCTGCTGGCTGCCCTGTGCATGGTGTCACACTATTTGCACGTCTGCAGTTAGTTACAAACTTAAAACAGTGTCAGCTCTCTTTTGCCCATCATTTCATTGTTCAGTAGGAAGAAAAGCAACTGATTTCAAGATAAAATGTCCCGTTTGTACTGTGCTTATCTCCTGGCTGGTCTGGCTCTGATGGTGAAAGGCCATGTCATTTTATGTGGACCTCACCCACACGGTTCTCAAGTTTCTCCACAGCTCCTGGCTTTACACAGTCCAGCCCTGCCATGCCGTTGCTCTCAATTTAACAGCTACTTTTAATATCTCAGAGCTTTATAATGGCTGGTAGTGGTTTATTTTTAAACTTAATTCTCTTGGGTCTTTATTTAAAAACTCATAAGGATCTTGGGGAGGGGGGATGAGAGTGATGGAGGGTAATCTGGCTTCTCCACGATATTTTATCTAGCTGACCTCTTACACTGGCTGCGATCCGCTACTTCTCTCAGAAGTTATCTGCTCCTGGTACTGCAGTGGTTTGTCTTGGGCTGCTTGTCAGCAAGATCCTTCATGTCCTTTCTAATACCATTTTGCATTCTGCTATCCACAAGCTACTTTGCTAAACCAGAATTGATATATTTTTGGCAGTTGCAGCTTTTACTGCATCAGGGGTTCAACGTAAAGATCTTTGGAGCCAGAGGTTGCAGTAGTCCAAGGGAGAGAGTTTTAAATGTAATGAAGTCGCAGAATTGATGGATTCGATAAAACAGCAACAACATACGCTGCTTTCATTCTCAAGCTGTGCTCAGCAGAAGGATAACCACAACCGTCAGTGGGGTTTGTAACTAGAGAGGCAGTAAAATCTTTTTCAGGTATTTCATCGTTGTCTCTCCTGGGTACGTCCTGGAGGCACTGAGTAAAGGTTTGGTAAAAAACATTTCTAGATGTTTTCATGTGCCTAAACATCCAGCAAGAAAGATCAAAGGGCAGGATTTCAAGTGAGCCTGGGAAAGGTAAAGCAAAGATAATTAGGTTGGTCAAGGAAGAGTCAAACCTGTGTGTTTTTAATGCTCCGGGAGTATAACTTTCTTTAAACAGGGTTGGGACAGACTTAAATACACTGACATCGAGGATTGTTTTTTTTTTAATTCTCATTATCAAACTTGTTCCTGATGTGCTTATCCTTTTTAGGAGGGTAGGGAAACAAACTGTAAGTCCAGCTTACCTTAGTGTGTTTTTCTTTTCCAAAAGTAAGCTAATGTTCAGTGCAAGTATCCCTAATGAATACACTGTGTGCTGTTGGCCCAATCATCATTGTAATATCGTGTGGGTGTGTCTGTCTGGTCATGATAAAGTTCAGTTTTACTACTGCTAAATGATGAGTCTTTCCAAAACACAGGAAAAAAAACCCAAACCCCAAAAGTATGAATAGTTTTCTCCAGTTCAGAATCTCTTCTTATTACCAGGCCACTTCAGGGTTGGTATCCAAACCCGCACCGTGGCTGGACTGTTGGGCCTCAACACCCAGCGTGAGAGCTTGTCCTTATCACCGGGTTCTGTGGTCGAAATGTGATGACGCAAAATCTAATCAGATTACCTGGGCAGCTCCTGGGGACATTGCTTGCCTTTTCCCTGCTCCGTGGCCTTATCTGCTTGGGTTAGGTAAATTGTGAAGAAATGCCTGTTTTCTTCTGAAGCGTTACAGATTGTCTAGCCCTAGGCAGGCTTTTGCTCCAGTTCGTTGGGTATTTCTATCATGGTTTATGCTTACAGGTTCTAGGCAGAGGGAACGTTCGTGGGTTGCCTTCACTCGCTTAGTTTTATGAAATATTTATGTAACTTTAAACCGTTTTTAAACGAGAGGGAAATATAGTGTGGCAGGTTAAAAACACGGCGAGTTCGGAGTTGGTTTCCTCATTGTTTCATACGGTCTCGCAGCAAGGTTGCAACCAGGGGTTCTTGGAGTCCTTGGGGTACTGAGTTACTGAGTTTCACATTTCTTCCTGGTGTTGTACCTTGTGTGCGGGAAGTGCCATGACCAGCCCGAGCATCGCACTTCAGTGTCAGGGCCTGTTTCTGGATCTTGGGCCACATGGCGTTGCGCTGCTCTTCTCCAGGAAAATCCAGGTTGTAAAACGCTCATGCACCTTTGTGAGGTGCTGTGGGATCCGTGAGTGTGCTGCTCGTGCCGGTTTAATATCGGTACTTTGGCGGTTATTTCCAGCCCGCGCTGTGGTACGTTAGAGCACCCGGGGTTTGGTTTTGTTGCTGTTGCTCGATGTACATGTCATTAATACGTGCTGCGAGCACTGAACCATCAACAAGCCTGTTGCTCATCATGCCTTCAAATTGGGAGCGCGACTCCCCTGGCTGCGGAGCTCCCCTCTCTGCATCACATCCCACATACATAACACATGTTGCCGGTACCCTCACCTGGGGCTCCGCTTCCCTTTGAAGTCCGACAAATGATGTAAAGCTTAAGGAGAAAACATTTTCTATGCTGTGAAAGATGAAAGCAACCTAATTAGTGCATGTCACGTCTGTTCGTGGCCCCAGTTACTCCTGCTGGATGGTTCAGTGGCCTTAACACTTGACACCCTCAGGGAGACAGAGCCTTTCTGCAGCCCCCTGCCACCCAAGCAGGACCGTGAAGTGGGAGCATCTGAAAAGTCTCTGAAAACATTTGCAAATGTTTTATGAGGAGCACACATCAGATAGTGGCATACAGTAACCATTGCTTTATTCCTGCTGCATTAGACTGACCCTGCTCTTAACGATGATCGGTGACTGTCCAGATCCCTCTTAAGTGGCTCAGACAAACCCACAAAGCCGTAGTGGTTGGTTTGGGCAGCCCTGTATAGGAAACCTGGGTTGGAGTCTTTATTTTTAATTATTTTTTCAGTCTGAGGACATGCCTGCCAACGCTGAGAGGCTTGTGGCTCGTTCAGCAGCGATTTATCGGGCTGCTGTCATGACAAGAAGGCTGACGGATGCGATTGTTTCAGCAGCATAAAATTCGCCAGCCCGTTTTCACGGAGAGCGGTGCTCACGTTGGAACACCGGGAGGAGGGCAACCAAAAGGAGGTCTGCAGCGAGCACACCTAGTGAGTGGAGGAGAGCTCAGAGCCAGGAGTGTTCCAGCTACAGATGAGGAAACGCGCGCTTGTGCGTGTTGCTCCGCAGTGTCACGGGCGTTTGTTGAAGGGGAGGGCTTTTTGCAGCATGCAGCATGGAAAACACATGTCTAATAGGTGCATTCATTTTAATATGCTCGTTCATTGAGCGGGCCTGATTAATTAGTACGTGTCACCATCTGGTACTTACTGAGACTATTCATTTTTAAAATGTTGAAATTGTAGGGAATGTTGCACACCAATTAAGTTCCTTTTAATTGGATTATGTTAGTATAAAGTATTGCTGGAGAAGGCCTTCATTGTGATTCAGCCAGCATGCCTCTAAAGGAGACCTGCCAGCCTAAAATTACTCGGAACAAAGGGAAAATGCCTGAAATGCATGTTTATTACTATCTTTGGTGCACTCAACGACGACGATTTCAACAAATATGAGTCGGGAAAAGATTTGTGCATTTCTATGCAGGATTCTGGATGTCTCAGCTTATGATTTCACACTGCAATTCCAGATCTGCTGCCATCTCCCTCTCTATGGGAAAGTGAAGTACACTTTTGCGTTCCTGGTTGCTTGATAATCAGCAGAGCCAGGCAGAGCCTTCCTGCGTGCAGACTGAAATGAGGAGTCTTGTTCTCATTTACACAGAGACCGATTTGGCCTTTAATGCTGATAAACTCTCTGTGCTGACTCAACCGTTTAGTGAATGAAGCGTCGGGATCTGCTGGCTGCAGCACCACGTTAGGAGCCGAGCATGTCTGCCTGTGCTCGTTCCTGTCGTTGTGACTCACTTGCTGAAGTTTAGTTCCTTGGCGTCGCTGTGCTGCAGAGTTTCCCTGGATAAATAGTGAGGTGTTAATGTTTATGGGCTCCCACAAAGGGCTTTGAGAGACAGGGATGAAATGCGCAGTGCTGATGTTTACCCTTAGTGCTTGTTTAGGAAGCCTACAGCTGGGTTGTCTTTAACGTCTGAGGTTGGTGCTGCCTTGATTTTGCAGAGATGGAGTATCTCCACCTAAGGTTTTTCCTCTGAACTCCTTGTTTCAGAAGAGCAGGAGTTCTGCAGGGTACACGCTCACATTCCTTAGCACTTCATGGGCTGTCACGGGAGCAGGGATGTTACGGAGTATCACCAGATCTGCTGTGTGGCTGCCTGCATATCTTGTTGACCTTGGCTCTTTGGAAGAGTAGGGTAAGAGTAGTAGCGAACTACTCTACGGGGTATATTTTTTAGCTGTGTTGGTGTGCGTTTGGGTTCTCTTCAACGGGCTCTGCTGCCCCCTGCCATGTCACCAGCAGTGGGAGCAGCAGCCTTCTCCCGTTGAGGATGGATGCTCTGCAGCTTCTCAGACTGAAGGAAGATTTTGGTCCTCTTAGTGCTCATAATCACTATCACTGTAATTACCCATCATCACAGGGTCTCTGTAGTTGCAGCAGTAAGTGTATTTTCTTTAACAGGAGAGGAAAACATGGGGAAAATCACTTTCAGTTGCGCCGCAATGAAGAAACCACCTGAGTTATTCTATTGTTAGAAGGTAAACACTTGTTTAGGTATATAAAGGTCGCTGTGAATTTAATCTGAGGTAGCATAGGAGGGCTGCTGCTTTGAGTACTGAAGCAGCACAATGCTGAATTGGTTTGTTTGTGGTTTTTCCTGCGTGTTTCTGCTTTGTTCCACCTGCGGGTGGTCTCAAAGAGTGCTACAGGAGCTGCTCGGCCCGCACGTGCAGAAGGCAGCTGGAAACCCCATTGTAGTTTATAAACCCGAGAAGTCAGCGGCTCTTCCCTGCTTCACAAGCTGTGTCAAAAGCCATGTTAGAGAGAATGGTTGTCACCAAACCGCTTCCATCAGCTGCTGAAGGGCAGTATCTCCACAAACACATCTTACCCATTTTCTGCATTTACATGGACACATCCTTTTATTTTTAAGCCAAATCGCTGCAGGTGTGGGACTCCCAGGACATGTGGGTTGTACATTTGCAGAGCCCTCTGCCCGTGCTGTGGTTGTTTTTCCTGGGTGGGGTATCGTGATGTGGTTCTGTGAAGTCCCCCGTGGTTGGCATCCACACAGCGAGTGTAGCAGTCGTTTGGGTTGGAGGAGAAGGCCCTGGTGTCAGTGGCTCTCAGCGCAGGACAGTGAGCTTTCTCATTTCTACCCCAGTGTTATTAGCAGAAGCCACGGAGCCCGGCAGGCCGTAAAGCTGTCCAGTGTATGATAGTGTTCCAGCGCAAGTGCAGTTTATGCCATCTCAGAGAAATAATACCACCCAGTTAAACCTTAAGAACCACAGGCACACACACTAATCCTTCTGTTTAAATTGTTTGTTCTGAGGTTTTAGGTAACGGAGAAATACCTTGTCCATGAAAGCATTTAGTTTCGACTCCCATTAGTGTAATTTTACTCCTTTTGTTAAGTACATGAAAGGAAGGTGCTAGCCAGGGTATGGAATGCAAGTTCACACCTGTGCGCTCTCTAATTTTAGTAGAGTTATTTCTCAATGTAATTTTTCTGCTTACAATATATGGGCTTTTGTGGAGTGTTGAAGCAACAAATCTTGGCAGAGAGAGAAAAAAAATATGAAGGCATTTTCCTCTGTATATTTAAAACAAAGGCTGAAAGCTTGGGCTGATCTCTATCTGGCAGGCTTTCTATCTCTTAGGTCATCCAGAGAAAGCTTTTGGCACGGACTCTTTGGCAGAACGCTTTGTCTGGAAACATATTTAGTCAGTGTATGAAATATGAGCGCCCTGGTACCGCGGATGTGTCTGCGGATATTCTTAATAGAGTTAGGCTTCAGCCCCATCTGCTGTTGGAACAGGATTGAGGTGTTGGAGTCTTCCAGCCTAGGACAGCCCTTTGCCAAAACCCGGAGCTCAGTACGTGAGGAGACTGACAAATTCATCTGAGCGTCACTTTTACTAACGGCTTCTATTGTTCGCTGTGCCAGTGAAAACCAGTTGTGCCCGTGGTGGATGCCGGTGTAGCTGTCCTGGTGTGAGTTGCTAACTGCTGGCTCCCAGGGGAGCTGCTTCTCTACCTGAACGGGATGATTATCTCCTTCCAGTGTTTGGGTGTGATCAGCGAGGACGGGAGAATGTAGAATATGTAGCAGTGGACATGCAGGTTCTTCCACCTCAGTAAAATGTCTCCGATAATTTGAGTTACACAACACTGACAAAGAGACCAGGCTCGTGGATGTGGCTTAGAAAGCTTAAAATCTTCAGGCATTAATTCATGAAACTCTCAAATCCTGGATAGTCCAGTGACTATAAAATGCAACAGATTCATGTTTGGCTTTTACTTAAGGCTGATGATTTTGGGAAATAGAAAGGTTCGAAAAAGAATTTCAGACCTGTTTCAGTTGTTCTTGTGGGGGGGTGTGGGGGAGAAATGTGAAACACAGTGGCGACTACAAAATCCATAGTTTTGATTTCAGGATATAAATACATGGGTTTTACTGCCGCTGTTGTATGCTAAAGGAGAAGCAGCTGACTTTTTTCCAAGAAAGGTTTCCCCTGCACTTTTCTCTGGGATTCCAGGCCTGTCCCTTCAACCAAAACACCTGCCCAGCTTTAACTCAGCTTCGATGCAGAAAGCGCTAAAATGACAGAGCTTGGGATTGCTGGAACATATTTTGTCACTTAAGCTGAGCTCATTCCATTCGAAGCTAAAACAAACGATCTCAATTTCGTTTAGGAGAGTAACGCGTGCTCTCACTTGCCTGGCTCACGTTTAAGTGGCTCCACTGAAAGCAATGGGCGCTAATCTTTGGTTTTATACCCTCTTCCCAGCATTTGTTTTATCGGGCAAAATTAAAGGTCAGTGGTCCTGAACTAAGTCAAGAGAATTATTCTAAACTCTGTCGCTGCTGTTTCTCTGCTCTCAGTAACACAGGGCTTAGCTGCCAAAGTTTTAATTCCTTATGTGGGGAAAAGAATGCCGTTTGCAAGTTTTGTACATTTTTCAGTTACATAGTTGTGCAAATTCACGTAAAAAGAGACATCAGCAGAAGGCTGCTTGCATGTCCTGAGTCGTTCATAGTGCGGAGAATGTAAGGATAATGATGGCCCTGGGTTTGTTTTTCTCCCCATCCTTATCATCCTCCTCTTCTGTGTTTCAGGATGATCATCGCCGCTCAAAACAGCGGCCGTGCCGAGTGAGCAGGGCAGAAGCGTATGGATGAAATTCTTACCATGCACTGAACGGCACGGCATCGAGTGCGGCGCTCTGGGAAGATGTCTGCTTGCAACACTTTCACTGAACACGTCTGGAAACCTGGTGAATGTAAGAACTGCTTCAAGCCCAAAAGCTTGCATCAGTTACCCCCAGTATCTGAAAAGAAGCCCCTCGCGCATGGGAATGTGAAAACCAATGCAAACCAAAGCACCAGCCATCGCGGAAGAAATACTGGAAGCTTCCGACCGCCTGTGGCAAAGAAACCCACTATAGCTGTGAAACCCACCATGATGGTGGTAGACGGGCAGGGTGTCTGCGGGGAGATCAGCACGCTGGATCCTTGCGAGAATAAATCGGTGCCTGCGGGTTGGAACCGAAACAAAGCTGTCTTGAACAAAAAACCACTCAACAATAATAACGAAGATGATATTGAAGGTTATAGCCATGTTCATAGGCCGTACGGCAACAGTGACGGTGTAGGGAAGATACCAAGTAACAATAATAATGGACTGACAGAAGTTTTGAAGGAGATTGCGGGTTTGGAAACCACACCTCAGCTGACTGGAAATGAAACGAGCTCAAGAGAGACCTTCTTGGGAAGAATAAACAACTGTTACAAAAGATCATTGGAAAGGAAGATCCCCCCAAGCTGCATGATGGGCGGAATGAAGGATTCCCACGGCAAGCACGTTATTCTGAGCGGAAGCACTGAAGTAATAAGCAATGAAGGTGGACGTTTCTGTTACCCAGAGTTCTCTAGCGGAGATGAGAGTGAGGATGATGCGTTTTTTGGCAGCATGCAAGAAGAGCACGAGAGCTGGGATGAAAGTGATGAAGAGTTGCTAGCGATGGAAATTCGCATGAGGGGCCAACCTCGCTTTGCCAACTTTAGAGCTAACACCCTGTCTCCCGTTCAGTTCTGCGTTGACAAAAAATGGAACACTGTGCCCCTCAGAAACAAGTCTCTCCAACGGATCTGTGCAGTAGATTACGATGACAGTTATGATGAAATCTTAAACGGCTACGGGGAAGAAACTGTGATTCTTTACGGGCAAGAAAGCATGCAGAGCATGGTATCTTCTGATTCTACGTCTCCCGATTCTTCCTTGATGGAAGAGTCTCGGTCTGGAACAACCAGCAGTTCTTCACAGAAGCTCTGTAATGGAGGGTTATCTCCAAGTACTCCTCAGGACCTCAAATTGATCGAACCAGAATATGAAAGTCTTTGTGACAATCAACAAGTGAAGGATGTGTCAAAAGCTCCCAGAAATGTTTCCAAAAGCCTAGAAACTCACAAGGCAGTCCTTGCACTTCGTCTGGAAGAGAAGGACGGCAAAATTGCTGTGCAGACTGATAAGCAAGAGACTAAAAGTTCTTCAGATGTTGCTGGTCAAGCTGTAACTATAAACTTGGTGCCTGTGGAAGAGCAAGCCAAACCTTACAGGGTGGTGAATATGGAACAACCAGTGTGCAAGCCATATACTGTAGTGGATGTATCAGCTGCCATGACCAATGAATGTAAGGAGAATCAGGCTGAAGCCTCGGAAACCAAAAATGCATCATCTAACCCAAGCTCACCAGTGACTCCAGGCACACCAATCACATCCTCTGCAGCATCACCTGCACGAGCGAATGCTAACCTGAAAAAGTCCAGTGCAATCAGGTATCAAGAAGTATGGACTTCTAGTACTAGTCCGAGACAGAAGATACCGAAGGTGGAGTTGCTTGCTAACAGCTCAGGACCTTCTGTTCCTCCCAGGAAGACAAGCCACAAGTCAGCTCCTACTTCACCTACAGCTACAAACATTTCCTCAAAAACTATTCCCGTCAAGTCTCCCAATTTATCTGAGATCAAATTCAACAGCTACAATAATGCTGGCATGCCACCATTTCCTATAATCATTCACGATGAGCCCACCTATGCCAAGAGCTCCAAAAATGCCGTTAAAGTCCCTATTGTAATCAACCCAAATGCATACGATAACCTGGCTATCTATAAAAGCTTTCTAGGGACCAGTGGAGAGCTGTCCATCAAAGATAAGACTACCAGTGTAATCAGCCACACGTACGAAGAGATAGAAACGGAGAGCAAACTGACGGAAGCCATAGGAAGCAAACCCGCTGAGTTTTCCCAAGCAAAGGGGTTGGCTAACAGCTCGGAATGCAGGCTGGGTTCTGTGGCTCAGAAGGTCCAAGAGTTTAACAGCTGTCTCGGTAAGAGTCAGGTATCGCCACAGCGAAGTCACAGTGCTGACCACAGCTCCCCATCAAGAGCTCCAAAGACGACGCAAGAGCCTGTGGGGAAAACAGACGGAACGCCGGAGGCTTCTGTTGGCGGCAGCAGCGGTAGGGAGAACGCCAGCGCGGTGCTTTCGCAGATCGTGGCTTCTATCCAGCCTCCGCAGTCTCCTCCGGAAACGCCTCAGTCCGGACCCAAGTCCTGTAGCATAGAAGAACTGTATTCCTTACCCCCCGATGCCGATGCTACTAAAAACACCCTGGTACGACCCAAATCTCTGTTTACATCACAGCCGGAAACGGAGTCATCCAAGGCGGCGGAAAACACCACCAGTAAAATGCAGAAGGATTCACTTGCACAGCCACTTGCCGCTCAGTCTCCAAAGCCAGTGAGAGCCACCCCACATACCACGAGCCCCAAAACTGAGCAGGCGCCGCCATTTCCTCCCCCGCGGTCCACGTCTTCACCCTATCACGCGAGTAACTTGTTGCAAAGGCACTTCAGCAACTGGGCCAAACCAAATAGTCCCACCAGGTCAACAGAGGCTGAGTCAATCCTTCACTCAGAAGGTCGCCGAGCTGCTGATGCGAAACCCAAACGCTGGATATCGTTCAAGAGTTTCTTCCGCCGCAGAAAAACTGATGAGGAGGAAGACAAAGAGAAAGAGAGAGAGAAAGGGAAATTGGTGGGTCTCGATGGAACCGTTATACATATGCTCCCCCCTCCTCCAGTTCAACGTCACCACTGGTTCAGCGAGGCCAAGTCAGACTCCAGTGAGAAGCCGTCAATCGTTTTCATGTATAGATGCGAACCGGCGCAAGCCGAACCCAAGGCTGAGCATGAAAGCAAGGGTGGAGCTGAGTCTGCTCTCGCTGACGTGCTACCAAAAGACAAAGGGGAAATGCAGGAGAAGTCTCCAGAGCGCTCTGACCAGAAAATAGCAAGCCATCCCTCACCACCTCAGGTTCCCAAAAAAGTCCCCAGGTAATCTACTCATCTTTTCTTTAGTCTTTATTTGGTTGTGAACTGAATCTACCGCTGGAAAGGGAAGCAGTGAAGGAGTTCTGTCACATTAAGTGTGACTTCTTCAGAATATATTTATTTGAGGTGACTCAAAAACATATTGGACGTCAGAAAGGATAAAAAAATACAGGAAGCAGTATGTGATGCTTGGAGTCTGTACTGCAGAGTGGCTAGCACAGTCATGGTAGCCAGGACACATGAAATTGGGTATGTTTTCCTGAATTTCTAGTTTAAGAACATGCACTTAGGTTAGAGGAAACTAAAGAATTCCCCTGCAGGGATAGAAGGGAACTATTGAAAAGTATACTAGAAATTAAAGGGTCTGTGACTCATAAGTCTCACACGCCCAAGAATACAAGCGATGCTAATTAACTTGATGCTACACTGCGACATCACTGCAGGACTCCCAAAATAAACCATGTAATAAAGTAAGAATGGAATTAAATTATCTATCAAATAATCTATCTCCATTTCACAAGCTTTCAGCTATGAATATATAGTCTGTCCCCTAACTGCACTGGGTTCAGCAGAGCTCGTCGCTCCATTCCTACCTAACCATTTCATTTCAGCAATTTCCTTTTCTTTTTTTAATCATGATTTGCTAAAATGATTTGTTGTTTTAATTTCTGTGAAAGTACTTTTAGATCTTTCCTTTAGTCCTGCAAAATTTTGTGGCAGCTTAATATTCTAGGTCTGCTGGTTTAGAGGTCTGCTTGTTCCCTTACCAAGGGTACACACGGGGTTTTTGGGATTGTCTCTGAGTTCCCACAGCTCGTGACAGTGCATGACCTGACAGGGCTGGAGAGATGTATGTTGCAATCGGACACATGGGCATAGTATGCATTTCCCTGAGTACAGGCCACTGCTGTGGACAGGTTAAAATACACCTTCCAACGTTGTTACGCAAACCAATTCCCTAACAGCTTCCAGCTTGCATTGTTTAATTCATTATAACAATAACCTAGTGGTAGGGAATGAAAAGCTTTGTCAAGTTTGAGCTGTGTGTGAGCCTCAGAGGATCTATCATAGCAGCGTTCGTTGGTTCTCTTCCTCCGTGGTCTACATGAGAAAGTTGCAGTGATTTGTAGTTAAAATGGTTCTACGGTTGACTCGTGCAGTCTTCTTGAGAGCACAGTTTGACTCTACCAAGCTCCTGCTTAAGAACAGTCTTAAACTAACCAACGCATCACATGTAATTAAAGCACTGTCTGTCTTGGGAACACGGACACAACAGTCTCCTGCTTGTCAGACTGCCTGTTGTCAGACTTGGAAAGCTTTGGGATTTGTAATGCAAGGTGGTGATAGGGTTTATCTAGGATTTGAGGTGACTGCCCCAAATACGAGACGAGATGGTCTCCAAAACCTCACTGTGCTGTCTTTCTGCAGACTTGGATGAACTGCAGTTCTTTTTCTTACTAAAAAAACAACCCCAAACACCATGAAAATTTACAAATAGGGTATAAACCAAAAAAATCTCAGTACAGATGGTGGGTGTGAGCTTCAGAAAGGTCAAACACGAAGTATTAAAGTCAGTAGGAGCTGTAAGCATTCAGCATCTCTGCAAGGTGTCCAGTACCACGATAATGCAGGGGTGTGGGTGATGACAAAAGGGGTGTCCCTGTATTTGCAGTGCCTAGTACAGCTTAAGGCTGAAGATGGCAGGGAATGTAGCCAGAGCTGGAATAACCCTTGATAGGAGTAGAGTCTCTCCAGGCTTACCCTAAATTAAACAGGAGGAAGTAGGCAGCTTTATAAAGCAAGTTTGGAGAAGTTTGTGCTCTCAACCCTCCTTCAGAGGAACCCCTTGGTTTTAAATGAGGTCACACCAAGGATTTCTTTAGCAGCGTTACCGAATATGTTGCTGTCAGGAGATTCGCTGGCTCCCACCTCCTCGGTGCCCTGTGAGACAGCTCCTGCAAGCGCCTGTGGTGAGCCAGAGCAGGGAAGGATCCAAGTGAAAAATGACTCAGTGGTTATTTTTCAACCGCATCAGCTCACTGATGTGACAGTGGGACCAGTCAGGAAGGAGCAGCGCTCATCTGGGCGGTAAAAGGGCAATGACAGGCCAACGGCTGCAGTCATCCTTGGCACTTGTTCTTGGACTCCCCTAGAGATGGTGCTGTTACCTGTCTTATACCTCCGTGCTGTTACTGGGATACCTTCTGCCCTGCCTATCGAAGGCAGTTGGTGGTTCTGCCACACTCAGCAGAAGACATGAAGATAGCGATCAAGGAACGTGACACCGCTTTAAGTCAGGAATGCCAACAATAATAAGCTGACTGAAAAAAACAACCTGATGACCTGGAAAATAAGATAAGCTTTAAAAATGTCAGATTGTTGGGGGGTCTTGAAAGCAAATTAAATGAAGATACAGTATTTCCTTACTTTGCAATGGATTACAGAGCTGCTGAAGGTTGATAACAGAGCCACGAAACAGGGCTAAAGGTATTCAAAGTTCTTCCCATGGAACAGCAGAGTTCTCCAGAAAGCTGAAAACTTCCTCTGTTACACAGAAGAACTTGGTTTTGTTTTATCTGTGCCCTTGGTTCTCTCTCGGATGGCAGGGCGTGCATATGGTGGTTGGAAAGGAGCTAGAAAATGCTAATGTCTGAAATTTACCGAAAATTCGTAGATTGGTGAATACTTGCTAAAACCCAGCAGCCCCATCAGCTTTGTCATTAATTGGTGTGGAAGTCAGGTGTTCTCAGCACACCTGCAGTTGTTCACAGGCAAACCTGAAAATTGACCTCTACAAAGAGAGGATGGTTATTTCTGGCCTGAGTCGCTGTAACTGATGGAAGTTACAGCACAGTGTGGAATCCTCACCAAGGCTTATAAAAAGATTCTTCAGAGGCTTTGGTATCTTTGGGATTGGGCTGCTGCTCTTGGAGTTGCACAGGACAAAGGTTTCCCCTCGTGTTCATTGAGAGATCACTGCTTATACCCAGTAGCAGCTTCCAGATTGAGTCTTTCCCCATCACAGCCTTCTGATTCTTCCTGTCCTGTCTCCATCGACCACATCAGAGCTGAACCAAAACCTTGTTCAGCGCTTTTAAGTGGCAGCACCTTTGTAAATCAAGGTAGAGCTGATTCATGCACAGCCATTTCCATTCTGGTTGCCTATTAAACTCAACAGTTTCCATTCAGAGCTACAAGTCAGCTTGAACTTTCCTCTGTAGGATCTTTGGGCCAGGCTTGGATGAACCAAAGGTAAAACTGCATGTTTTCTGACATAATTCCTGCCAGAAGCGAGGTCACCTTGTTCACTGCAGATGAGAAAACGCTTCTTCACATCTGAAGTTGAGATTACCAATCTAATTCCTAAAATTATTTTTAAATTTCTTTTGAAAATGTTTTAAAATTCCTTTGTCAAAAGGATTTGCCTCTAAGATTATTGTCAGTGGATAAGGGTTCTCTTGTTGCATGGCTCCAGAAGCTCGGTACCTTGTTACATCTTGCTTCCAAAAAGAGTGAGATGCTTACTATGAGTGTGTACACACACAAACATATTTTCAAGATTTCTGAACATTTTTTCTAAGATCTCAGCTGCTCTGCTGCAGTTACACGCTGTGACAGCAGGAGTTTGCGTTGGTTTAAGCCTGTTCATTGTTGCAGCAGCCCCTGGGCGTTTCACTGTGTGCTTTCATGGGCTCTATACTTATCAGAGGACAAGAGATACCAAAGCTTTTGGAAACATCTTGTTATCCTTCAGATCTTACCTCAGCGCCACACTCATTGTACTAACAGTTCTCCCTGAGTGCCTTCCAGCCATGTTTGCTGCTCCTGAAGATAACGTAAGCGTCAGTGATGGATGAGAATCTTTCAGAAAACTGGCCAAAAACTTGCAGAGTTCCTGCCCACCATGGAAGCATTTCGGCAGTGGAAGTGCTCCTCAACTGCTCTTTGTTGTTGTGCTGATTGTCTTGAGGTTGCTGACAACTGTTCATGCTGTTTGCTTCAAGTTGCAGTCAGCCACAGGTGACTTGATCAGTGTCGGGCATCAAACTTCCTTGTGCAGGAGATGGGAAGGACGATTCCCGTGAGGTGATTGAGAGCACCGAGATACAAAGTGGGTTATCCTTTGGGTGGGCGTTGTAGTCATCTCTGTTACAGCACCAACTTGTTTAAGGAAAAAAAAAAATAGAGGTGATGGCAGCTAGGGAGGTGGCACAGGGCACCTCATCGGTGGCCTGGGCCTGGAGAACCTGAACGGCGTGGGGAATGGAGCTCGTGTGCAGGCTCGCCTGACTCAGGGACAGGAGCGGTGAAACGGCGCTTGGCTTATCTAGAGGAATATGTCTGTTGTAACAGATTACCCAGTAAAAACAACTGGAATCATTGTTCTTCAACAATGTCATCATATACTGAGATGAGGATCACATCCAGAGACAGGCGGGAATAACCACCACTGCCACATTCCACTTTGTCCCCGTCACGGATCCAGTCCTGCAGATTCCGCAGCTGCTTCAGGAACCACTTGAGAGGAGAACGAAATCTTTGAAATCACAGCAGGGCTCTGACTAAAGCAAAGTCGTTCCCAGTTCAGAGGACCTCTTGTCTGAATCTTAAGGCTCTTGCCTCAATGCAAACCTTTATAAGCATAGCTTGCATAAACTGGGGGGGGGCGGGGGGTGATGGGGGTGGAGGATTCAAGGGTATTACAGTTGAAAAGAAAGTTCTATCTTGAGCAAGTCTACTGAACTGATAGAGTCCCTCATGGAAAAGTTCAGGTGGAACTGTGAAGTCCCCCTTCTCTCCAAATCTTGATTTGCTTTTCTCTGGAGACCAGCAAGCTTTGTTCACCTTACTCAGCAGAGCTTAATAATGCTTTTAAGAGCATTAGCCATCTATCTTACCCTGTTTCATCAATGAAAAGCTTCTGTTGAGGTTTTTCTCTAGAACATCTCTAGGCTAACAGAATAGTACATGTGCTCATTAAACAAAGACTTTGGTAACACTCTGAGAAGGTTTGTAAACACCAATGGCTGTTAAAGAACTACATAGAAGGGATTTTGCCATTTATTATTCTATAGATTTAGGTAAAGGCATTGTACATTGTGTATTATTGGTCTTAATTCCTCTAATACAGTCTGTAAAATGGAAAGACTGGGAACTTTAAATGTATAAAGAAAAAAAAGTCTTTTTTTATAATGCACAGTTAATCTGTGGAACTCGTTGCCGTTCAGTGTCACTGACACTAAAGAGCTTAGCAAGATGTCTTTTCTGGATTGTCAAATGTATTCCTATTATCCATGCAAACATTGCATTATACCGGATTTTTTTTTAAAAAAATAGAAGAATAATAACAATTTGCACGCTTCGGGACTAAGCCAACTTCTAAATAATAAGAATTAGGAATAAACTTCATGGCTTAGCTCCTTTGGATGCCATTTGAGAAGTTTCTTTCACTGGAGTGACTCTTTCTGACTAATGGTGGTGATGAGGAGCCAAACTGCTTGAGCCACTGGAAGGGGTTTTCCGTCCCACTATGTTAACAGATGGAAACCTGAGCTCTGTTCATCTTTGCTCCATGTTTTGCAGAAGTGGTCTGTGTTCTTGATGGAAGTTCCTGTGTAAGGTGGCCTTTGACCACCCTGAAGCCATTAACCCCTCTGTGCTTTTCCTCCAGCATTACTCCACCAATTTAGGCTCTATATGAGCTTAAAAGTGTAAGGCCTGAAGGGATCTCAAAGGGGGAGACCTCCTTGTGACTTAGACATAGATTTAGTTTCACAGGTGTGTTTGTATAGAACTAAGTCATCTTCCCTGTCGGGCACTCTCATCTCAAGCTGTACGACTGCCACTGATGACTTGCTGATGTCTGCTCAGGACGGAGATCAGAGTCTCGGCTGGGTCTAAGGCTTTATTGGCTTCTCTCTGTTGCTGTTGCTGATTTATGTCCATTGGACTGAGGTGCTGTCCTACACAATGCTGTGCTCCCTTGTCATGACCTCTAGACCTGACCCTAATGCAGGAATGCACTCAGAGAATCACTTCTTTCAAGTATTCCCCTTCATCTGCCTCATGTTCCTCACTGTTTACTAATCACTCTAATTGGGAAGGTGTCCTCTGCATAGGGGAACACACAGATCGTGCAGGTGCTGCAATTCCACTGCCTGTACAAAAATGGACGTGTTACCTAGGCTGCTTCCCCTATCCTTAGTATTCCCAAAGGACTGAGGCAAGTTAGACTGCATCACCCTTGGCTCTTCTCCAAAACCTCTGAAGGAGAAGAGCCAGAGGGAAGATGTTAGGGGCATTTGTCCCTGCAAGAAGAAAAAACCCCCAACACCAAAGCACTTACAAGACAGCTTTGAGCTTGTGCACGTGTGAGTGACAGCTGGGTGGATTCAGTGGGATTTCATCTTGAAAGATGCTCATTTTTTATAGCAAGTTGGTTTTTTGCTCGACATCATCTCAGCATCTTAGGAAAACAAATGTGATCTCTGTGTGCAGAGGGCTGCTCCTGCTGGTAACCAGGGTTTAATTTCAGTCACATGTGCCCGAGGAGCAGAGTTCTCAGAGGTAATTCAGTTCCTAGGAAGTTTGTTTTGAAAATAAGGGGGGGGGTGGGGGTGTGGGGAACCCCGTCTTGGCCGGAGGAGGCTGCACCCACTGTGGTAAAGGCTGACTGTGTGCTGTTACGCAAGGCATCAAAGACTCCGTCCTGGCAAACCGTGTGAATATCCCAAATAAGGAGATAGCTGGAGGCATGGCTCGCTGTCAACAGCCAGATACCGGGTTATCGGGCTGTAAATGGTTCTAATCGCGGAGAACTGCTTTGCTATCAGCTGTGCCCTGCTTTTCTCAGGAACCCATAGTTTTAACTGCTCAGCCTGTTTCTCCAAGCGAAAACAATCGGGGATGAGGCTCTTGCAGGGTACTGAGGGAGAATGGTTTCCCCTTCTGCTCCTCCTGCCTTACGTGGGAGCTGACTGGGAGCTGGCATTTCGGCCCTGGAGTCAGTGCGCTGTGTATGTAACTCTTGAGCTCTGTCTCCACTGTTAAGCGTTTCCCCACAGACTTCACAGGCTGACGTTTCATTGCCGTGATTTAAAATACATTCAGGTCCGAATAGCTAAAACTGGTTGCAATACAGGTCTGACACACTCACTTACTTTTAAGAGTGCCTTAGTCCAAGTTCTTAACCCCTCTTGAAATTTGACCCCGCTTTTCCTTAGCTAATTACCATGACTAAGACCATAGCTGTCATACCACAAGAGTGATGTAGTAGCCTGTGAACTATTTTCCAGCCAGGGAGGGAGTGGAAGAGTTAAGAAGGCAGGGCCATAACTCCCTGGCTTCCTGGGGCGCTTTGGCAAGTCCCTGGAACCAACCCCCAAAGGTAAACATTAAGGTGCAGTAGGTGTATCGCTCTGTGCAGAGTTCAGCCCTGTCGCTCACAGCTTGCACAACTTGTAGCGCATCAGAACACTGTGGACTCAATGGCTCGCCAGAGTTTCAAGACATGATTAAAAGACTCAAGAAGGCCCTGAAAGAATTTCCTTTAATGGGGAATTGTGTGAGTGAGTACAGTGGGTGAGTTGGTATATTTTTTTTTTCTTTCTTTCTCTCTAGCTGTTGGTTTTCTCCAGCAAAATGCTTCTGAGCTTAGGTTTAGTGTATGTGCTTGCATGTGTCTGGTTTGGAGAACGAGTCTGTTCTGTCCCTCACCCACCGATACTAAAATACAAATTACTTTGAGAGATGAGGATTCCTGGTTTGTGGCAGTGGCAGAACCGTAAAGCTACTAGAACTACTTCTTTTAAAGAAAACCATCTTGGCTCGCTGAGGAATGTGGGTATGTGTATGATTTACAGCAACTACCAGCCTTTGGTTTGAGCTCTCATCATCTTGAGAGCCTCGTTACTGCTTTAATCTTATGTATGCTTTACTCTGGAATTACGTTAGGTTAACTCTTTAGCGCGGATACGTTTATGGCACGGGAATGTTCTTCACGCCGTTCCTATGCATGGCACTAAAAATGAACAACCAATTTTATGCTGATTAAAGTTTACATCTCTTTGAACTTAACGCCTTCCCCCCCACCCCCCCATTCTTTTACTAACGAGTTCTAATGAGTTTTGTTTGTACCAGCCTGTGGTTCAACTTCATGAGTCTGAGTAGAACCAGCATGTGCGCGCTGCACCGGACGCGGTGTGTCTCGTGTTATGCAAAGCGTCCGCACGATTTCACTTCGTAGCCTGGGATTGCTAGGAGATCATCCTGTATGGTAACTGTCGGTGCTTTGGCAGAGGCACACGTATCAGTTATTGTGTGTCTGTAATGGATTTTAACTCTTTGAGGATTAATCTCTCTTTCCACTAGAAGGATTTGTCCTGCAGAAACTCCGCTGCTCTGCCTATTTAAAAATGCTTCGTTTCTGTTTCTGCTCATCAGAAGTGATAGGAAGCTTTAAATCTTTACCACAACCATTTAAGTGCCTGTATGTGGCGATCATCTGCTGAGGGAAGTGTGATGCTCCCATCCCTCAGACACTTAAAATCTTCACAGCTCTGTTTGATTGGACCATAACAACAAGAAATATTGAATAGCTTGGGTTTTTGTGACACATTATTGGTAATCACTGCTAGGTTTTCAATTGATTGGGAGGGTTTTGACTAAACCCGAAGATTTTTCTAACATATCTATAAAATGCTGAATCCATGATTCTCACCAGTTTGCACTGTAAGTCATCATAGTTTGAGGCAAACTTCCTAGCTCAGAGCGAGCCTGGAGGAAGCCTTCATGGCTTTTTCTGCTTGGCCTCATGCATGTGGATTTTGATCCTGGGGAGTTTTACTTGTGAAACAGATTACTGGCTTAGATCAGCCAATGGTCTCTCCCAAAGCATCAATTCCCCCAATCCTACCAGTATGTGAAAATATATCATTAGCAGTTAATTTTAGGCATTTATTAAGACTTAATCAGCCCCCTTCATAGCTTTGATTAAAGCAAAATTGTTCTGATTGGGGAAAAAGCACCTTAAACTCTGCTGCTGTCCTGCGAGTCCTACAGGTTTTACGTGGAATCACGCCCGCGTAAACACGCATTCTGTATGTTGATTATAGTGGGTTGTAAACCATGCTGTTATCCCTTTTGTATGGAAGGCATGAGCTACTACATGTTGTTATTTCAGTCACAAGTCAGTTCCTCTTATTAAGGAAAACAAATAGGGTAGAAAGCTGTTGTTAGAAAAAGGAGGGTGAAAGGAGAGTGTTCCTGGAGCAGTTCATTCCCTTCCCTGAGGATAGCTAGTGGCTGAGCTGGTGTTTTGCCCCTAGGACCTAGTACCCAGCTTGGGTCTCCAGGTGATTCTGTTTTATATCTTTCAGTCACGTGCCCGATGATACGACGCTGGAGGATCTGTCCCCTCGTGTTCCTAGAGCCGTGTTTGTGAAGCAGGACAATGGCGGCAGCGCCTCGGTCATACCGGTATCGTCTGTCCGGGTGCCACGGGAGGGGGAAGGAGGGGAGGAAGAAAAGGAAGAAGCTTCAAATTCCCCTGACTTGAATCCTTGCAGCGCTACATACAGCAATTTAGGTAAGTGTGTTCTCATAGAAGAAAACTGAAGTTAGCTCAGATGCCAGATACCTTTCCAGGCTGCGAAGAACCTTGTCTTTGAAGGTCCCAGTACACTTTCACAAGGTTAGTTTTTTGAAGAGAAGCATTTCAAAAACAATTTATAAAAAGTAAAATTATGTTGTCTCATTTGGAGATACACAACTGAGAAAGTAAAAATTGAACCAATTCCTGGGTTTTCTTTCCTGTCATTTGACTGCCTTTAATGATAAACATCACAAATACTTGTAAAATGCCCCTGGTTTTATCTGTTTGGAGAAGTTCTTAGTAAAGAGGCTTAGTGTGCCAACCAAATCCCCTAGCTTCTTCCAAAACTATTGGCAGATTTCAAGGTTTTTCCAAACTTCAAGGAATGGTAGGACTCTTTATTTTAGAGTGTTGACATCTGCTAAAGTATTTGTTTCCTACCCTGGTCTGAGAGCTTACTTTTGCACCTTCAGAAGAGTTGAAGATAGGAATGTCGTGAAGGCACTGCAGAGCTCAACTGTCCCTGAATCCTGACCCATATAAGAGATACATCTATGCAGAGCTTCTTGGGAACATAAGTGACGAGACAGATGAGCATCTCCTAATATGTATGGTCAGTAGCATCAGCCCAGTCCTGTAGACATACCGACTTCCTGAACGTTTGGACAAGAGCAAACTGGCAGCATTGAGATGGCTCCAAGTACAGGGGTCTGGTGTGTCCACACAGGTTTGAGGGATTGAGAGCTAAATTTTAACCCCTCAGATACATCCGTTCCTCTGACATTTACTGAGTTTTGGAGGGTTTTTTTGCCTAAATGTGAATGAGTGGAGAAGTTATTGCTGTGTTCTTCTAATAAAATACCACTTAGGATTGCTTGTAAAGCATGAAGAGGTATAATGTCCTGCCCAAGAGGGATGCTCGTACCAAGAAATTGTAACTTGGAGGAAAACTAAAATTTATACTGTTCTGGTGAATTAACCAAAGATCTAATGAGTTATTTTCAGTTCATTGAGATACACATATGTGCCTGTATCTATATATTTCCTGTATTTAGTATGTAACTACATTACAGCTAGAATCCAGACCTAACTACATCAAAACTACTTACAGCAGGGTTAGCCCCTGTTCCAAACCAGCCAGGCACATAAAAGTACCGAGCTACATCACCATTTAATGTCAGAAATATCACTTACTCCTTGTGTGGTGAGATCACTGGTTTTGGTCAGAGCGTTCACACAGCCAAGGGATTACTTGTGTATCATAGCCAAAGTAACAATATTGTGCATCTCCTGTTCAAATATTGACTCCATTTAGGCCAATTTGCACCTTATCCTTATCCTTACACCCACTGGCAGCTGCTTTGCTGTACAGACATAGTTGTGCTTCTGTATGTAGATCTCTGTCCTTCCCTCAGCACCTTCTAAACTGGGAGTAGAAAGCTCAGGGGAACAGGAAAACTGGAACAGGTTGTTTTGAGAAATTGTGGAGTCCCCAGATGTGCTGATACACAAAACCCAGCTGGATGTTGTCCTGGACAACCCGTTCCACCTGCCTGAGCAGGGAAGGTCAGACCTGACCATCTCAAGAGGTCATCACTGCCATCAGTCCTTGATTTTGTCAGCCTTTTTCTAGGTGTGACTGTTCCATTGTGAAACCATATAAAAACTGTGACACACGCCCCTTAGCATTTTACGCAAAATTTTCTCCTCATCTTTGGGTCACTTTAAGATTTGCTGTCAGCAAAGTAAATTTTAGGTATGAAGGAGGTTTTAAGGAGTGAGTGAGGTTTTAAGGAGTGAGTGAGGTTTTAAGGAGTTAAAATTTTAGGTGTGAAGGAGTTAAATGAGCTTTTGGGCCTGACGTGGTCCGGCTTGGCAAGCCTCCCGTGTCTTGTGAAGAGCGATGCTACCCTAAATGGTGCTGAGCTGCCTGGCTGCAGTTCAGACTTTGTCCTGGATGATTCGAGCAGCCCCACTTTCTAATTCAGATAGCTATTGAGTCACTCCTAGGTAGGGACACCAAATAATTCAGGCAGTAGTTTGTGCCCCCAAATACATGGTGTTTTGGGCTTCCCCTGCTCCCACAGGGGTTGTCCAGTCCTCAGTTTACTGCCCTGCCCTCAGAAGCTGCAAGCATACCAGCAAGTCTTTGTCAGGAACCAAAGGGCAGACGCAGAGTTTGAGAGCGGTTTGTGTATAAAACGTGGGCCTGTGTTTGTTAGTTGTTCTAACACACAAAATGATACATCTGGGAAGTAAAAAAATAAGCAAATACAAGATAGAGAACTCCCCTCTGGGAATCAGATACAGCATAAAAGGCTTGGGCTTTTAGGAAACCTGAGGTCCCACCGTGACAGTAGGATAAAAGAGCTCAGTGTGTTCCTGGCTGTAGGGATGGGACAGGAGTAGGAAGGTGAGGAATACCTCAGTTTTACCCCAAAACTGCCATGACCGCTGCCAAGCGTGGTGGTACCCCCAGTTTAAGAAGTATCTTTTAAAACATGACGTGCAGGCAGTAAAGAAAAGCTTTGAAGATGCCTAGTGTTGTGGCAGGCACTTTAGAGGGAATCATTAGACAAGCTGGATCTGTCTGGCTTATCAAAGAAACAGGGCCTGGCTTGCTCATGGTGTGGGTGCTAGTGTGGTGAGCGGAACTGAGATGAGGGATACCTTTAGGATTGACAGTCAAGACATCTGAAAAAATCCAGCTGAAACTAGATGCTAAACCAAACGCTCTGATGTGTATGGTAGGGCCCATGTGCTCCTTCTCCAGGCCCTCGTTCTTACAGAAGTTAATTCAGGTAAGGCCGGTAGTTTATGATAAGGAAGACAATAGACTAAGGCAATTATAATTCTTTCCTTTACAAATCTCTACTTTCTTCTGTCTTCGTTGGAATTTGTCAGGGAAATGGACTTGATTGAATTCGCATTGTGGTAAGTAGATCAAGATATTCTTAATATGCTCAGGACAGTGCTTGTGTAGTTTAAAAAAAAGACTATGTTAGCAGCAATTCTTTTCTCCTTATGCCTAAAGAAAAGGTGGAAGAAAAGGAGGCTCAGTTTCTAGGCTTTATGATTGCAGACATGGGAACAAATTCCACGTCGCAGCACCTGCCGCGGGGTACTGCCCCAGCCCATGAGTTAAACCAGGGCTGTGTGCTTCAGCCAGCCTGTGTGTAAGATAATGAGCCCTTGTTGACTCAAGCTGACAGTGCAGGGACAGACAGCGATTATAGTATCAGTCTGATGCATTCTGTGCGATATATAATCAGTATGGGTAATACCTTTAACGTGGTGTAATGGAGGGTGGGTAGCAAGACCTGCTGAGTCTCCAGGGTAGGCAAGCTGGTGTATCTATCTACAGCTTGTATTTATCTCCTACGTGCAGCCCACCTTACTACAGTTCTGTGCGCAGGCTCGAGCTGTTGGTGAGAAACTGGAGGTGCATTGTGAACGTTAAAAGCAGGATTAACGATCTCGTTTGGGTAAATCTGGCTAATTAATTGTACAGGTCGGTGCTGTAGATGCTCTGCATTTGTTGGGATTGGGGCTGTGAAGTAAGAGTTTAGAGTGACTGGAAGGTTTAGAAGTGATGTGTTTCCTTCTGGCATGCTGTAATTGATCTGCTGCTTGTACAGAGAAACCTCTTCTAGACTTTGTATTGCACTAAAAGCACAGATTGCAAAGGCTGAGCAATGTGTGAGTCTTCACATGCAAGTACAAGGAGGGGAAAAAGTACTGGGACAAGGGTAGAGAGGGGGAATTTGCACAGCAGAGGTGGCCAGCCTGTGGATTTTACTTGGTGAATACTTGAATCAGCCTTTATAACTGCACTCGGTAACCTGACATGGGGGTACTGCCATGAGAAGTACCAAGACATCTGGCTCCACTCCAGGTGTGAGGAGAAACAGGTCAGCAGAGGCTGCCAAAGCAGCTGTGGGACCGCTCTGGGGTCTGGCTGCGTGATCAGCCCAGCCCTGTCTTACACTGAGTTGCCTCCACTCAAAATTCCTCTTCCTCACCAGTCTCCACTGCAAGGAGTCTGCAGTTCTGGGTTTAGTTCTGTTGGGTTTTTTACAGCTGTGGTGTTGGACGAGTGGTCACCCAGGCGTGGCTTTGGTTTTGCTGTTCTTGGCAATGCAAAATATGGGATTTTTATCCAACTGATGTGTTGGATAATGACAGAGGTAAGAGTCATTTTGGCCAGTTTAGCCCTCTGGGTCCTGTTCATTCATCTAAATCCTGCACCAGGGGATTAGGGATTAAGGACTGCTATAACTGTCACTGAAACAGAGACCAGAGTGAGGAATCATGGCAAATAGCCTAGTTCCTACTGGGAACACTTGTGTTTTCAGCTCTGTTTTCCAGTTTGCATCATCCCACGGGGGAAGTGAGAGACAGTAGTGGCAAATAATCAGAAAAGTTCTTTCCAGAATAAAGGGGGGGGGTGTAGGATAGGTTAGCATGTCAAGAGTAAAATGAGTTGGGAGAGAGCACAGAAGCAGCCCACTGTCATCGGCGCAATGCACTTAACATCGGTATTGTGGAGCAATACAGGTCTCAGGACTAGTTTACTCAAGGAAGGATGGAAACATGTAGCCTGTCAGCTTGCCTAATTCACCGTTAGTTGTTTCCCCAATTAAAGAAGCCTTTTCCTTCACAGTTCTGAACTTTCTTGACAAGGTATACTGCTGGTCTGGCATAAGCAGAGAAAGAAAGGTACCCAGGCCATCAGGAGATCTAAACGGTAATTACACGTGTCATTGCTCGAAGAGAAACACAACACGCGCGTGGAATACAGATTTGAATTAACCCTGAGCTCGGTGTGTCAGGTTTGATAGCTTCAGGAGCTGACTTAAACAGGCTGTGATGCAAAGTTTGGTGATCAACCAGTGACCTGGAAAAATGCAATTTAAATGCTGCTGCTTTTCTCTTTTTTTCAGGGTTGATTTAGAGTTTCAGACCTCTGTGTGGTGCCTGGAGACCAAAGTATTAATATTTAAATAGAATAGTGAGGTTCTGTAGTGGAAGATGTTCTTGAACTGTAGAACTGCTTAAAGCTTTCTAGAAAGCTGCTGTCTATAAAGGAGTTAATTTTTTTCTGTCTCTGAGCAGTCTGAAAGCCACTTCAAAGATCTCTGTAAGTGGTACCCTGCTCTTGTGCCTGTTCCTCCATTTCATTTCCCTCCCAAGAGCGTAGCTCAGGCTGAACCTTGTGATGCTGGAGAGTCTGTGCAGTAGGCGAGGAAATGATGGGCTGTAAGTATGCAAGGGGAGAAGGAAATGGGAGGTAGGAAAAAGCAGCTGAGGCTCTGCCAAGTGTTGTATGCAAAAGAACATTCCCCTGCCTTTGACAGGGACAGAACTCAACCTTTCCTTGCTAGACAAGGGAATTAAACATGGGACGTGGAATATCACACCACACTTGGGGAAAGTTGAGCTGGAAAGGCTGAACTAACAGGCATGTAAAAAATGTGCAGTGTTAAGAACAGTCCAGATAGGAGGCTTTACAAGCATGTTATTCAGGTGGATAGATTTCAGCATGGAAAATCTGCTCTCCTGGGGAGAAACTGCACTGTAACACAATGCCTCACAAACTCCTCTTCCTCGCTGAGAGTAGTTTAAAAAGTAACCGCGTAATGATTTGTATGTGCAGCTCTCTGGATCCTCACACAGACACACACACACAGAGACATCTGCAAAGACAACTAACTTCTAGTAATGAAAAGCTTATTCAGTTATGTTTTAATGTCACAGTTCCAACAGCTACATGAAAACAACAGTCCCTCGTTGCGATTGCAGCACTCTTCAGGGCCGTTAAAGCAGACAGAAAATAAGAGAATGAGGAAGAACAGCCATTCTTAATCTTACCTTTCTTGGAGAGGGCTTCTGCTCCTGCTTGAGACGAGCTTCGTGCTCTAGTTTGTTTTCTGGCTGTTACCCTCTTGGTATCAGCGCAGTCCTGGGACTGGCAAGTCCCACGAGCTACGCCTGCCGCGGGGAAACCGCCTTCTGAAAGGGTACCCGCTCTCAGTGGCACAGCAGTTGGGCTGCTCCAGTGGAGTGGGGAAGAGGGTGAGGATGAGAAAACAGGCAAGTGTTCTTTAACCCAGAGATGTTGCCAGGGGGGAGAAGAGCATAGGTCACAGATTTGGTAAGAGTAAGCAACTGGGGAAGGCAACATGTTTGGATGAGTAAGAACATGGGATAGGGAGTAGAAATGACCTTGTAACAGGATTATGCAAAAGACTGCGCTGTCTGGATGTGCATGCCTGGCACGCAGGCGTCGGCCCTGCTTTTGACTCTGAATCATGGAGCTCTCTGTCTCTGCAAGAGGTACCTGATGGAGTTTCCTGTACTGCTCCCCTGGCACCAGCGCTATATGCTGCAGCATATCAGATGGGGAGAGGAAGAGCTGCTGGCGTAGAGCTTGCTCAAGAGCTGCTGGCGTAGAGCTTGCTCGCTGCAATACCAAGATCAGAAGGGAGCAGCAGCAGATCCCCTGAGTATTACTGTATCTTTTTAGGCAACCTTGACAACAATATGAGGATTCTCCAAAGTTTCCAGCCTCTGAACATGTTTAGTTTGTGGTAGCTAAAAAGTGGTGCCCCAGGGGAGTAGTCCTGTGCAGTCTTCCCTGGTGATCAGGCATGTACAAAGCCAACAGAATTTCCTGCTCGGAATTCAGGCTTTGAAACACTGGAATATCCAGGCTTATCACAAAGCCCACAAGGCTTTTCCCAGGGTTTATTGAGCTTAAACAAAAGATAGAGATGTAACTTCTGGGGTTTATGTCCTCTTCTTGGAATCATCAAGAAGAGCCCGATTGTTAAGAATTTGAGAACCAAGGCTGTTCTGTTTGTGGATACATGTGAAAGTACCGTCTGCTCTGATCTTCTGCAATTACTGAGTGCTCCTCAGCATTCAAACCCGGCTTTCTGGTTCTTGTGCCAAGAAGATCTGAGATCCTGTAGCGTTCAAAGAAACCACAACAACCTATCTCAAAGGGCACAGGAAGTTATCTCTCTCCTCTTCACAGTCTGCAAAGTCGTTTTTATTAACTGTGGACCGAAGCGATGCCATTTAAATCTGAATCTGGCATCCCCCAGCTGGGTTCAGCATTCCATTTCAGTCCTCTCTTTATCAAGGGCTCAGCACAGCTTATAAATAGTCAAACGGGCGCAGTGTCTTTGTTCTCACTGTTCCCTTATTAGCAGAGATGCTCGGCTGCAATTACAGACCGCATCCATTTCACGTCTGCTGTGTTTCAACTGTAAAAATTGGCTTCTTACCTTACCAGGAGAGTCAATGAACCTCACAGGAGCAGTAGAAAACATAAAATAATTTCTCTGAGAAGAGCCATTGATTATTAAGAGTGGGAAAATCTCGTTTTGATATGAGTAACAACTGTCTAATTGTCCCAGAGCAGCAAGCTGGTCATTTGTATTGTCTGTTTATTGTTTTTAATCTCTCCTATATTATTGTCATTTATTTATCCATTTCCAAGGACTCTGGCAGTTATAAAATGTAATTGTCCTCTCTAAAAGCCATCCAAACCACATGATGGAAGTTTCCCTTCCCGAGAAGCAGGCAAATGTTTGATAGCAGCCTGCCAGCGGACATCCCGTCCTTCTGTGAACGTGGCCTGCTGCTTGGAATCTCTTGGCTGAACCTAGGGCAGGTTATCTGCCAACAAAGGTGCCTGTGGCAAGTAGGGGAGATGGATTGGAGACCGTTGCAGGGAGGGGGCAGCTGTAAATTGCAGGGTAAAAAATACTTCAGGTTTTGTAGTCCCCAAGCACGATCCTGGTCTCATTGAAAGCTTTGGGAACATGCTTGAGCGCAGGCAGGCTTAGCGTCCTTGTTTTCACCTCGTGCGGCCACGTGGACCAGCCCAAGGTGCCGATGGACCGCTGAAGCCTCTGAATGACATGATTTCTGCCTGAAGTTTTCAGCCTCTTCAGCAAGTTTCAAATCCAAGTGATGCAAAGGGCTTTGTAGGTTTCTGTGAGGGTCTCACTTGCCAGGGAAATGCACCCCTCAAAGGAACAGCACGCAAAGCCACGTAGCAGCATCCCCCCATGGTTTTAGCACATGGGAATAGGACATAAGGAATGCTATTACAGTGACTGACTGTAGAAGGAGTTACAGGAGGCTGGGTTACTGAAGCTGGAGTTGGGCCAGAGGGCCAGAATTGACACTTGGTTTCTGCTTGCACTTTGTCATTAATCCGTTGCTAGCACAGAAGCAGATTCTAATATGTAGGCCAAGGTCAGGCTGCCCAGGGGGGTGTGGAGTCTCCTTCTCTGGAGATATTCCAGACCTGTCTGGATGCCAAACTGTGCGACCTGTCCTAGGGACCCTGCTTTGGCAGGGGGTTGGACCCGATGAGCTCTGGAGGTCCCTTCCAACCCCTGTGATTCTGTGAATCTGTGAACAGCTCTGTGAAAAGACTGGCTGTGTGTGACGATATGTAAGCGATGCTGATTTGGTTGGTTTGTTTTCTGATTAAGCCATCTTTTCAGGTAGACATTTGGGTTTTCTTCAGGTACTGGGGGACTCCCAGTCAGCTTCTTGTTTCACCATAATCTTTTATTTTGCAGAGTGCAAATTTGAGCAGCAGATGCAGAGCCCTTTAATCTTATATGTCTCTTATCTTCTTACTACACAGGGCAGTCCAGAGCAGCCATGATCCCTCCGAAACAGCCGAGGCAACCGAAGGGAGCTTTGGATGATGCCATTGCCTTTGGAGGACTAATAGACCAGGAGACGATGAGCAACTTGCAGCCCACACCGCCTCCACTGCCAAAGAAAACAATCTCGAGAGCTAACACGGAGCCGACTCCCAGAGATCTCCAGAAGCAAGCCCTGGAGAACAACCTCTGCATTGTGGCCAATCCCACCTATGACATCGACACCAACTGGGAAGCAAGCAGCGCCTGCTCTTCGGTCAGCCTGGAGCTCAAGATACTGGACAATGAGTCAGGAGATTCCTTGGACAGGCCTACGGAAAAACTGAGGGCGGCCACCTCAGCAACTAACAGTGTTTCCAGCCTAACCACTATCAGTATTAAGGACCGGTGCTCCAATAGCATGGAGTCCCTAACGGGGAGACGCATCACGCAGACTAAGCAGGGCAAAGGTGTCCAGAAGCCGCACCGGCAAGCACTTTATCGCGGGATTGAAAACCGAGAAGAGGTGGTAGGTAAAATCCGAAGCCTCCACACCGATTCCCTGAAGAAGCTGGCACTTAAATGTGAAGATTTGTTCATGGCCGGGCAGAAGGACCAGTTGCGGTTCGGGGTGGACAGCTGGTCTGATTTCAGGCTGACCAGTGACAAGCCGTGCTGCGAGGCAGGCGATGCCGTTTACTACCCGGCTTCTTACGCAAAAGATCCTCTCAACAATTACGCAGTCAAGGTAAGAGGGGCTTGAAAATGGTAACCCTAGATACCAGTGACAAAATATAGCAGCAGTAACCATGATCTGCACCTTACCCCAGTAGAGAGAGGTCCTACACACCGAAGCATGTGCTGCTTGCGGCAGCGCTGTGGGAAAAGTTGAGATTCCCAAGATACAGGCTCTTCCTTCTATTAGAAACCATGTGTGACATTGGGATTGGCTGCTTAGATTTCAGCTGGTTTTATTGCAGCCCTAAAATAAATCCAACCAACACAAAAAATTAAGATCTGTGTTGTGTTAACATGTGTCAGCAGGTTTTTGGAAACTTAAAATGACAGACTCCTCCAGTTCACCTGCACACAGAATCACAAGGTTGGAAGAGACCTTTGAAGATCATCAAGTCCAACCATTCCCATCCTATGCTAAACCATATCCCTAAGTACCTCATCAATCCTTTTTTTGATCACATCCAGGGAAGGTGACTCAACCCCCTCCCTGGGCAGCCTGTTCCAGGCCCTGACAACTCTTTCAGTAAAAAGTATTTTTCTAATATCCAATCTAACCCTGCCCTGGCAGCTTCATGCCATTGCCCCTTGTCCCATCTTCTGTCACCTGGCTGAAGAGACCATCGCCCACCTCTCTACAACCTCCTTTCAGGTAGTTGTAGGTGGTGATAAGGTCTCCCCTCAGCTTCCTCTTCTCCAGGCTAAACATCCCCAGCTCCCTCAGCCGTTCCTCATATGATTTGCCCTCCAGCCCCTTCACCAGCCTGGTTGCCCTTCTCTGCACTTGCTCAAGGACCTCAATGTCCTTCTTATGGTGGGGAGCCCAGAACTGCACAGAGTATTCGAGGTGCAGCCTCACCAATGCTGAGTACAGGGGCACAATTACCTCCCTAGACCTACTGTTTCAGATACAAGCCAGGTAATACCGATACACATGCAATACTGAATTGTTACTTTTACTTCAGAAGGATTTCAGAGTTCTCCATGTTCAGAGCCACATAGCTTTCAATGTACATGTTAGGCTAATATATCTTTCTGTCCCTGTTCAAGCTCTTATCATCAGTGCTTGTTGCCAGCCTTTTAAAGCTGGCTTTCGTAAGCCACCAGTGTTGGCTCATAAGCTGTGCTAAAAAACGTGGGACTCATCACTGTGAGCTGTGTGGCCTTTTACTAAACAAACAGTTGATTTGCATCTCGTTTATCCTTCAGCTAACGCATAAAAGAAGGAAGATTTACCGCTAATACGGCAATGACAAGTCAGCAGCTGTCTCACTGCATGTTGTCACCCATACGTGGGTTGTTACCTTTAGGCAGGTAATTGAGTGCTGTATCTGGAGTTATTGATGCCTATCTGGTAGCGTGTTCTTGAGGAAGGCAGCTGAGAGTCATGTGGCTCTGCCAGGCTTCCCGTGTGACCGCGGGCGCAGGAAGGTGCAGCATTTCTTACCGCACCCAGGCGCGTGAGGCCTCGGCAGTTACTCCTTACGGAGCACGTTGATGTTCTCAGAAGGGTGGTGCTTTACAGGAACGAAATGCTTTTACAGCTCCTCTGTGATTGTTTACAAGGAAGATTTGAAAAAAATGAAAGGTAAGGTGGGTGCACCTGAGGTGTTCCTCTGCATTGTGAGAAGACATCTTCTTCCAGCAGATCTGTGAGCAGAACCATCCGTATTTCTTTGGGTTTAATATAGTAGTACAGAAACAGTTGCTCTGGGACCCAAGGTGGTGTTTGTATGGGCAGGTTGGGGTGATCACCAGCATAGCTCCCCTCGGCACAGGATGGATGTGCCCTTAAAGCATCCACTGACAGGCCAGAGCTGTTCTGTTGGGTTTTTACCTGCTGTGATCCCAAACAAAAGCCAGTGAGAAGGAAGAACACTTGTTGAGCATTGGCAAATAAGAGCTCTATTTTTTTTTCCTCTCAGTTCAGCTGTTGTCTTAAAAACAGTTGTCAGGCTAACAAAATTCACCACAGCTTAACAAGTGGTTCTTGGGTGTGTGTTTTTATTACTGTGATCTCTATGCTAATATATCACCTGATATAGCGTTGTTGGAACTGTAATAACTGGGGTTTCCCCCAGAAAAGTCTATTACAGTGAATTCCATTTTTGAAGTAGTTGGTAGGTCTGTGACAGTATGGATAAACATTTCCCTGAAACCACAGTCGTATCGGTAATTCCCAGGGCAGAGTGGAAAGGGTACACAGAAGTAAAAGCAGTGGAGAGCAGTACCTTTTTGTACAGAGTGGATTGGGTGAGCTCAGCTCTTAGTGTCCCTACAATAAGGTAGTGATACAGCAGAATGAGTAATGGATGTGGTAAGTTACGGTGTTGGTGACCTGCAGGAAACTACTTCCACTTTCGGTATTAAGCTCTCAAGGAAATGACTGGACAGTATCACAGACACAGACAGAAAACGTGATTCAGAGTCCACACAGAGCAAGGCAGACAGAAGAGCTGGCTGGGTGATGCCCTGCAGCACGTGTAGCAATGCTGCTTGGGTAGGATAACAGGAAGTGCAAGGGTGCTAACTGCTCCCAAAGGAGCAGGGGAAAATTTATGGCCTTAGTTACTAAACGGCAGCAGACGTTCTTCCGCCAGCACAACCTTCGGACGTCTGCTACGGTTCCTGTCCCAGGTATAAGCTATCAGCAGGGCAGGAGTAAACAGCACTGGGTCAAATTGGGCCAACGGTTTCTTAGTTGAAGCTGACAATTAACTTCTCATTCGGTTTAGTTTGTCACAGTGTGCTAAGGGTGGGGTTTTTGGTAATTCAGTTTGCCAGTGGAGCTTCTCGGCAGCACTGCTACTCAAGGTCATGCCAGAACTTTGTGGTTCAGATCAAAATAAAGCAATGTATGTTCAACTTGTAGCCCTTCCCAAGTTGGGTCAGAGCAGGTAGAGCTCTGTGGTTTGGCACGTTGTTTAAGAAGTCAAAGCTCTCTTCCAAGGCCAGCTCCAGAAAATGAGGTCAATCAGAGATCAAACTGGCCTCCTTGGGAAACAAGGTTGTGCCAAGAACAAGCTATCAATTTGGGATTAGCAAGCTTTCATTCTGCGCCGAATTTCATTTGCAGTTGTCCCTCTGTGCAGTACAACAAAGGAGCACAGATGGTTCAGTCTTTGTGAGCTTCTGTGTTTCTCATTTTCGGCACTTGTAAATTCATTTCCCACAATATTCATCCTGAAGTTCTCTGACGCCCTCTGAAACGCACGAGACGGAGTGGAAACGGAATCCCTGCTGGTAAAGTGGAAGTCAGCTGATGGCACAGCAGGCTACTGGACTCATAAAGGAAAAATTAAAGCTAATGCAGACCGGTTTCTTTAGCAGCTCTGGAGCATTAGGGTTGTACTGCATAGGGATGGGGCGTGGAGACCTGAAATGGCAGCATATAAAGGAACCCGGCCTGTCCCTATAAGCGCAGCGAAGTTGAGTTCATATGGGTACACTGAAGACAAGATACGTCATGATAGTGCGCTCCATTGAAAAGGAAGGTGGAAACTTTCTGTTCCTTCCTATTCCTCTCTCCTGGTTTTTCATTACTTTCTTGCATCCTGTGCAAGGGCACTTTACCAGCACTGCTTTGTCTTTTGACCAAGCAACTCTTTATCAGCTTTGGAAATAAGGCTTGCCAGGCCTTTGCCAACACCTCTCAGCTGTTATCCCATACCATTCCTTCATTGATCAGCTGATTGTCTCTCATTAAAGCAAGTGGCATGTCACTGATTGATCTTACTTTCTGCTGGTGTTTTAGTCCAAGGATTTTTACCTCTTTCTGCGCCTAAAAATAGGAATTCCATGTGCTGTACATGCCAAATGGGAATTCAATGTTCAATACATGTAAAAGGCAACCAATTTCCGTATTTTTTTTAGAGTAGATGACTGGTAGAGACAAAAGCTTTAGAAATCATGCAGGGACAAGCAAGCTGTGTATTTACTCACACTCCTGATGTAGCATTAACTGCTGCAAGCAGCAAAGCCACTCTGCATGCACTCCTTTGGCAAGCCATCGCAAGCGGTCTAACACACTTGCTAATGAGGCCATCGAATTCCACAATTTATTCCCTAGGTCTTTTCCAATGTACACATAGACTTTGGTGGGATAACTTACTAGAACTCAAATCAGTTTGAAAACTTTACATCTTGGTTGTTTAGACCATAGTTTTAGGGGATGGTGGGTTTGTTCCAATAGGAAATATGCTACAGTGGGTGTCAATGCCCATCAGTAGCATTGAGCACTAGCATTCGTTACTCTCACGAAGTGTTAATACAGATGAGAGCTTGGAGTAGAAGCTGCAACTCAGAAAATGATAAAATAGTACAAGAGGCTCATAAATTACATCGTATAAACTGTCTTTGAACAAATCAGTAAGAAAACATAGTTTATCTGTGCTGTTTTCAACATGTTTTACTCAGTCTACAGAGATACTGGTAAATGGAAATCTGAACTCTGCCATCGAAAGCCCTGGACTCATCCTGCCTGAGTCGGAAGCCTAGCCAGATGCTGACAGGAGCATCAGATTACTGCAGGTCTGATGTTCAGCCAGTGTTTTAGGAATTCACAGAGGTGTCTAATTTGTTGCCGTACTTCAGTGTTCAGGTGCTGCTTCCAGCCAGCCTAGCTTTCCATTCCCCTTGTGCTAAGTATCCAGCGAGTAAATGGTAGCGCTTGTGTAGTCAGTGAGTTAGCCTTAAGTAACCCAGCTGTTCCTTCCACTTCTCACTTCATGTGGTTTGTAAACAAAAAGCAAGAAGCAGAAAATGCATCTCTAATCAGCTCTCGGCTCCCCCGTCTCTCTAGATACAGCACCCATGTTCATGTGTCTTCTCTCACACAAGAATAGGGATTCTTGTGTGTTCATTTTTAGCATTGATTTTAATTGTAATCCTATTTAGTCTTTAATTTCTGATTTTCCAATGTGAAGAGGGGAGCCTGAACCAAGTGGGGAAGGTTTGGCTCTGCTGTGGGATTAGAGCGGGCGCTGGTCTGAAGGGTTTCATGAACCGTGCTTAACAATGGAGTTAATAAGGTGACTTGTTTGCCCTGGGAAGCACTAAAAGGATCAATCTCTGGACAGCCTGCTCGATGCTGGAGAGGCCTTAAATACAATACTGTGTTCATTCAGGGCAGAGCTCTTCAGAGAGATTCACTAACTGGGGAGAACCAGGAAAGAGCAACAGGAATTGGGGGGTAGGAGTAATGATAGGAGGAACGAGCGCTGGGGGGTTTCAGAAAGAAATCGACAAAGAGGGGGAATGTTATGTTTTTCCTAAATGTGGAGGTGTATGCTGTACTGATGGGATCCATATTTCCTATCAGCTGGGAGAAGGGCTGTCAGTTGAAACTGAAGTGAAATAGACTTAGGATCAAACAGCATGAGGAGAGGGAATGGAGAAGATAGAGAAGGACAACTCGCTCTTGGGGTGTTTTTAGTATGTTGGAAAGGCATTTCTTAGGAACCATCCAGCTTAGGAACACATGTACTGTCCAGAGGCAAGGGCAGCGGGCGCAGAGGCAGTGCACTCTGCCTTGGTAGCTGAATGCCTCTTGGTGTGGATGTGCACAGCCAGGCATTTTGAAATTAGAAGGAAGCATCACCACAGCCGTGGAGGCCTAGGAAAGTGCTTTTGTGCTACCCAGCTCTAGTGTTTTCTAAAAGGAGTGACCCAGGGCTGATTCTGAGAGGTGCAAAGCCCACCATCTCCTGTTGTTTTAACCACAGTTCCAGTAATAAATCTGAGAACCATTTTCTGAAGGAAGTAGGAAAAAGGGGCTGCCTAGGACCAGTGTTAGAAACCAGGAGTGCGTCTCGCTTCTCTTCCTTTTCCTGGGGGCAAGGAGAAATCCTTTTCCTAAATTTTAAAAAGGCCCTGTATTCACTAAGTGGGGAAGTATTAATTGTGTTGAGCAAATTCTCTGTGCATTATGTATTCCTGATAGAATGTAATCTTTTAGCTGTCAAGTGGCATTAGAAATCTTTGGTGGTTAACATGCAAAATAGAACAAAAGCTAAGGGCAAGTGCTTTTTTGCAAATTTGCTTATCAGCAAGTAAGCTTGACCTTAAAATCAACCCCCTTCAGGATGAGTTTATATTTTGGATTAGGTCCGTGAAGTATTTCTTAAGAGAAAGGCTGGATTACAAAATACCGAACTTTTTCTGCACTTGGAATTGATTATCCCCATGGCTGGCTGTACAAAAAAAAGCCATGCACTGGAAGGGCATAGAAGACCAAAGTGCTCTCGTTTTCCTTATCAGCTGTTCTCCCAGTCAGACCTGATACATGCTGGTGGGGCCTATAAGACGCTTTTCTACTTCTGTCTTCTGTGCAGTATGAAGTGTTTCATAAATCTGGGGCCTTGAGTTGCCAAGACACTCAGCTGACACTTCCATGTATGATTCAGAGCTTAATGCTGGGTTTTTTTACTCTTATTTGTAAGCCTTGAGAGAAGGGGGGCTTAGCATTGATGATTCAGTTCACCCCTATGAATATAATGCACACATGAAAATTTAAATTGCCAAGAGCCACTCCATAAAGAGGGTAACCATCAGCCTTTCTGGAAAAGGACAACTCACCTCTCCAAATTTACTAGGAAACAAATGACTTTTCAACTTTGGTTGGTGCACCGTGGTTATTAAGCAGGCAGTGTGAGCCGTAGCGTGCATAGTGCCTGGGGAAACCTGAACACTCCTGAAGTGTGGAAATACAGTGTCAGAGACTGGAGGACAGTCGGAGTACTGGTACTGCTTGTGTCTACTTCCAGGCGATTATCAGCGCTTTTCTCATCGACAGACATAAACAACTAAACCTCCCGTTAAGCTATAGTGTTTCTTAACCACATAAATACGTACAAGATGATTGCTTTTTAGGGAAAGGTAGGTTTATGCCTTACCCCACCTAAATTTCTGAGAAGGAGAAAGATGAGAAGCAGGGAGAAAAGTCACTTTACACTTCTATTTAGGCCTCATATGAGATTTGGGCTCCTTGGTGGTTGTGACTCTCTAAATCCAGTGCTGATTTACTGACCTGAGTTATCTGGCTTCCCTTGGCTTCTGGAGGTGAGCGAAGGGAACCTGTAGCTTCATCTGGAGAGGGAGGCCTTCCCATCTTCTCTTCCTCTGAGCTTTGTGACCAAGACCTGTTGGTGCATGATGCCACCTGAATCCTCGGGCTCTAACCTTGTAAAGGTTAAAACAGCCTTATGTGCTTTGAACTGTCTCAGCGAAGGCAGGAGAATGAAGGTTAATGTGCAGAGGTCGACACGGCTGAGTCTTTGCAGGGCTGTAATTGTACCGAGTAAATCGAGGCCTTGCAGTGCAGGCCCCAAGAGGCTGTCCAGTGGCTGCTGCAAGGGGGTTGGAAGGGCCAGTCATTTTGGCAGTGCAGACAGTTAATAAGGGTAATTATTGTGCCGGCAATGTACGGTTCAACAAGATACTGCTGGCAGAAATTAAATACAGCTATAACTGGCAAAATAAAACCAGACTTCAGATCTTGACAAATGATTGAAAGCAATTAAGGTACCATGTTCTAATGAGTTTCCATTTATCACCTGAACTGCAGCAGGTACGCTCACCATCAACCCCTGCCCTGCCGCATACGCCGCCCAGCGCAGCCGAGAGGTGTAAGCTTGACAGAGCTGTGGCTGATAGATTTGGGTTCCCAATTACGGTGGGCAGGGAGCGTGTACCCAGTCGTTTAGCTCAGCTGACAGGTGGTAGCTTGTTATCCCCCGCGAACTCTGTCATGTGCAGTCGTGTGATCGCAGCCTCGGATACTATAGGCGTGTCCTCCTGTTGCTATTGATTATTTTCTACCTCGGCCAAGCTTCACATAAAGTGGAGAGGAGAACACAAAATAAAATTATATGGGTAAGCAAGTAACTGTAGAGTAAGCCTTCATCTACCAGCCACTGCTCTGGCTAAAAGCACAGCCTGCTGAACAGGATTTCCCCTTGATTAATACATGCACAGGCAGAGCTGTCTCCGCACATTGGTCTGCAGCTGCTCACTACCCCATAGAAGTTCCTTGTGTGCCTTAAGAAACTTTGCCAAGGTCAGCTCAGGAAAATAAAATCCCAGTGCTCGTGTTAAGGGCTGAACTCTGGATACCTGTCAGCAAGGTACCTACTTAAAAAAATACACAGCGCTTACAAACTGTAAGAGTTAACTTGTGTTTCTTTTCTTCCCCCAGATTTGTAAGAGCAAAGCCAAGGAGTCCCAGCAGTATTATCACAGCCTGTCTATCCGGCAGAGCCTGGCTATCAACTTTAACATCCAGCAGGACTGTGGTCATTTCCTTGCTGAAGTGCCAGTTCGTCTCCTTCCGTGGGAGGATGCTGATGCACCGGAGGTGGAGGAAGAAGAGCGGGAAGAAGAGGAGAAAGAATCTGAGCAAAAGAACAGAGACACTCCTAGCACCGAGGCTTCACAGAAAGACAGCTCAAGCAACCAGGGAACCATCAGCAAGCCCCGCAGCCGCGTTGTGGTCATCACGCGGGAGGTCCCGTACTTAACAGTGGCTGATTTTGTCCGGGAATCTGCACCCCGCCATGCAAAAAGCCCAGATTTATATGAGAGGCAGGTCTGCCTGCTCCTCTTACAGCTGTGTTTGGGCCTGGAGCACCTGAAACCCTATCATATCACACACTGCGATCTGCGGTTAGAGAACCTGCTGCTGGTTCATTCCAGACCAGGAGGCAGCCCTCTGAGCTCAGAGTCCGTGGAGCCCAGTCCCAACACTGCATGCCCAGCCAGATTAATAGTGAGCAATTTCTCCCAGGCCAAGCAGAAGAGTCACATGGTGGATCCAGAGGTCCTACGGGATCAGTCCCGGCTGGCTCCCGAAATCATCACTGCCACGCAGTACAAAAAGTGTGATGAGTTCCAGACTGGCATCCTCATCTATGAAATGCTGCACTTACCCAACCCCTTCGATGAGAATCCAGAGCTGAAGGAGAAGGAGTATACTCGTGCCGATCTCCCCAAGATCCCTTGCCGTTCCCTCTACTCTCAGGGGCTTCAACAACTTGCCAGCTGCCTGCTGAATCCCAACCCTTCAGAGAGGATCCTGATATCAGAAGCCAAGGGAATCCTTCAGTGTTTGCTTTGGGGTCCACGTGAGGACTTGTTCCACGCTCTCAGTACATCTTCCAACCCTGCCCGGAGAGATGCTGTGCTTCAGAACTGGCTGGATATAAAAAGGACGCTGCTGATGATCAAGTTTGCAGAGAAGTCCTTGGACAGGGACTGCGGAGTTATCCTGGAAGACTGGCTTTGTTGTCAATATCTGGCTTTTGCCACTATAGACTCACTTCATCGCATCGTGAGAATCATGCAGCAGCACTAGCTTGTAGAGCCTGTTGCTTTTCATGAAGCGCCCCTCACCTCCACCCCAGCCCTCGCGCCAGCCTGCCCCAGGGCTCACAGTCTGTATGAGTGTTAAAAAAGAGCCTAGGTAACAAAGCCAGCAACTCTGAGCAAATAGGTTCTGATTGGAGAAATCGTGTCCTGTACCCGCTATGACAGAAACTTTGCGCTCTTTGCCAGGCCTGTTAGGGATGATTATATATACATGGCTGCCTTTGGATCAGACAGCGTGTGATTTGATTAGTATCTGGCTGAAAAGGAGAGCAAACTTCGATGCCACTATTTCTACCACTGCAGTAAACAAATTGCCCTCCTCTTCTGGGTGGTTTCTGTCATTTCCATGCGTAGCACTAGTCAGTGAATAGCAGTGGCCGTAAGCAGAGAGGGATTAGCAGTAAATGGGAGATAAATCGCATCCTCTATGCCACAGAACACTCGCTTGCTTCCGTTCCACATACCACACAAAACTTTCTCCCAGCTCAGTCCCCTACCAGCAGGTTGGACTCCTCTTTGCTTTGGTCTCAACCAAACAGGTTCTGATCTTTCTCTCCCACTTTACACCTTGCTTTCCTCCCCACACACAGTTATCCTGCTGGCTGTGGTACATGTCAGCGTCCATCTCCAGCAACTGTTTTCAGTCCTCTTCCCTCCTCCTCTGACTCACTCCCTGCCCATCCCCGTTACCACCACAGATTTGTGATTTTTAACAATACTGCCTTAATCTGACCGTTACCTTGGCTTAAGCCCTCTGCGTTAAAAAGCAGAATACGCACACTTTGCCTATGCCATTTCCTAGGTGACATTCACCAGTCCAGACTGGGATGTACTGTAGCCATAACCGTGTTCCTATGAGAACAATGCAACACGTGGTGGGCAATTGAAATTCCCCTTCCGTCGCGAAAGGCGCTAAAGCCTGACTCGAAATGGGTAGGGCGTGCATAACCTCCTCTGACAATCATCGCCGGGAAGCGGGGATGAGAATAACAGCCACCTCTCCCGTTTTATTTTGGTTTGCTCTTGTCACTTGTGCCATATTGCAAAGCAGGACTGAAATTGGCTCTGCTGGTATGTTGGCAGGAGGTAGAAATGTTTAGAGCTCGTCTGTGTGTAGCTAACAGGCCACATGGAGACACTTTTACAGCAGACACAGTTCTCCGAAGGGTAAAAACAAGGGGGCAAAAACACTGTTGTTTAATTATTGAGGGAGCTGTTAGGTTTGGCAGCCACAACTAACAGTATCACGATCCATTTTTCCCACAGCGGTGTTTGGCTGCGTCTCTCTTGTCTGTTGTAACTCGTGCTTTCTGATGTTGCTATAGACAACACCCGAACAACGGAATGTTGTCAGAATAGCTCAGAGAGCATCGCAGACGGAGTTTTGGACTAGAGCAGGAGTTTATGACTATTAGAGGGATAAGAATCTTTAAAAACTCAACCTGAAGGAGCTTTTTGCTTTTAGAGGCTGCTGCTGACTTCCTTTCCTGACTGAACAGCCATCTCCTACGGAACCTCCGCAGCTGTGCAGGCGGTATCTTTGCTCAGGATTGCTAGGCTCTGAATTGTTTCCTGAATCGCTCTGGAGAACTGATCTGGATGCAGGGGGGAAAAAAGCGATACCGAGTCTTCTGACTGGGTGATGGAAAGCAGACAGCCCTAGTTACGAGCCTGTGCTTCTCTCCTATGGATCTATGTGCAATTCTTGTATGTATTTTTTAAAGCTGTACATTACAGTGTTCTCTTTACACACCAGCCTTTACCCAATGCTACATCTGCAGCCCTTTCCTTTACTTTCCTGGCACATAAATGCACAGATCTCCGTGTGTTCTTTTTATGGATTGATGTTTCAGTGTAATTGTTAAAACTGTGAGGAATCAGTTCACTTCAGCCTTGAAACAAATAGCCACTTTATACAGCATATGCATGCTTGGACCAGCCGCGTGGAAGCTGAACAAACAGTCCTGCAGGCTTGAAGTCAGCAAAACTAGCTCTGGAGCCGGAGCGTACCTTTGGAGGGGCCGAAATGTCTGTAACGCTCCTCTCCGGCGTCAATCGGAGCTGAGCTGAGTAGTGTGTGGAAGCCTACATCGATTGTGCCGTAGTATATAGACTGTCTAAAGATGAATTGTTGTTGTTGTTGTTGTTGAAACTTCTGATGATTATTCTTCTGTTTGATTCACCTGTATCAGTGAAGGATCAGGCAAGGATAAGGATAATATATTTTAATGTGATAGCTATTATTTTCTTTCTCCTTTTGGCAAAAAAGGTTAGGATGGCGGCGTTGATGCAGAAAGAGGACAGTGCATTAAAAGCCCAAGTGCAATGTATGTAGTTGAGGTACTTCTACTACATCAGGAAAGACATTTTCTACACTACTGCTGAGCAGCTCATAGAAGAACCTCTGAAAAGAATCACACATGTTCAATGCAGCCCTGCTTTTTCTGCACGCGGGAGGGCAACGCTCTCGTAGCTTAAACACACCCCCCGAGCATGACAAGTTGCTGACGTACTCTCTGCTAGCTGTTAGTCACAACGTGTTGGGCTATGAGTAGGGCTGCTTGTTCTCTGTGGTCTGGTCTTGTGTTTGTTTCATGGTGTGTGTGCATAACTTCTCACCTAACTCATATAGGCAGTACGAGCGACTCTCGGACCGTTTGCTTGTTCCTTGAAGCTGGCAGGTGTTTCTGTCTTTACGGACACGCCTTCTCAGTGTCACCTCCATGTCAAAGCATGTGCAAGGCTGAACTTAGGATGTTTTGTACGTGTTTAAGGCAGATGGTCCAAAGCCTTTGTATCTCTAGCTACCTAACTTCAGTTTGTATCTCGTGAGGAAACAATACTCATTTTAGCTCTGCAGTATAACGAAGCATGGATAGATGTTCACTACCAATCTCTTTCTCGTGCAGCACTGGGTAAACTTTAGCAATTTGTAATGTTGTGTGGTGGTTGTTTCATTGTTTTTCTTTAAGAAAGACTGGTCAAAGTAGTCGAATGCAGTCTGGCCCGAGCTGTTCCTGGGGAGCTTGAGGCTGACTTTGCAGATGATTGTGACTGTGTTTGTGGTGGTTCTCTATCCTGGCAACAGATTGTGCCACATAAATACCCGAGAATGTATGCATTAAACTGATTGTAAACAAATCCTGAGAATGCTACAGCATAATTGCTAAGCAAAAGGAAAAAAACCCGCTCTGCTTGTAACTGGGATCCTGTGCGTGACAGGAACAAAACCCCTGGCTGTGCATGTTCTAACTTCCTTGAGTATGTGCACAGATCTTGAATTTGTTTTTTAGCAATGTCGCACTTTCAGTTGAGCTCAAGAAATAGGAAGAGCTGCAAATCTAAGATAACAGTATTGACTGTAAATATATATTTTTCTATTAAAAAAAGCTGTCATTCAAATATTTTTGACATGAACTCTAAAGATTTTTCCAATGGAAACTAATTTTTGGAAAAATCAAATGCTTGTTTGAAGAATTGCGATGAGCGGTTTCGGATCCGATTAGAGCCATTAAAACCCTCTCTGATGTTACAGAGAGCACAGTGATTGGATTCACCATGTTTAGTGCCTTGTCAAAAAACCTAAAATGTAGCTGGTCAGTCAGTGGAAATCTTACTCTTTTCATAATAGCCCCTGAAATAATACTGCCCACATTAGGATGCAAGAGACTATAAATTAAATGCTACTGAGTCGATCTATTCAGCCAGATTTGGTTGGGGAGTTCATGTGAACAAGTTCCTTGAAGTTGCTTGTAGTACAGCATAAACCCAAAGTAACGAAACTGTGGGCTTCCAAATTTGGGATCTGGACAGGGAGGGTAACGGCGGCTAACAAGTGAAGTGGTCCGGGCTGACCACAGCATCTAAAGAAGCCTATTGCTTTGACAATCTGCTGCAGACACTCAGCTCCCAGGAGATGAGGAATCTGATTAGTCTGGAGGAAGTGGCCAAGGTAAGATGCGCAGCTCCCGCTCTACGTAGGTGGTGGATGGTGCGGCACGCTGCGCTCTGTGGTGTGAAACACAAACCTTGGTTAGTGCAGGAGTTCTGAAAAGCTTCTCCTGAGCTGTACGGAAAAGGGGTTTGGTTAGTATTTCTTGAATGAGAATTAACTTACTGGTTATATTCAGCACCTCAGATCTGATCCAGTCAATACACATAACCAGGTGAATATAAGGAGAATCTATTGGTAAAAACTGGCCTGCAAAATTTCAGGAATGACAGAATGTAGAATTTTATTCTGGAGCTTTTGGAAGACCCAACAGTAGAAGCCTGGTCTCACTTCAGTATTCAGATGTGATGAAATCAATAACTCAAGCGAGGATATCATGTTGCTGGCCCACAGTCAAGAATGTGTGTAGCGTTACAGGAATGTTCCACCTTAAATCTTTTCCCCCGCCCTGGCAGCACCCACGAGGTATGAATGGATCATCTTGATGTTTGAACACTGGGGAATTTCCCACATATTAGAAAAATGTATTATTTAAATAAATCACACGTGTTAGGGTTCAGCTACTTGGAGAATTTATTCAGCAGCTTCACACTGCAGGCCCTTAACTTCAGCACGTAAAAATCCTTGCTGCTGAGGTAGAATGTATCTGTTTCTCAATTCCTGTGCTGAGCTGCTCCACCTAAATTATTTTTTCCTTCATTTCTAATAGCAATCAAATTCATATGTAAATATAAATTAAATAATCCTGGGTTTATTTAAACCAGTTGTAATTTTTCTGAGGGAGATAACAGAAACTCAATCAGACTTGTTAATGCACTTTCCTTTCCCCAAATGGGAAGTAAGCTGTTTCTCTCCAGGAACAGTCCGTGACCGTTACTCCCTGTGTGACCAGGCATCTGGTTTACTTTGATTTTGCAGAGGGGATGTTGGTTCTACTAAAATTTCTGCACAACTTAGAGCACAGTCAGAGCCCTTCAGTCCATGTAGAGAGAGAGATGTGATGGTGATGTAGTCATGCGTTAAGGTTACACCAGAAGAGCGCGGATCAGAATTAGAAATACCTCTAGAAAAACACACCTGTGGAAATAGCCTGTAAACACTCCTCTGGATTCCAACCGCTTCAAGGGAGGAGTGAGTGCACACAAAATACTTTCCAAAATAAATCCCGGGGAGAAATTTCCGTAGGGCACCCTCTGTTCTGAGAGGAGGAGCAAGTCTTTCCGACTGCTGTGGCGCAGAGAATTTCTAGTAGACATCTGTAGGGATTGTGTTATCCACCTGGCTGCAGTATTAGAAGGATGGTGATTTTTATTAGAGTCAAATGCAATTGAAGTCATGTTCCTGTAAGTCTCCTTGCATTGCTGCTCCGCTCAGCATCTAGTTGGAAACCACAGAATGCTTTCAGATCAAGCAGAGCTGCCGGGGAGAAACGAAAGACTCAGCTTACCTGTACATAAGCATTTTACCACTTGAGTAAATTTGAAAATTTGGTTTGTACTTCAGACTATAAAGATTTTTTTTCCATAGATCCAAGGGGAAGATTTCAGGGATTTAGAAGAGGTTGGAACTTTTTTTATAAGGAGGAATTATTTGTTCATACATATCCATACATACATATATATATGAGTGCGTGTGGACGTGTTTTAATATATATATGTATGTATTATCGACTTTTGTATCCCAAAAGCATTCTTTGCCCCTCTTCGCTTGAAAAATATATATATTATATATTGTATATATAATATATATTTAAGGTTGTGTAAATTTGAATATGGTCATTTCTTAAACAACACCTCTTCAGAAATTACTCTCAACTTCTGTTTCTTTGTCCTTTACATTGTTGGTATTAGAAGGTTTTGCAGTTGAAATCCTTGGGTTTTTTTCTTTTAAAACTTAATTATGCTGAGCATTTAAGAATATGTTCTTGTTTTTAATAAAAGTGGGATTTTTTTTAATTAGGGATTCCAAAATCGATGGACTTTTATAAATGGGATTTTTTAAAAATCCCTTGAATAAGGGATTATTTCCTTTTCTTTAAATTTTATTTTATTTCAACTCCATTCTTGTGGACAATTTGTATTTGGAATTCCTGGTTGCATTGCTTTATCTGGTGCTTCATATTGATATTTACACATTTTTTTATATATATAAATATATAAAAAAACTTCAAGCCTTCCTTTGTGATCAGGGGCAGTTACACTCCGGTTTGCTGTGGTACTTTGCTGTGTACTCTGTGGCATTCATGTTACTGTGTAAATAAACTAGTTTTATTACACTCAAAATCAGACTTGCAGCTGTGTTGTTTTCCTCTCTTCCCAGGCAATTAGATGAAAACACTTATTTCTGAGGGAAGTGCCTGTGGCGAGGCCAGCAAAAGCTTTTGCTGTGGGAGTAGCCAGCTGGTTTGCAGCAGCAGGTAGTGTCCAAGCAGGTAGGAACTTCAGCTGATGAGACTGATGCTCAGCACCTCCACCGCAGTGGCTGAGCATCCCAGCGGCAGGAATTGCGGGTTCTTGGGACATCGTGTCACCTCCCACCTCTGGTGTTTTCCCCAGAAGTCTCACTGTGGCTGGCGCTGTTTTCAGCTCCATCTGGACCAGTGGCGGCAGTAGCAGCCCAAAACTACACTGGCCACCAGTGGCTGCTGCTGATTGAACCGCTGTCTTGTAAGGTGGTCTTGGGGAGAAGTGGCCAGACATGCTAATGAAAACAGAGACCGCTGCGTGTCCACGCGGGGGTACCCTTACTACTGAGGGAACTGAGCCCAAGTTAGCGATTTCCCTAGCATGGGCAGGGTTTGAGTCACCTGCTCTGAAGGCATAAAGTGACGCTGATGTAAAAATTTTATACACTGTGCCAAAAGCACAGGATGCCTCTAAGGCAGTTGCCTGTGGTGGAATTCATTTTGTGTCTGATCCGTTACCTTGAAGCTTACAGCCTGGTGGAGGGGCTGCGAGAAACAGATGGGATAATGTGCATCTTGCGCAATGGCGCAGACACACTTCAGTGGCAGTGAGATCAAACAGCTCAATTTTGTCCCCAGATTTGATAGGCAGCGATGGTGGATGCAGATGCTAATGTATTAGCATAGAACAGCTGACACAGTGGAATGCAATGCTGTGCTTGGGCACGACAGCCGTGCTGCTCACTAATAGTCTCTGAAGGGAAAAAACCTTGAGAAAAGCAGTCTGGTTCCCACAGGTATGTCACCAGTTTCAGTGTGATCTGAACTGGTCTCGAATGGAACTGCTACACGCCTCTCACATTCCTTGCACAGTGTTTTGAAGCCTTTCAAAACCAGCTGAACCTATTGTCCTTACTCTTTGAGGAGTACACAGCTAACTCGCCCCAGAGGTGTCAGTAAATATGTAACACGTTTAACAGCCTGACATATTTCGGCTTTGCCGGGGTAATCCCTGTTCACTTCAACAAAGTGCCATGGACTTAGCTAAACGGAGCTAGATTATGCCATTTGTCAGTGGCAATCACCACTCTGGAGGGAAAAGATACACAAAAATACACTGAAACCTTGTCAAGACATGATAATTATACTAGTTTAACTAAAATCTGTTTTAAATTAATTTAGATATGTCAGTGCAAACTCTCTTGTGGGTGTCCTTAAGCGGTCACAGTCTGGCATTCTTATTTCAGCTTGTGCCAGACATGAACGCGAGTGAAGCCAGCAGATGCCTAGTTTTGGCTGATGCAAGAATGTCTGTATCGGGTTTTTTACCAGCTCAGAAATTCATGTTATGGCAGACAAGCCCTAAGGATCTACGTTCCTCCACATTATAAACCTGTATTTTTTAGAAGCTCACCATGCATCGCTCGAGCTCAGCGGGCTCCTCCTTTTGGCCGAGTTAGGGAGCTGCTGTGCTGCCACCTATCACAGAATCACAGAATCGTAGGGGTTGGAAGGGACCTCAAGAGATTATTGAGTCCAACATGTGAATCGTACCATCCTCCTTACCCGGCAGAGGTTTTACCCAGAATTGGATAGAAGCATCTAGCTAAGTTAAACATCAGCTGCGATCTACCCTGAGGAGAAAGACTGTAGTTTCCTTTCAGCTCGAAGATAGGATTCATAGCTCAGAGGAGAATCATTTGCATTACAGCACCTCGTTGGGCCTCCAACACCGCGGAAGATGGAGGGAGGCTTCTGCAATCAGCACAACGCTTAAATAAGTACAGAAGTTGTCATCTGACAAACAAAATGCTGGGGGAGCCACTGTCAGGGCAGCCTGGGGACTTGGAAGCAGATTTGGCTCTATCAAATCAGAGGAATCAGAATTTTTGTGGCTATCGAGCACACTTTTTCCATCAGCGCCTCCTCACCCTCTTCTTTTGGGTCCTTAAGGTGTTTCTTTGTCACGCTGCAGCCGGCAGTCAGGACGTGCTCAGAAGTGGATGGATGCAGGCAGTGACTGACAGTAAGTTAAGGTGAAGTCCCAGAACTCTCTCCTGCATTTTGTACTCCAGAAGGGGAAGGAATGGGAATGGGGAGGCTTATTGTGAAGGTCTTTACCAAGGCCTGTGCTTCCCAATACGTGCCAGTAAGGCCTGTTCACCAAACACAGAGAAAGCTGCTTTCTAAGCCTCCTATGTGGTTTATAGATGTTGGGACGGGCTGTGTCACTGGCATTGCCCAAAGTACTTGGCTTATCACCCTGGGGTGGGAGAGCCCATACTCCCCTGCACAGTGCTGTGCCGCACCGGTGTACAGCGGGGCTGTTATAGACCTCACGTCAGATGCTCGGGTTTGCCTGATGTCATTGGAGCCTGAACAGTCTAGATTAACTGCAACAAACGGCAGCAGATTAACCTTAAAAAACATGAAATCCCTGCAGTTTATCTGCAAGCAGCAAGCGATTACCTTTGCACCTCTCCAAAGCGCAAAAGGACATAAAAGTTCTTCTAAAGAAAACGGAGAATTAAATCAAGATAATAAAATTCTCCTGGCTCCTACATGGATATTAAACTTAAATCAAGTTCCTGTTGGAAAGGAGCCAGGAGTCTGCCCACGTACGGCCACCACCTCAACCATCAAAAGAAAAAGGATGCTCCATAACCTGTGAGCCATTCATGCAGCTTCCTGTGCCCAGGGAAGAAGGTGTCCTTCCAAACTTTTTCCACTTCTATTGCTGGACAAAAGGTTTATGCTCTGCCATAATAACTAATATTCCAGATGATGCCTTTGTGTTTGTACAGGGGCTATTGATAAAGCTGTGATCACAAGGGCGTGCTTCGGCTTCATACAAGGAAGAGCACCAGGATGCCAGATGATGTTGTGGGAAACCACGTGACAAATGTTTTAATGGCATTATTTATAGATGGTTTCGTACTGTCCACTGCTTCATAAAACCCAGACTTTCACCACCACTGATGCTCTTGCAGCAGCGAACCACTCGATTTCCCTGTGGCATGAAGCATTTCTCCCCCCTATGTATCATCACCTTGAAGGTTTCACGTCTCCTTCCCCACAAACCTCAGCGCGCAGCCCTACTTTCTTCAATGCCATGAGAGAGTCGTAGTTTGTGTGTTCTTGAGGTGATATGGCTTGAACTGGAGGGCTAGCAGTAAGGGTATCGGTATCCTGTAGCAACATCAGAACAGACTGCAGCTCTAGCCCACCAGCACCTTCTCTGTTTGTTCTGGGCAAATACCTCCACTCTTAGAGCCTTGAGTTTTTAAAAATCTGGGTGGATGTTCGGATTAGACTGTTTAGTCTATTTTTTTTATTAGGAATAATTACCCTGTGTTTATCTAGCTCAAAATTTCCTTTGCTGTTTTTGTCTGGTTTTTCAAATAATTCAAATCCATCTGGAGTCTTTTACAACCTTCTGCAATTTATGCTAATCTTGAACAGATTTCACTTGGTGATTAATCACTTCTTCCTGCAAATTAGCAATCGGAAACATTGAACTAAGACTAGTTTTTGGACGCAGTTTTTTGTCTTCTCTAAAGAATTTGTACTTGTTACCAAACTTTAGTTCTTTACCCACAACTAAAAGGGGTTTATTTTTCTCCATTGACCAAAAGTAATAGAAAAATAGAATGTGAGGTTTGTGCTGATGTTAAAGCACTTTACAAGGAGAGCATATTTCCTCTGCCACAGATTCAGGAACTGATGCACAGCATGGCAGGGAATGTGTTCAAGGACACAAGGAGCTACTGGGAGGAGAGAGGTATGCAGGAATACAGGGCCCATTTAACTAAAACATCTCCTAAGGTATTTCTACTTAACTAGGTGCTATTCACCACTGACTCACAACTGTCCCCTCGACTTGAGTGACTCCACTGATTAAGTCTATAGCAGAATGATCTTTTAAATAGAATTCTAAATACATTTTGTCTATTTTAAGAACAGTTGCTCAAATGTGAAAGTAACAAGATTACACAGCCTCTAAAAAGAAAGGAATTCAATGCTATGCTACTGCAGTAGTAGCTCAATCTGCCCTGACATCCAACATACATCTAGATTGAGACCAGCATCCTTTGCAACTTCACCATCCTCTTCTCTTTCCAAGCATGGCCCCCAGAGGACCGTGGTCCCTTCTGAGATGGTGTATGATCCCTTTCATCACCACTTCCTGTGTAAAGCACACTGAAGTTAGCTTCAGTGAGAGCACTGGGAACTTAGGCAGAGCGTAATGGCAAACCGGAACATGGCAGGACACTACGTAAACCTTCCTTTTGGGTAACTTACAAAACCAGCAAGCTGTCAAGGCTCTTTCCTCTGCTTTAGTCAACAGGCCAAATCTGTAACCCTCATACTGCGCTGGGTATCGTTCCAATACTGATGTACTGGAAAAATGCCATCTGCTAAGCAGCAGAGCATGGGCTCCATCCAGCCTGATCACTCAGGCGTCGGGAGCAGTCACAGGAGGAGGGAGGTGGAAAATAACCAGTCCAACGCTCCTCTGGAGCAACTGGCTGACCAGAAGGGCTGTCATTATACCAGCATTGCAAATTCACCCAGAAAAGACACTTGACAACTACCTACCTACTTCAGATGCATTCCCAGGGTGCTATTTGTGAAAAAAACAAACGGAGATGCAGCACAGTCCTCCCCACAACGTAAGTCCCTGTCAGACTCTGTCAAGCACTGCCAGATCTGGCAGCCCTACAGCTGGCAGCCCTCAGTCTCCAGAGAACAGGGGACCTTGTAACATAAGTCAGCCAGTGGCAATCAGAGAACGGGCCAGTGGGGCTGGCTGGTAACTTCCTCACAAGCTGGTATGAAGCGATTGCAGAGCTGCTCCACGCTGCTCCACCTACAACCTGGATGTAGCTGCATGCTGGAAGTTTTCTTGCCAGCCCTGAGACCTGCACTGGCCCAGGACTCTGACAGGTAAGTACCCTGTCCCCAAACAATAAGGAGAGCAGCTGCCCCATAGGAAGGTTACCAGGCAGCCAAATGCTGTCCACCTCCAGTCAGAAAGAGAAGGCTGCAAATGACGCAGCCAGCGTTCAGCAGAACTACGCCAGCTTATCCCACTAAGCAACTAACTTACAAATCCCATTAGTAAGTTTAAATAAGTCTAAGAGGAAATGATGTTAGATTTACCGTAGACCTCATTCCTCTTGGAGTTCTGTCAATAGTCTCCCTGCTGCGCTGAGCCTGTCACCCCTGGCTGACACCGCTGGCCGTGCATCTTAGAGACTTGTGCTAATAACAGCCACTGGCAAGAGTAACTTCCATGATACGTTCATTAATGTTGTGTGTCTGTAAGGCTCTCTTCTTTTCCCTTCTCTTTCTTCCTCTTTCTCTTTTTATTTTTTTCTCCTATGATTCTTTGCCAAATTCTCCCCGTCAGTTATTAGCTAAATGCCAACTCATTGTGTATTTGTTAATCAGATTATCTGCTAATACCTGCCTAAAGCAGTCAACATTGATTAAAAGAAAGGGTGGCCATTATGTTATTTTTAATACAAATTATTTAGGTCCTGAGGCTGAGATTGAATTAAAGATCAAATTAATGATGGATTGAATTAAATTAGAAACATCTGATGGCAATATTTCCTCCATCTCCGAACTGCTAGGAGAAAAGAGTGGTATGGCTGTGAATCAATGTTTTTCCATGAAAAAGGTACAAAGAATGGCTTGTTTTAACTGGACCCAGGAAGTGGCCCTTATCACGGATCTAGTTAGATAAATGCTCAAAGTCTGCAGCGATTTCGAAAGGGAACGTAACATGATAGTAAAAGATTCTATCTGAATACTACCCACAAGGTCACTGCTAGCTTCTTTCTCTCACACCATGTAGGCTAGATTCCCAAAGCATTATCTGTCCCCCCACACCCTCCCACGTGGACATGTGTACACGATGGCTGCGATAGAGAGCTGAAGCCGTGGGCACACATGGTCCCTGAAGGCAAAGCTGTGTGCCACGTTCTGGATGCAGGCAGATTTAACACAGCCATCCAGGTAGTAAGATTACTTTTTTAATAATTTTATGTTTCCACACTTCTCAGAGTGTCTTAATGAGCAGTGTGATGTGAAAAATCCTTTGCAAGTTTGTAATTTGGATGTGTTTGTTAGTTCTAAATAGTGCAGGGAAGGAAGATTTCAAGTTGCTCTCTACAGGGACCAATCAGCGGGCTCAGGACGTCGTCTGGACTAAACTGAGCTCCTTGGTTTTAAAAGTGGTCTTTCTAATCCTACTTCTTATCCTGCTAATCAGCAACAATCCCATTGCTATTTCTGCCCTGACCCTGACTTCATCATAGATGTGCTTGTGTAGCACCACATTTCTGCCATTTCGGTGAGATTCTCCACTGCTTTTGAGAAATACTTTCACTGACTTTGATTGACTGTTTATTATCTCCCGATCATAAATGCTAATTACATAGCTGAGAAGATTGGCTTGCCTTTATTGCCATACTTTCACATAAAAATGTAGAAAATTATTTTTTTATTATGATTTCAATGAATTTCCTTTGTACTTTGATCCAGTGAGTGCAGAGAAAAGATTATTCTTTCCAGTGTGGTTAAATGCAAGTGCCTGCTTTAAAAAAGCAACAGGCAAATCACAAGAAAACTCTTGGCATCCTGAAGTTGTGACCTAATTCTATCCTTCACTGTGTTTTCTCCTCTCTCCAAACCATCCCAAGTTCAGAATAGCTGCCCTTATGCAGAATGATTCTTCCCTCTACTCAAATAGGTCACTTAAAAATAAAGTCCCGTAACCGTCCGCGACACAAAACAGCCAGAGGGCTCTACCCAGGCAGCGCAGGGCTGGGCTCTGGAATGCTTTACATCTCTGGAAAAGGCCTTCCTTGTGGTAAATGCAGCTGTTGTTTCCATCGAGGACAGAATTACTCTTCCCTGTTGATTTGAAAAATGAATTGGAATTACAGTCGGGACAAATGCCTGAGCTCGGTGTGCCGCTCACTGGCCCGCGGGAGTTCGGATGCGCAAGGAGGCGGCTGTTGGGATATCCAGATAGGCATTTTACAGAGGTGTGCATCTTCTGTCTGTGGAGTCTGAGTGGAAATGAAGACAGCTCTGCTGAAGGCCACAGAGCTACGCCAATTCGAAACCTCTCAGCACCCAGTTTATGTCATGCAGATGAAAGATGTGAAAGGAGCAGCTGTACCATACTGTTACATATGTGCTGAGTGTGTCAGGTGGCGAAACGCCATGACCACGAGCCTAGGAGCTCTGAGACAGTTAAAGGACTTTTAGCTATACAACCTCAGAAGTGAGAAGCTCTTAATAAAAAGGCTGTAGATGCCTGGCAAGGCTGTGCTATGATGGGACCCACAGTACAGCCTGGAGGTACCAAGCTTCAGTGGCTGCCCACCCAGCAACCACTTGCCTCAGCAACTGTACCACACACCATGAGGTAAGCAAAGGATCTGCTGTGAGCAGGAGGCTTGCTGGGAACAGAAAGCTCACATGCCCCATGTCTGTGTTGCTTTGTCCCCATGTTCTGGGTGTTCAGAATGGGACAGGGTGAGAAATGCAACCTGACTGCCATGGTACTGTGTTCCTTCCAGGGCCAGTAAAATGCATCCGTCCTCAACACCAACCTGCCACTTGCCATAAGATGCTTTTTAGTCTCAAGAACAGAGCAATGGGATTCCTGGCCCTTTGTGGAGAGACCGTTAGCACTCCAACTGTTGGCAAGAGCAAGGAGAACAAAGGATCATTGGACAAATCCAGCCTGGTCAGAACTGTCCTTGTAAGTATATTTCAAGGGGACATGGTTATTACAGTTGGGAATTTCCAAATCGATCTTTTGTCTCTCTTTCCACTGGGTTTTATTGTTGCTTTTTTAACCAAACCCAATCAATAACACTAGTATAGTGTATGTTCTCCCTATTGCTTATTTATAAATGTATTTTTAAAGCCCATACTAATAATATGCCACATCTTTCACTACAGAGAAGTTCCCAAGGGATTAAACCGCCGAAAAATGATGATGAAAATATGAGTTTTCACATGATGAAATATAGATTTCCTCAAGGGTTTATGGAGCTGCTGGCTCCTGTACTTACAAAGCAGTTTGCCCGAATTAAATCACAGCATGAAGCTATACTTCAGCAAGTTCTCTGCTGTTTCAAAGCATCCTCACAGCCGCCTCGCAGGCTTTGCAGCCATGCAAGTAGACATATATGTCATGCCAGGCTGTTTCAGAAAGCAAAGGACTTTGGACATTGTGGGAGGGAGGTTTTATATAATGCAGGATCATTGGCAAAAGTGAGTTCTCTGATCTGCATCCTTCCCTTACTGCTAAAACAGATACACCTCTCTGCTTCAGGTCATCAGATAAACTGCCGGCATTCTACTGTTCCTCATCCCCAGTATTGAGTGGTTTTGTAATCAGATTAGTCTGCTGTGCCAAATGATAAGAAACTGTTCTGTAATGAATTAAGAAAGCTGCTATATGGGAAAAAAAAAATTAAATGAGCCTTAGCAACAGCATTTCATTCCTGCAGCATTTCTGTGATTACTGCTGGAGGAAGAACTTCATATGCTGTATCTAGACACAGACACATGATGTTTTTGCTAAATCCATGGGCTCTCCTGCCGAAACAAAGGAGATATATTTTCTTCAGCGGTAAGGAAACTCATGTAAGTGATTCAGAGATCCACAGCTGCTGAGGTGATTGCCTGAGATGCGTGGGATATAGAGGATTTATGGGGTAAAAACATTATATTCCAGTCAATTACTTTGGGTTTATGATGAAATAGAACTGTACTGAAATCAATGGTACTGGGTGTAATACATTGGAGAATTTAGCTCCAAATATTTTTACCAGCTCCTCCCTTACAGGAAAACTAAAACCTCTTGGTTTAACTGCTTCTGTGACAAGGCTGCTCAAAATCCATGCACCCACAAACAGTTAAGGCACCCAAGGATAACGCTTACCAATGGATCACCCAGTTCCTCGGGTTTGTGGAAGTAAACACCAACAACCAGCACCCTCACACCCTCCCGCACAGTGCGGTCTGGGCAGAATTCATACAATCATAGAATGGTCTGGGTTGGAATGGACCCCAAGGGTCACAGAGCTCCAACCCCCCTGCCACAGGCAGGGACACCAACCTCCAGGCCTGGATCTACACAAGGCTGCCCAGGGTCCCATCCAACCTGGCCTTGAACACCTCCAGGGACGGGGAATCCACTACCTCTCTGGGCAGCCTGTTCCAGCACCTCACCACTCTTTCTGTAAAAAACTTCTGCCTAATATCTAATCTAAACCTTCCCTCCTTTAGCTTTAATTCTTTAATTCTCCTGGGTTTGTTCTGCAGCAAAGTGACCGTGGCCTTACATGGGACAGCTGCAAAACCAAAGGCACAGCGGGCAGCAGAAGCGAAAGATGCAGAAGACTGAACTGCTGCCTCAGCCAGGCAGGAAGATGGGCAGCCAGGAAAGGCTAGGTGCCAGGTAATGATCTGTGTGCTTGCTGACTATCACCAAGCTTTGCCTGTGGAGCCCTTCCCAGACAGCAGCAGAGCATGCCTCCATAGTCAGACATGAGGGGGAGGCCACAAGAGCCAGCAAATCCTCACGCTCATCTGCACAAATAATGACAAGAGCCAAAACCTGGAAATACAAATGAAAGCATATTTCTGCCTTTGTGAGGCTGCTGCAGCTGGTAGTGAGAACATAAGGAGCAGGTCTGCTGGGAGATATCGACTGACTCGCTGTCTACAACGTGGCAAGGTACATAAATCCCTGCTTTGGGATCCTGCTGTGCAGAAGTCACCAGATGGTGCTGTACATACAGACTTGATAGTTCTTTATCTTTAGGTGGGGGCATGAATCCTCTTTGAGGAAATACGTTTTCTTGTGATTTTTGTGTAGCTTTTCCTTTAAAGTTTCATTTGCATCTTGCTCCTTCAACCTCAGATCACGTTTTGGTGAAGCTGTTTATTCAGAACTGTCTCGGTGTTGGGATTTTTAAAGAGGAGTTTACAGGTGTTATGTTTGCAGCCAGGCCTGCAGAAGGTACAGAAATAATGCATGAGTTGTGCTAAGAAAATATTTAGTTGTATCATTTTTATATAATTTATTTTTCCTGCAACAGGAAATACATATGCAAAGCCTGAGAATCTTCTCCCTCACAGTGGACACATGACATCATGACATCAGTCCATAAAACTGGTGCCACATAATAAAAGAAATCTGCTATCATCTAAAAATAAAGAAGAAAAGAAAACTGGCATCATTAATAAATCTTAGGAGAATGTGGTGAGGATTAAATAATACTAGTAAGGTACTCAGGTTTTTCAGATTAAAATAACTTCAGAAGAGCATAGCATTGTTATCTATTATTAATATAGTGACAGCAGTATCCACCTCCTACTCCTCTTCCCTCTGAAATGCCATAACTACCCTACTTCAACTAATCAATACTTTTAAGACAACTGGCACAAATATTCAGAATATGGATTCTCTTTTTCTCCATCACCCTTTAAAAAAGGACTCATCTCACTAAAATATCTATCAGAACTCGCATGCACTATGGCTTTGAGTATCCGGAGAACAGAAATTTATACATTTAGTAGAGCCACGATGTGATTGTCTCCTTGAAATTTCGAGAAACGCCCAGTAGGTGGCAGGGAACAGCCCTCCAGGGAGTGAGACACCCTCAAGGTGAAAGCCTGCGAGCTGCTAGAACACGCTCAGTGTTGGCAATTACATGGTTTTTATCTTTTACCCATTAGGAACTAAACTCATTTATTCCGTTCTTTACAGAGAGGAAGAGAGAACAAAGCCACATGAGGCTTTCATAATGCTGCGCTCAACCGCTGTGAGAGATGGTATAAATACAGTAGTGCTTTAAAGTAACTTGTCATTCTCATAAAATGTATAATTATTTGAATCATTTATTTCCCCAAATGAAGGCTATCGCTATAGGTCCCCTTGCATAAATCAAGAAGGCCATTAAAAATAGTTTCAGGAGGAGAGCAATTTGGTATGAGATGAAGGTCAATCTCATTAGATCTCTGTAGCAAGTACCCTAATAACATCCTGGCAGAAACAAGGTATCTCATTATAGAAGTTGTATTTTGTTTGAAATATTAGGTTGTCATTAAGTGAGCACTAAAATACACATAATAGTGGACGACATAAATTATCCCCCTGAAAAACTGGCCTACACAGAGGTGCTAAACTGATGCAGAGGGTACTATACAAAGCTTAGTATTCTCTCTTTTTTTCTAGCTGGATTCACCTGCTTCATACCAGTTTGTTCTGTTGCTACTCCTGGCTACAGAGCCACAGTTGCCTTGCTGGAATTATACCGCCTGCTGATTTTGGGCTGCAACTCAGCAAACTACAGCAGGTAAGGAGGATGTTTGATTTGCGTTGTAACACTTGAGGGGGACTAAGTATCTGTCAGCTGGGAAACACCAATATTTAGGAGAGGAGAGAGACTTTGTTACAGAGCACAGAAGTAAACATTGCTTTTATAAATGCAGGAGCAGGAGTTACTTTCCCTATAGTTATCTATGCCCATTTGGAAAGTATCAAGTATTTTCTTTTCCAGACCTTTAACTCTGCTGGAACCACAGCCTGGTGTATGAATGGGCTTAAACACTTGTCTGGAGCTATGTCACGGCACTTAACACCTGGCAGGGTTACGCTGAGCATCTGCTCCAAGCCAGTCAGTAGTAACCATGAAGTAACCATAATGGTTACATAATGGAATTAGGCGGGATGTCTCTGGGAGGCAGCTCAGCAGTCACAGTAGGAGTGCTTTTTGCAGAAGCTCCAGACCTCCTACATGTCAACTGAAAACTCATAATACACCTCTTGGCTCACCATATTCCTGATAAGGTGTACCAACAACCTCGGGAAATTGGGAAGAAATCGGAAAAAGGGGTTACGTGAACTTCCAGGTACCGCATGCGCTTTAACACCCCATTTCCTCTCCATACAGCAGGGTTAACGTTAATAAACTGCAAAGATCGTTGCTAAAAGGTGTGTGGACAAACACAGATGCTAAATCCTGGAGGGGTTCATAGCAGCTACAGATGGCACCAAGAAAACAGTTTGGGAGTGCTGGTTGGCAGAAGCAAGAGTAGCCCTGCTAACTGCTTTGTGGTGATAGCTTGGTTTTTAGGGAGTCTGGAGGGTTCTTTTAGAAGATTTATCCATTTTCCACACATGATAAAGAGCAGTTCAAGGAATTAAATATTTAGATTATATTTTCTTCCAAAGCACTTCATCTGCATGCTATATAATGAGCTCTGGCAGTGGTACGTAGCATCTGAGGCAGGGGGCCCCCACAACACCTCTCAGAGACACCCCCAAGTCCCTGTGTCACTCAAGCCATGGCCTCAGGATGTGCCACCACATAACCAAAATGAAGTCATACCCATCATGTGACAAGGACACAGGGACATGCATGTTGAATGATGTGCAGAGCTTATACAGGCCAAAGTGAAAGGAAGCCTCTTTGATTTGTCTTTCTCCCTGTTACTGACTTGGTGTCTTATCTTTACTTCAGCTCTGAAATCTCCCATTTTCTTTGTGAAGCACTTTTTCAGTAGGTAAAACACTAATAGCTAGGCTGAGAGAATTGCAAATTGGCATGAAGTGGATGCTGTAAAAGGGAAAAGGCAATACAGACATAGGGAATACACACAAGGAATAGGCATGGCACAGTACAAAGAGCACAAAAGCTTACAGAGGATGATGTTAACAGTGGACTTCTGAACAAAACCAAACAGCAAGTGATAATGTTTTACACAGTATCTGCTTACAGCATGTTCAAACCCCTTCCACTTATATGAATTTAAAGAGTGTGTGTCTTTTATCATCATTCTTGAGAGACATGTGGCTCTAGTTAACAGCAATGACTGCACTGGAGATCTCTAAGAATTCATGCACACCTTTGGGTGAGAGCTGCTGGGAACAGCAACAGTTTAGATTCAGGAGAGCCCATCTGGCCAAAGACCGAAGCTGCTCATTTAGAGTCCTCTATGTTTAATAGATTGAGAGGTGTCCATTTCATCCTCACCCCCTTCTTTCATATGGGATGAACTATCTGCTCACTTTCTATTCAGGAGGTAGCCTACATCACCAGCCAAGACTAGGCAGAAACCAGTGAGTATCAGGTAAGGTGAAACACGTTCCAGGTTCTTGGAGGGTGAAGTCTGAAAAATGTTTCTGCTGAAAGCAAATAAACAACTCGTATTTGCCTCCTGTTCCTTGCTGCTTAGGCATGGCCCTGGCAGGTGGGTTGGTACACGTTCCCCTGGGGACCATCCACCAAACAGACTGGAGAAAAATCCAGGTTAAAAATATAACTTTTTTTTCCTCTGAGTTATTTTTTACCATAATCTGCTCCCTCCTCTTGGTCTCCATGGTTACACAAATACTTACACCGATACCTTTGTCACTGCCATGTGAAGAAGGGTTAGGGAGGATGGAGACGCCAGCAGAAGGCTGCTGAAGCCCACACTGCTGCAGAAAGGGAATTCTCATCAAAGTGTGCTCTGAGGCTTCACAAATCTTTCCTGGACATCACATCCCATCCTCCAGCCACTTCTTCAGCAGTGCCCAGCTCTTTGTGAGTAAAAAAGCATCACCCTCCCTTCACACAGTTGCACTGGTCTGGCTGGGCAGGGAGTGAGGCAGCGCAGGGACAGGGATGTGTGCCTGCAGGTGTGGAGACAGAAGGGCTTTGTTAGCAGGCTCTGCTGCCAAAGGAAGAGTAATACTACACTGAAGCCATTCTCCAGGACATAGATCCTGAAAACTGAGCCAATTGGAGCTGGCAGGGAGCTCACCTAGAGAAGTCAGTGATGGGGGAGGGAGAAGGTGCTATTTGGAGTTTGGTGCAAAGAACAGAAAGGACAGGGCCACGGTTTCTTCCTTTTCATCAGAGCACAAAACAGCTGAACTGACTTCAGTTGCTTTCCAGTGTAAGCATAGGCTCAGAGGCCAACTGACTCCTACTTCTTAATGACCACAATGTTAATATGTCTCTGGGGGAGCTGCCAATAGCAGGGACATGTTTCCAAAGGGAATTTTTTTGTTATCTTGATTTTTTAGCTATTCTATCAGTCCTTTGGATCTATAAGCAAATTGTTTCAGAGCCTGTGTCACATCAGGCCTTCAGCTTCAAACTGCTTCTCTGTGGTGCTTCTCTGAAATCTGAAAGGTCTCCTTCCAGCATGTTGACACTTACTGTGACACCACGATGACTGGTGTCAAATGTGCCTTAGAATAAATCAGATTAGAGCATGCAAACATCCTGCATGCTACCCAGTGTATTTAAACAGGGGCATATTATCACATAATTGGTTCCTGAAAATGAAGGCAGGGTATATGTGTGTATGTATCTCTCCATTATTGACAGTTGTGTTTCATGTAGGTTGAGTCAGATGACAGAGATATGAAGAAAAGATCATCTCAAACTTCTTTTCCCCCTTCCTCAGTCAGAAATGGTGCTCCTGGTTCCTCCTACATCCCTTCTGTGGCAATAAAATGACCCTTGCTTCCAACACTTGATCATTAGCTGGAAGCTCACAGTGTATGAGCCCATCAAAAAGTGAAGAAATGCATGGAGTGACTCCTATGAGATCATTTACTGCCAGTGAAGGGCAATGAGTGGATTGCAAGTCATGGCTGGCATTCCTGGGAGCTACAAAACCAAATGGGTGGGAATCAAAGTGGTAAGAGATCTCTACTGCTCCAGAACACATGAAAAACTGAATTTCTCTACTGCTGTCCTTCCTACATAACACTGACAGTCCCAGTTCCCACCTCTATTCACTGGTTTACAATATTCTGACAAATGGATTCTCTTGTTTGCAATTGTCCCCCCCGCTCCTTTACTCTGCAATCATGAGACCCCACCTGAAGCACTCTGTCCAGCTCTGAGGTCCTCAGTACAAGAAAGACATGGAGCCATTGCAGCGAGTCCAGAGGAGGCCACAAAGATGATCTGAGGGCTGGAGCACCTCTCCTGTGAAGGCAGGCTGAGAGAGTTGGGGTTGTTCAGCCCAGAGAAGAGAAGGCTCTGGGGAGACCTTGTTGCATCCTTCGAGTCCCCAAAGGGCTGTCCTGGAGAGGGACTGATTACAGAGGTGTGGAGTGATAGGACAAGGGGGAATGGCTTTAAGCTGAAGGAGGGGAGATTTATATTAGATATGAGGAAGAAAAACCTTTCCAGGGAGCAGGGGAGGCCCTGGCACAGAGAAATTGGGGCTGCCCCTGAATGGTTCAAGGCCAGGTTGGATGGGGCTTTGGGCACCCTGGGCTAGTAGAGGGTGTCTCTGCCTGTGGCAGGGTGGGACTAGATGGGCTTTGAGGTCCCTTCCTGCCCAAACCAGTCTGGGATTCTATAATTCTATGACATCCCTTGCATACATTTCTGGTACACAGTTCTGCAAATATTGCTATGATGATAGTCACAAGCTGAATGGTGTGAAAAGCTGAATAAACATTCTTTGAAGAATTTCAAAGAGCCTTAAACTGTATTAAAGACAAAAGCACATCTCAGCAGTCAAGCTACTTGTCCACATCAAGAAAGGTGGAGAAGATCTAAGCAGCGAAGCTGTGCTGGAGACAGTTCAGTCCGATTCAATCAAGCCAGCTATTGAAACTGCAGCCAGTTTTCAAGCTACTTGTTACAACCTGCTTCCAGCATGCCTTGCTCCCTGGTCTCCAGGGAACAGCATTGCCTATCCTCAGTTCAGCAAGCCCGCCCTCCTCCTCTACCTGAGCAGACCAAGAGCCAGAATTTCCTGCCTATATCCATATGTAAGGAGGATGAACAATTTCTGATGGCATCTTACTACTCACCCTCCTTGGAGGGGAGACAGCACATGTCTCCTCTCCAAGCATGAAGTCCGAGCCCTTTCTCGCATCCTTTTCAGCCACTCCCAGTTATCAAAGCTAGATGCAAAGATGAAACCCAGGAGTGTTCACTGAACAAAATGCACACTGGTGTGAAAACAGAGAAAATTAATACAGAAAATCAGAGCAAACTGTTAAGTTTAACGCTGAAATTGTGTAACAGCATTGTTGTACTAAAATCTTTGTAAAAGTTTTTAAACACCATTAATTCTTTTTCTATCAAACTCCTCTTAGAAAGTTGTATCAACTCTTAATGGAATTCCTCATAGTACAATCTATACATGCTTTAAAGAGTACTATATGACATAGAATTGTAATATATAAAGTACAAACAGCACATAAAAAAGGCAGAAATTACAAGGCATGGTCACACCCCAAATGCCATAAATGCAAAACCATATTAATATTACAAACAACTTTGAGCATAACTTCTAGGCATATAAATTCATTTTTGGTGACAGAAAACACTCTGGTAAGGCTTCATCCATGAGCATATAAGGACTCGAGAAGAAAGCTGAAAAAAGACTTGGTATCTCCATGGTATCCAGGAACTGGTTCTGGATATAACTTCCCAAAATTGTAGGAGTTAAAAAAACAACCAACCCCAAACCAACTTTGCTGCCATGGAAACAGAACAGTGGAATAAAACTGATTGCTACTTGTCTGCCTTCAGAAGACTGATCCCTAAGAACAGTAGAGCCCTCAATAACATGGGTAGTTTCATTTCTACCTGAGAAGGACCTATCTTAGGAAAGGAACAAGAAGAAGCTATTGAGCGAGCTCACCAAGCAAGGAAAAGCAGCTCGGGAAAGATAGGTATTTCTGGGGAAAGAGCAGGATTAGAAGGGAGAAAGAGAATAAAAGAAAGATCAAGGGGAAAGATACCATGATGCCAGTAGATATAGGGAAGTTTAACTAGCAAACAAAGCCTTCACAATGAAGGGCTGGTTTCCTGGGAAGGTCTGGTTCCTTGCCAAAGAAACCTTATGAATAAATAGGGCAGGAATTACTGGATAGTGTTACCTTGCCCTTACTTGCAGACACCACAGGCAGACTCAGCTTGTGGAAACCACATACATCTTCTCCCAGTTTCTTTTGTTACTTTTCCTCTGCTCTTCACTTGCGAATCCTGCCCTCTTTGGATGCATCCAAAACGTCCCTCTACTGACCCCTGCACCTCCCTCACTGTTTGCTGGGTTGTGCAACACGAGCTGTGCTCTTTTGCTTCATGGGAAGCCTCTATTCTTCCCGCTAGACAAACGTCCTGGTTGTAAAACTCCTGCCGCTCTCATTAAATATTGACTCTCCCTGCCCGCCACGCCTGGAGCACAGATAAGGTCGTCACCGGGAGCCAGGTTCAGCTTCTCCTCTCAAAACCCATCAGGGCACCCGGCAATGTCCTCACAGCCCAATGCCCTTCCAGTCTTTGCTGGCAGTGGGTTAGCAGGGCCACTTGGCCAGCCGCATCCTCAAGGCTGTCATTTCTGAAGAGACACCTCGTAAGGCAGCTGCTTTTTTGCAGACTCGCCTCAGGTCTTGCCCCAGCCCGCCATCACCCTTCAGCCTCCTGAGGGCACAGAGCCCTGCCAGCGAGACACTCCTCAGACGGCGAGGAAGCGGGATTGCTTTTCCCCTCACGACGTACAAACGCCTACTGATGGATGTCTCTAGCCGTGGTACGTGGGGGGGAAGCTCTGAGGACAGTCCCCGCTGACAACCAGGCTGACCCACCACACGCGCGGCCCGGGCGGCGGTCGCTTTAAGGGGGAGCGGTTCGCCATCTTAGGTTCCCCCGCCCCCTCCCGTCACGTGATCCCGCCGCCCGCCATCTTAGGCTCCCCGCACCGCCGCCTCGGCTCGCCTGGGTCACGTGGGGCGGGGCTGGTGGCGGAGCGGAGGGGAGCGGAGCGGCCGGAGGCTGAGGGGCGGCGGCAGCGGCGAGCGCCATGGGGCAGTGCGGCATCACCTCCTCCAAAACCGTCCTGGTCTTCCTTAACCTTATCTTCTGGGTGAGTCCGGGGGCGGGGGGTGCCGGCTGGAAAGGGTCGGGGTCTCCGGGCGCGGGGCTGGTTCTCCCTCAGCCGCGCGGGGACGGGAGGGCCTGGGCAGGCCGTGGCGTGAGGCCCGGCCCTGCGGGCGCTGCGGCCCCCGCCCGCCTCGCCGCCACCCGCCTCCTTCTCTCTCTGGAGAGAAGGGCACCCTTCCCCCCGTCGTCCCCCCCACCCCACCCCGCGCCTGGTGCTGCCTCAGCGGGTATTTAACCGGCTTCCTTTTACCAGGCGTGTTGTGCCTCTCGGTGGGTTATAACGACGGGCGCTGTCCCTTCCCTCTCGCTCCAGCCCCGCAGGGTTCGGACGTGGGTGAAGCGGGATCTGTTGTCCTAGAAGCCTGGCAGTACAGGTTTAAGAAGCTTTAGAGATGTTGAGGTAGACGCGCTTGTGTAATTGAATGCCGCCTGGGCGGCGTTATTGAGGTTTTCAGGTCTCTGCCGGCTCAGTATTTGTAGAGCCGTGCTGGCCCTCTGGGTTTTGGCCGCCTGCTTTAAGGGTGGCTGTCCCAGACGCTTAGCGGTACGTGCAGAGCATTGTTTTCTTCTTCGTGTTTTTTTAACAACGTCAGGATACACATGTAACTCGATCACCCGGCAGCGGGTCTCACGTTTCACTTCTCCCGGTAGCCACAGTCGCATTGTAGTGTTTCTGCATCACTTAAGCCTCTCACGGGTATCGCTGCGCCGGCAGTAAGGTAAAACCTTACCCAGGTTTCTGCAACAGCAGGTTGCTGTAATTGACCTTTCTCAGGATGGACATACAGGCTCTATAGCCTGGCATTATATTCACTGTGATACTTGGCCTGTCAGAACAGCGTTACTGTAACAAAGCCAAATTTCAGAATGTGCTGTTAACTTGAACAACTCCTTTTCTGCATTTAGCATTTCTCATCCTCTAATCCCAGCTCCAGGAACAGAAGGTCTCTTGTCCCAGCTGTTCAAAGGTTTCAGCTTCAAAAAACTAATAGTGGGTAACAAGATATTAGAGCACCAAAAGGTAGCTATATATAGCCACATCGCTTAATATTGAAAGCCATAAGAAATCTAGCAAGTGTTACAGAAGAGATGTTCCCATGTAAATTTTTAGGAAGGAATGTCTCTCCTGGGTGCCTAAGCATGAATCATGGTCTGGGTACAGTATTGTTACAGAAGAGATGTTCCCATGTAAATTTTTAGGAAGGAATGTCTCTCCTGGGTGCCTAAGCATGAATCATGGTCTGGGTACAGTTGTTCAGTGAGATGAGTGGTGAATGTGAGGTATATTTGACTTCGAGTGCTGCCTGTCAGGAGTCTGTAACACTGACCGAGGTGTGTAGGCTCCGCTCCTTATTTTTGAAGTAGGAGGCAGTTACATCAACCTTTTTAGTAGAGCTGGTTTTTTTGGAGTCTGCTTTTTTGGGTGTGTCTTTTTGTTACATACATAGCTGCAGATTGCATTAAAAGCTGTGTTTAATAGCTGCTACTCCATAATTAGGGTTTTTGACTGGACATGTAGCTGTTGCGAGTCGCATTCTTGACAGCATCTTGAGGTAGGTTCTCCTTTAGTCACTGATAAAAATTTGGCTCCATTTTGAATAAATTAATGCAGTGCAGTTTTTCCCCACTCAGAAAGATTAGTGATAGTTGTCATGTTTTATATATTTGACAGGTGTTTTTTGTTATTTGCTGTGTCTGGTTACTCATTTGTGTTTTGAAGTTTGTAATTGTTCAGCTTAAGCAGTGGTGGGTACAAATTTATTTTGTCTAATGTTAAATCTGGCACCTTAGGATTTTTCTTGACTTTTTTTTGAGACAAGCAACTTAATTTTAAATTGAGAGATTGTACTTAGATATTAACATGTGTCTATAGGGTATCATATATAAGCCCTAGGTATTATGATCATCCTCATCTCCAGGTTCATCAGTAGTGATAGCAAGTGGTTCCTCCAGGGTTTGCCATCTGAAGTTCTGCAAGATCAAGCTGATCAGATTGTAACTTCCCACCCCCTGACCATGGGTCTGGTTTGTGGGAGGATGTGAATGTTCAGGCTGTCTTGTGAGTGTGGGATGCTAAGAAAATTATCACTTATGCTGTTGAAGAAAAAGCAGAGATGTTTTTGTTATACTTGGTAGCCTGTGGTGTAAGTTCTTTTTTTAAAAACTTCTTTCAAGCCCTCTGAAAAAGGCAGATCAGGCTTGCACATAGGTCAGAGCCGTGCCCATTCATCATCTGTGATGGCTGGCTGCAATAATCCAAACTCCACTCAGTCTGCCAGTGATTCTACAAGCTCATCTACTTTGGAAAAGTATTCTGCTGCTTGGTAAATGTTCTGGTTGATGCTAAGAGAGAGCCAACTGGTTTATGTATAGCCTTGTGAAAACTTTCTTACATCCTGTTCAATTCTTACTTTCACTGTACATTCTTACATGTTAATAATTACTGCAGGAGGGTTTGGTTCGGGTTTTTTAAGAAAATGGGCTGCAGAAACTGTCATCCTCTCACAGCAGGACAGGTGCTAGTTTGTCATGGAGAAAGCTGGGTGGGCTGTTTAAAGGTTTTGCTGGGGTACATTGGCGGTTTAGCTGAGTTGTATTTGCAGGGGTGTCAAGCACAGAGCACCTCTACTATAGGCATGTATATGGCCTTAAAAACAAAATACTATAGGAAGCAGCATTGTGAGTAGTAGCCACCAAGAGTAGAGTGATACAGCTCTTGCATGGAACTTTTATTTGAATTTTGGGTGGTTTGGCAGAGAGTGCAGAGGCTGAGGTACCCTGTAAAGAAGCGTGTGGATAAACAGCATCAGTTCACACTTACCCTTCTTAGAAAAACCAGAGGCATATGGATGAGATTAGCAACACAACACTAGAAAACACACTATTGACTGGTAGGTATGATGAATAGCAAAGGGAAAAGCAGTCCTGGAGTTGACCTTTATCCTGTCGGAAGTTGGCACAAGATCTGTTTGGACAACTAGTGACTTTGTTTTCATTGAGGTGACAGGTCCCTTACGGAAAGGTATCGTGTAGGAGGTAATTGTGATGTGAAAAGCAATACCTCTTAGAAACAACATAATGAAATCTCCAGTGTGTATATTCTCAGGAATATTTTTGGTGGACTGGAAATCCCAACAGTGATGATCGATCTGCCTGAGGATATAGGACATGTGATTTAGGTCTTTTGGGTAGAAAAAGGTTAGAAGGACTGTTGTAGCAGGAATACATTAAACTCTAGTCTTAAAGTCAAAATAGGTAATAATCAGAAATATTTTTGTGAAATCATGATGATGAAATGGTGAATGTGACCAGCTGCAAATAAAAGATGATCCTGAAGTATTTGGAAAGAGCATGTTATGCAAATCCTACCTTTTGTTAAAGTGCAAGTCTGTGTTGACTTGAAAGAGGAAGAAATAAATTTACCTGGAGCAATGAAGACTATTATCAGATGCTTTTGTTTTGTGAGCTCTTAATTTAAGGCTTCATCAGGTGACTGGGATAGTTCGGTTGACAGCAGTTGGAAGACATTTTTGAAGACAGAAAACGCTGGGGAACTGTTTTCAGGTTCCTGTTAAGGATACAGGGTAAATGGGTGAAATTCAGATATTTGCTTGCAGCTTTGCTTTGGGAAAGGGAGTCTGTTTTATCTTCCCAAAGAATATATGTGCTTTGACAGTCTGCTCTGCTAAAACAGTACCTAATGCACCCTGTGCTTGCCTTGAGGTTTGTTCTTCATCTCTGTATCCTGCTCCTTCAGAGAAGGAATGAACTCTGTCTCTGCAATACTTCCAGCTCTGTAGTTGTGAGCTACCTTGCTAAGTTGCTCTTGCAGTTACTTGAAACGATTCATTTTACAGCTCATTTGACCAAGCTATTCCAAAACATTCTTTGGTATGATTGTTTAGAGAAATCTCCAGGCTTCACTAGTGTACAGCAAGAACGTGTTGGAAACTGTGTAGTACTATGTTAGAGGAACTGTCTGCTTGAAAGGAGCTGTAGCTATCCATATGTGTGGTGTCTCATAGAAAAGGAAAATCCATTGGAAAGTTAGCCACAGAAAGTAGAAAAGTAGACCTCACACTTTCTTATATGTAGGAATAAGCCAAGTAACTTTTCTGTTTCACAGGGAGCTTGAGAATTGTTTCTGCTCTGGACTTGAGAAGCTTGGGGTAATGAAGGAGCTTCTGTACTCAGAATTTTTTGGTTATCAAAGGCTACAACTGACAGATGATCCCAAAGGCTACCTACCAGGGATTGCTTGGCTGTATCTTGTTCTCTCTTAGGGGCAGTCCCTTCTGGATGTGGAAGTTGAATGTTTTCTTGCTGTGGTGGTGAAGTGAGTGCGTTTGCAGGACTGTGTAATGGTTTTGAATCACCTGCATTAAAAAGACTTTGATCAGAAATTGGGATTTAAATCTGGAAGTGTTGTGCCCTCTGAGAGAGTTTTTTTTCTTAGAATAAAGGGCATAGTTTTCTAGGGAGCAGCTGTTGGCTGGGCCCTGATTTTTTTATTTTTTTTCTTTTTTTTTTTTTTTGGAAGGCTTCTATTTGCTTTGAAGTAACACAGTAGTAGTATTTATATTTCTTTGCAGGGTTCATGTCAAGATTTCTTTGCATCTGCTTAAAAGTATATACCTAACAAGCAAAACTAACTTGCTGAGTTAAATGTGATACCTTTGAGGTGTTTGTGGAATTTGAAGTGTCCCTTTATCTGTTGAAACTTCATAGCATGGGCTAATCATCATTGTTCTTGTACAGGGCAGGGAATCTGAAATAGATGAGTACAGGGTCAAGTTACAACTGGGTGACTAAATAGGCGTGAAAGAACGGCTATATTGTTAACATCTATTTAAAAAAAAAGAAAAGAAACAAACCAACCCCCTTCCATCCTTGATGCACTCACTGCCTCTTGCAACTGGTGATACTTAAATGTGATGCCAAAGGCAGCCTTCTGCTTCAGCTGCTAAAGCATTTGAAGTTTTTAGGTGTCCTGTCGAAGAAATGAATTTAGCTAGTACAGACCCAGCTGTTTGCTTTGCTTGGATTGAGTGTGGCTTTGTTTTGCAAGCCTTAAAAATACTTCTGTGTTACAAAGTTGGATGGAGTTGTTAGTTTTTCTCTGCCAAAGGGTTTTGTAAGGCTGTTTATAGCTCAGTGTTACAGCTAAATTATTATTGATGAGAACAAAGTAGAGGAGTGTCAGGAAACCATTGGTTCTAAGGTGTGTGGACTCCCATTTAAGCAAGTGGAGAGAATACTGTCAACTATGGCTGTGTGTTTGTTTTGGAGAGATGCAGAGAGGGGAGTAGAGAGTAATGAAGTGCTGAAAAACACATAACAGACAGCAGAGAGATCCTTTAGGGCCTCAGTTAAAACTGAGGAACTAGATTTTGAGGGACAAAAAGCTTAAAGAAAAACTTAGAGCAGATCAGGAAGACTCTCTCTATCAGACAGTAATCAGGCTTTGAATGCTCTAGTGTTGGAGAGAACAGAAAATGTCAAGAGAAATACTGTGAAAGTAATGGAGGAGTAGTGTGAAAAATCACTTGTTCAAAGAAAGCCAAAAACTAGGTGGCAAACCACAATACCAGTGTCCCTACTTGCAGGTAGGAAATGTGCAGGTGTTGATATGCATTGATAAAAGTAACACTTAAAGTGATACAACTGTGGACTCAAAAATCTCTCCTGGAGAGTTTTTCCTGTTTCTTGGTTTTAGAAGCACGCTTGCATCAGACTTGGAAAGCAGGGAGAGCACAGATAGGCTGAAGTTTAACATAAGGAAAGCAGTACCCACGTTGGGAAGGTGGTCCTGGGACTGGATCCAGGCACAAAAGGTGAGGGACTGTTAGAGTGAAAGATGTTTTCTTTTTGGTTTTCCTGTTTCTTTTTATCAAAGACTGTGTGTATGATCCATCTGAGTATATAATATTTTATAATCCCAGTCTTGAAAAATGTTTTTGTAGTGGAATGAGCAATCATAGAATCATCTGTTTTGGAAGAGACCCCCTAGGTTATTGAACCCAATCATTACAATTAGGTTTAGAGGGGTTTCTGAATTGCCAAAATTTACCAATTGGCAGTGGTAGTGTTGTCAGTAGTAGGAACTTACAAGTAGGTGTCCTTACTGAAAAGGTGAAATGCTCCTCTTAACTAATTGGAGATCAGGCATAAGTGTTTCTACTGATGTATAATACTTTGCTACTACCTTCTCTTTCTTGTTCAGACAATGTATTTTTTTTTTTTTATTGAAACTGTTCTGTTAAAGCACTGAATAAATTGCAGGTAGTAAAGAATCTAAAGATCCTTTGGCCTAGTGAATTGAAGGTATACTAGAAGAAAAATAAAAACTCTTTTGTGGGTTCTATTGTGGTCCCCAAGTGAAGAAAATTGACTAGCAAGGTAAACAGTGAAGGCAGTGTGGAGGATAACACCTTGTAAAGGTATGAAATCTTTGGACAAGTCGTCAGATCTGTTTGAGTAACACTAGTAGGGTAGTATAAGGAAGCATTTGGTTTCTAAATGGAGCTGCAGTGTCCATGGCTGGTAAATAAATGATCATCAGAAGAAGGAGTTTAAGTATCCTACTTGCCAATCATCATTTTATCTGGCTTCAATTGTAGCTGTTGAACTGCTGTAATGTGTCAGTGTTACTGAGAAGGTGAAAACAGTTCTTGGTGTGTGTTTGCGGTTTACTTGTTTGTGTTTACTGAGAAACAAACAGCCAAAACCCCTGCCACCACCAAAACCCAAACCTGAAACTTTAGAGGTGCATCTTGACAGTGCATGTGAAAGGTGAAAGCTGACTTGGTGAAACAGGTGCAGCCTAAGAGGCTGGGGGGAAGCTCACTGACTCAGAACCCTGCATTTTCAATGTGCTGTTACAGAAGGCTTTGTGATTATCACTGTGTGTGTATCATTGTGTCATTAGGTCTTTTGATTTCCCCTCCAGTTCTTTGCATACTTGTTTGGCTTTCAATAACTGTCCAAGCAATGATATCAAGCTTTTTCTGAACTAAGAGGTCTGTGTATTTTTAAACTTTTCTTCTGATGAAAAGGATGTCTGATTGTTCAAGCCTTTTCCTACAAACTGTCTTCATTGACTGCGCTTGTCTTGGCAGTCTTTTTAAAGGTTAATTAATCCTAAAATAAGAGTATGCCACTTCAGGTTCAGTGCTACAACCTAGATGCAAACAACTCTAAAAGGGTATGTGAATGCTGAATAACCAGTTATCTCTGGGGAGCGTGCATGTGACCTGGCACGGATTCCGGAGCTGCTGCCACCTCTATTCAGAGCCTGGAGCAGATTAAGTTCAAGAATTCTTCCTTCAAGCCCTGTTTATCAAAGACCTATTTGAACTGTGCACAGTCCATGTATTTGGCTTCCATTCAATGGTAGGAAATGCATGATTGTAAATGAGGTAGCTTTTTATTCAGATGTCTTGGACTTGGCTGAGTTTGGACTTCTGCAGATATGCTGTTTGCTGGATAATAAGCATGGAGATGTGGTTATTACTGTCATTATAATTATCATTATCCTGTGTCTTTACTTGAGACATTTCAGTTTCTCTAGATGATTCCCTTTGAGAAGCAAATAATTTAAGTGAATGGTACTGTTGGGGTTTTTGTTTTGTTGTGTGCTGGTTTTTGGTAGGATTTTTTCCCCAAAAGCACATGTTCAACTTCATTCTTGGGTTGTGATGCCATGAAAATCCAAAATCAAAGCTCACTAGCCTTGGTGACTATGGAGCACCATAGTCTTTATTGTAGCACTGTGAAGCACAGGGGAGTTGCCTCTCCAAATGTGCACACTGCAAAGGGTCAGTGACACAGCTTCTGTACAAGACATATATGTGTAGTCATAAAATAGGATTTCCAAGGAATGGTTAATTTTTGTATTTTGAGAGCTCATCACCCACCCATCTACCCCACCCTGATAATCTCTTGGTAGGCTTCAAATACCTTTGATGGCCGTTTCCTTCATTGACTCCTTGATATTACAGGTCCTTTTAGTGAGCTTTAGCTTTTGTTTTGTTAACAAAGCCACGGAGCTCATTGTGCAGACCTGGGGTGCCCTTCAGTTCTTCCTCTTCTTGGAGATAAGTTGTCTTTCCTGAGGTATCACAATGCACAGTATGCTGACATTGTCCTTGAGGCATAACTTTGCACATCCTTTGCATAGTTTGTTGCTGACAAACTAATATCACATAGTTTCCCCCTCCTTCAGTTGCAGCAGGTAATAAATGCCCTTTTAACTGGTGCTGCACTGGTCAATGTAGATGGCATACTTTGTATAGGAAAATCTGGCTCTTTATCTGTTGTCACAGTATTTATGCTGTGTTTACATTTACATTAACATATCACAGCTACTGTGGAGGTGGAACAAAACCCAGTCGTACTGAGGTGTTGAAACTACTGAGTTGGAGGGGGGAAGGACTTGAGGCTAGCCTGGTCCCTTGGACTACATGCCTATTAGCAGTTAGCACAGTTAATGCACACATATTCTGGTATAGTTTGATCCGAAGTGAGTCCTGTTACATGCTCCCAAGGCTATTCTGTAATACAAACCAGAAGGTAGTAAGTGAAAATGATCAGAAGGTAATCAGAAAGGTTGTTTCAAAAGCACTTCATGTGAATTAAAATGCTGATTTAGAAACGACCCTCTTTGCTGGTTCAGAGCAGGCTGAAGAGAACACGAAGTGGTGGTGTGAAGGGACAAGGCAAGGCCTTTGAAACTTGTTTTCTTGTCGACTGACTGGGTGATGTTGATGTTCTCATTGGTTTGTGACAGACTAGGTGTATTGTTACCTGTTCAAAAAATGTGTTAAACTGTATATTGGAAAGGAGTTTGACTCTTTTGCTTCCAGAACTTCCCTCCCTCTTTACCACCACCCGCCCTGAAGATTACTTACTGAAGCGATTCTGAGGCAGAGACACCAGTAATGTGTGAGGCCGGGTCACCTCATCAAGTAGAGGCAATCAGTGTCTGTATCTTCAGCGTTATTTTGTTGCAAGGTTTTAGACACGTAGATGCATGCTGTGGTTCCCACAGTTTCTCCCACAGAAACACCAGTTGCACAACCTTCTTTAGAAGCAAAACCCAAGACCAAATACTGTCATGGCTCATTAGTCGTTATAGAACCATGTGTGGAAAGGGTTTAGTGATGTCTTCAGACCAGACTGCTTTAATCTGAGGAGTCTAAAGAAAAATCTGCTAAGATCCTTTTGTTTCAAATATATTCAATAAATACATGTACTCGTGCAGTTTATGAACTGGGTTTTTCATAGAAAAGAAAAAAGCCACTTAAATTTCACACAACAGAGGAAGACAAAGGGGTTCACAAATGGCTCTGATTTCAGTTTTGTGGTATATTTTCTGTGCCGGATGCCAGCCACAGCTGTGTTTATCATCTGCCACCTTGCAATATACCATATTTCTAACAAGCATTTTACTTCTTAGAAATTGGAGGTGACATCACTGTCCTGTCATTCACATGCTTCATTGCTAGGCAACAGTTAATGTAATTCCATTGTTCAGTGATACTACTCTGAATCTTTGCTTTGTGTACAGAAATTGTACGTCTGCATTTTGCTGTGTTGTACCTAATGTGGCAGGGTTTGTATAGCTGGATTAGCATTTCCACAGCTTTTGTGCAAAAGGGCGACTTTGTAATAGCTTGTTCACTGCAGATTGTCTTGTCTGGAGATGTCTTGCTGTTGGTCTTTGACCGTTACTGAGTTTTCAGTTTCATGACTGTTATGTCAGCCTAGCATCTTTTATTGGGTGAATGTGAGCCTCCTGGATGTTTTGAAGATTCCTGTGGCGTACATGCTTACCTTCGCTGCAGTAAGAGAGGCAAAAAGGTGAAATATATTGCCCAAATCCACGTAGGATTGATGGTACTTTTGAGTTGGCTCTTAATACCTTTTTCTTTGACATAGTGCTGCAGGCGATATTCCATTTGGAAAGTAGTGTTCTTGTAGACTTTAGGCAGTGTTGTTTTATAGGAAACAGTTGCAGTAATATTCCCGTGCTTATAGTGTGTAGCAGCAAACAGTGCTGAAATACTGGGTACTGGTCATCTTAAGGCTTGTCTTGTTCTGTGCCACACTGAACAGGGTGCCCAGGGGTCATGGAATTGCCATCCTTAGATTCCCAAGACTTTAGACAAAGCCTTGAGGAACCTGGTCTGGAGGCATTGCCTACCTAGTTGTTGAGCAGCAAATGGGACTAAATGATCTCCTGAGGTCTCTCCTGGGCTGAATTATTGATTATACAATAGCATGACCTGGCCCTGTAGCATTAGAGCTGCTGGATCTAGCTGTACGTGTGTCTATCCGCCCTCCTCTTTGCAGTGCGACAATAGAGGTAGTTACAAGGACACTGAGTGGGAAAGGAGGGCCAAGAGGCAGCCTGAAGTGTTATTCCTCAGCTCAGAGCGTGTCATATTCCATTGGAGTGAACTCCAGTGTCCAGGGTATGCATCGGATTGTAATGGAGACACTACTGTTCAGCAGAATGAAATGCCCCAGATCACAGTATAGTTGTATCTTCCAAGTGGGTTGGTTTAGCTTAGCCTTATACTGGGACATGAGGAAGGTGTCATGAAATAGTCAAATGATATTGTCCATCACTGCAGATCACTTGAAATATATATTAAAATGAAGCATTTATATCAGGACTGTTCCATTCTGCAGCAAGCCTGAAGGTGGTTATGGAACACTTGTAAAGCAGAAATTTATAAGACTCTTTTGTTTTGAAATCTGTGTGTGTGTGTTAGCTGGCTCGTCAGGCAGCAACTGTCTGTCCTTCACTAGGCCTGCTCAGCTTAAAGTTAATGGGGGTATTGATGTGTTGGAATCCCTGGAACTGTAAGGGAGGTGAGGTCATACCAGACTGATACAAGTGCTTTGTCTTGATGTGGTAAATCTATACAGTGGCAGATCCATCCTACAGGTCTTACTTGCAGTAATGTGAAGGGATTTGTTTGTTTAGTAAAGACCATTTTGTACAGTGAACCTTATGAGAACATCTCTTCAACTGGAAAGTTTTGTAGGATGTGTGTCCAGGCATGTGATGCAGCCTTTTAATAACTGGTGGTTTGCTCCTACCTATCTCAGTGGATTTAGATTTTTCCAGGGCTGTGGATACTTCAGAAAGGTGGCAGTTTCTAGCAGCTCATCTTTCCCTATAGAGGCTGAAGTATTCAATGTGTATCTGTTCTGTTCTAACATTAATTTATAGGTAATAATCAGGAAAATGGAAGAATAAATAGTAGGTCAATAACATCATACATAGAAACTGCCTATGTGCTCTGAAAAGCTGTTGAATAGCAAATAACTTTCTGCTTGCATGGACTGGAATCCTGTTCTCAAAATTGCAAGTCAGTTTGTGAATGTTAGGTGTAGAAAGTGTAGCTTGCAGCATGGGAAATAAGTATTTGAGAACAGGGAGCAAGACTTGGGTTACCCTTGTTTCTTGACCAAGTGCCTCAGAAGACTTCAACAGTGTAGTCAGAACAAAATCTGCCTAGATTAAACGTAGTTGGAAAACTACTGGCTAGCCTCCAGTTGCTATGTTCCTAAGAAACGTTTCCTATAACCTAGCAAAGATGTGTAAATTTAAAAAAAAAAGCAAACCCCAAAAAACCCAACACCCCACCAATTTCTGAGGAGGACTACTTTATGGTGTTTGATAAATAGATATTGCAAAGTAGCCTTGCTGAAAGGAGGGTTTGGTGTTCAAAGAAACTCACCGCAGTTCCTGTGTCTGTTGTAGGCAGCAGCAGGCATACTGTGCTACGTGGGAGCCTATGTGTTCATCACATACGATGACTACGATCACTTCTTTGAAGACGTCTACACGCTGATCCCAGCAGTTATCATCATAGCTGTGGGAACACTTCTTTTTATCATTGGGCTTATTGGGTGCTGTGCTACAATCAGAGAAAGCCGCTGCGGTCTCGCTACGGTAAGTTGCAGTGTTTTTCTATAATGGTGCTTGCCTGTTGTATGTGTGGCCACCTTCCCTTTTAATAAACTTTTGATTTTTTTAACAATTTTTCTAATCTTATTTTTTGGTCTTAAAGGTTTTCCCCGTGTATTTTGATATGAAATGCCATTTGAATTCTCTGTTCTGAGTAATGGTGTTAAACTAGCCAGTTCGGGCAGCAGCAAGCTCCTCAGCTGTACTTCAGAGCTGTGGTCATATCATAAAAAAAACTATCATTAAGTCATAACAGTTTTTGATGTCTCATTCTTTTCTGGGTGAAAAGCTGAAATTGGACAGAGAAAGGTGAAACAGGAGCCACCTTGTTTTGAGTATCTTGCATCAAGGTTAACTGAGGGTTATTAGGATTCCTGAATATCTTTATGTATGGCTTAATTTAGACACTGTTTGGAGTATTTTGTCAAGTGTTTCCAAGCATTTTAACTGTAATTTCAGCTTGAGAACTATGTAGGAAAGAAGAGGAGCCAGCACTGAAATTGTCCCTCCTGAGTTTTTGGGGGAGTGGTTGGTTGGATACTCTGTTGGCTTCTCCAGGTTAAGATGGGCTCTTAAATGATTCTGACAAAATACAGCAAGAAAAATGCAGAGTTTGCTGTGTGTCAGTTGTCACAGGGCTTAATCTGAAGAAGCATTCTCTCAATCCATCTACTACTCCTAGTAACAGTCTGGGTAGCTTTACTGATGTGGCACTCCTATTTATCTAACAGAAAGAAGATGGGGAGAAACACTTGATTAAAGCACTTTAGTGTGTTGTTTTCAGTCCTAGTGGTCAGCACTGCCTGGCTGGGTAGCTGTTCGGTGTTCAAGCCTCATCAAGTAATAAGATATCTTGAATTAAGTGAATTCTGGGATCATCTGCTATAAGTGATCTGTAAATCAGACCATTATCTGAAAAATCAGTTAAATGGCAAAATGTATGTGGAGATTTTCAGCAAGCAAATGGGTAAAACTGTTTGTGCAAACACTCTTCATTTGTGTTTTACAGTTTGTGATCATCCTGCTGTTGGTTTTTATCACTGAAGTGGTGGTGGTGGTTCTTGGATACATCTATAGAGCTAAGGTAATAACTTCTCTATTTCAGTAAATGTTTTGTGGACTATGACCAAAATACAGAGGTGTTGTCTTCACTCTGTTTGATTCTGGGTATTTGTTAAGGGAATAAAACCAAAACTATTAAGTGGGTTAACTTGAGATACTGGTATCTTAGAATATCAATGTTCTAAACTTTAAGTAAAGCAGAAAGTTTTCTTGTAGGCAAAAATCTAGCTGGAATGTATTATTAACAGTTGAACAGTAGAAGGGAGTCACAGTAATTGGTACCTTTCCATTTTCCAGATGGGCTTCTAATTTATTTATGCCTTGACTTTGTGAATGATTTAGGTTGCACAATATTTGAACACAGGGCATATTGTTTTGATATGCAATAATTTAAATGTCTTCTGTTTTGGTATGCAAACTAACACTGCATAATAATAAAACCAGATTGAATGTGTTAATGTGTACTGGCTAGCTTTATATGGGTTGTTGACAAGGGTTAAATTAGGACTTTTCCCACCGTTTAATGGAGGCTGAGACAGAGACAGGACCAGAAAAGAAGAAATGGTGTTCGTACTGGTATAATATGTAGCAGAAATGTACATGTGATATTAGAGAGACTACAGTGTAACTTGAAGCAATGACATTACTTATGTGCACCACATCACTGGCCTTTGATACATCCATATCTAAATTTTGTCAAGAAGTTAGCAGAGAAGACCTTATTAGCTGTGATGTACAGTATGGTTGCGTTGTAGGGTTCTCCAGTGATGTCTTAAGAGCAAGCTGAACTACACCACCATTAACCTCTCTTTGGCCTTCAGTGTTCATGCAAACAATACAGCTCTTCCTAGTTCAGTGTTTTCTCCTGCTGAGATGACCATTAAGTAAAAACCTAGAATGTTTTCTTGGTTTCAAAGGAAAGCTGCCTTGAGTAAGCAGCTAATGAGAGGACCTGGAGTTATGCATAACAGCTGGAATAGGTTGCTTCAATGGAAATGTTCTATTGTCCATGCTTAAATTGACAATTCATTTTTCTCACATTTGGCCAGTGCATTGAGATGATATTTTGGAAGTGTGAAGTAGAAGCAGCTCAGGAGAGCAGTATAGTTCCTGAGGAGTGGGAAACATGTTAAGTTCTTACATATTAACTTGAATGGTCACTTTCTGCTGTGATACTTGCAGAGGTGTAGTGCATTACAGTGTAGTTATTCAGGCATTGCTGTGGATCTGGTCTGGACTAAGCTGTGGTCATTCAGACTGCTCCAGTCTTGAAGCGGCTTGCTTGTTTCCAGCATTCAGAACAGATCAAAGCAGATGGGTAGATCTTTTTTTCCCTAGCCCATTTGAAATTCCATACTTCAAACACTTCAGATTTAGACTGGTTCCAGCAGTGTGTTCCTGATGCCTTTCATTTCTTTGCATTGCTACCATACCATGCATACCTACACAGCTGTAGGTAATGTGGGGACAGAGCTTGGGCGAAGAGGGAAGGTAGTCCCTTTTTGGTGGCAGCATGGTCTTACGTTAAGCCATTTGTGGGAACCAGCATTTGGAAACTAAATCTTTTGAAAGGACAGACAGGTTTCATTAGTAAAAATGGCAGGTTCCTACTAGTCTGCAGTACTTAGTGTCTTGAACTATTGTTTTCAAGTGCAGCAGGATGTCAGTAATGACTTAAATTTATTACCAGTGAACCAGGAGGTGAAATCTGCTTAGATTTCTGACTGGTTTTGCCAGGCTTTGTGCTTTCATAGAAGCACATGGAAGCTTTACTAAGTTTGTTCTGTTTCTGACATACAGATCTGTGGGATTTCTTTTGGATTGTTTTTTTTTAAGACACCAGAATTGAATTAAATTACTTGAGTGTTGACTGTGCCAACTCCCAAATAAAACATTACAAGCAAAAGAAAAGACTGAAGTTGTGGCAGTTAAAACTGTTACCAAGTGAAACGAGTGTAACATTGTCTCAAGAAAGTGGGGTTGTGTCCTTTTCAGAGGCAGTGATCTCCAAATGGCTTTCTTTGTAATGTACCCCTGTAAACCTGTGCGTGTGGATGGGATTCAGACCCTTCCTCCTTCAGCACAGCATGAAGTGCACGCCTGGGTCGGCTGTGAGGGACGGACCTGTGGCAGCACCTGCTAGTTGGGCTCTTTACCAGTACAACTGAGGCTGCTGGTAAATGACAGTAGGGATTAAGCAGGCTGTCAGTTGGCCAAGGACTTACTGGCTTTTTTCCCCTGGGTGCAGTAGTTGACTCCATTTTTCATAATGCCTGCCAGTTAGCTAGAATTAGGGACTTCTGTTTGTGTTGTATGTAATTTGCATGGCTTTCAGGCATAATGTTGCCCTAATTGAACGATAAGCCAAATTATATACAAGGAAGCTCTGAAATAAATAATTTAAGAACCTATATGACAAATGGAACAGCTGTTTTGTTATATGAATGAGAGTTGTAAATCTCATTAGTTAAATCATCAAACAATTGGTTTCAAGCTGGTCTGAAACAAGTTGCCAGGCTAAATTGACTTTTACTATTACTTGTAGCTACCTTGATACAGATTTACCTAAAGATAACTGGCGTTCTTGGATGGGGGGAATGAAGCTTGTGCTATTGCTGCAGAAGGTTCTTCCATTAAAGCAGCATTTAAGGGAATCATGTGTTGGTGAGACCTTCCTACTGTAACTTGCAGATCTGAAGAATACATTTGCTTAGTTAACACTCAGCCCTAAGATTGCATTCCTAGCACACAATTCCTGTTAGATGGGATAGAAAAAGAAAAATCAATTCAGAGTTAATCTTACTGTTGCACAAATGTTTAGCTGCACCAATCTTCCCATGCGTTTCAGTAACAATTTACAGTGAAACATATTACTTAACAGGTTCTAGCAAGACAGCCCAAAATGGGCATTGCAAGACTCCTTTTCAGGGAAAAAAGTGATGATTCTTGGGTGGCATCCATTTCTAACACATGTACTTGACAGCAACTTTAGCAGCTTGACTCATCTGCTTTAATGAGCTATTCCAGTAGCTGTTGCTAAGTACCATGTACTGGTACTGCCATCAACGCTTCTCGGGAAGTGTGGGGGGGACTGGGACTGAACAGAGTTTGATCAATGTGGGGTAGTCAGCCAAAAATCTAATCTCTGTGAATTTACCTGTGCTTCCATCAGAAAGGGGGATGAAGCGCTACAGCTTACATCCTTGTGGTCCCAAAGGGAATGAGTTAGCCCAGTTGGTTAAACTGGTTTTAGTTTGGAACATTGAAGGAGTAGGAGGATGTGGAAGGGTGAACACATGCACTTATGGAGAGCCCTTTTAACATCGTGGAATGTCTGCTGCAGTGCCATAACAAACCAATTTCCTTTCTGATAGGAGTTGCAAAGCTACTTTCCCTCAGATCTTACTGAAGATAGTTGCTTGAGTTTTTTTTCTTGCCCATTAGCTGCAAGCTAGCAACATATTTGCAAATGTCATTATAACTTCTAAGACGCTGCACCACCACAGTATGCTGATTTCAGGTGATAAGTAATTACTGCGGTTTCCTGAAGTGCTGTAATTAACAGTGAAATAACTTTACCTAGACCTGTACTATTTCTGTTGGAGTGCTAATGCAGATGCTCTCCTAATACTTTGCAGGTGGAGGATGAAGTTGATCACAGCATTCGGAAAGTATACAATGGATACAATGGGACAAATCCTGATGCAGCCAGTCGTGCTATTGACTATGTACAAAGACAGGTGAGATGGCAAGGCATCTGGGAACTCATCACTCCTTTCTGTCTTTAAAACACAGATGCTGTGTTGCTCTGCTGCTTGTGTAGCAGATATTACTCTGTTCTGGCAAATGTAGGAAACGGGTGATTGGTCAGTAAATAGCTTAACTCAGTTAAAATTAGTAGAATTATGTCATTGTTGGTGGGGAGATGCTTTTCGTGTAATTGGCTGTCTATGAAATTGTGTTTGGATCCAAATATTTAGAATTTTTTTTATTATCCAGTGGAATGTAATCTTAATATACTTGTGCTCTGGTATTGCAGTAAGAATTGTTCTCATCCCTCCTTTTGACTGATAAACACCCTGGCACTTTATCTGTATGATTTTTCAGTTGCGCTGCTGTGGGATCCACAACTATTCAGACTGGGAGAACACTGTCTGGTTCAAACAAACTAAAAATAACAGTGTACCACTTAGCTGTTGCAAAGCAGCCCTCAGCAATTGTACTGGCAGTTTGACCCGCCCAATGGACCTGTATTCTGAGGTAAGAGAACCAAATGAAGCTAAAAGCTTTTGCTGGCAATTATTTAATTTTCTTTAGTGGGAACATGGTCTTGGTGTGTTCACTTTAACAGGAATTAAACACGGTTTTTAGAGAGGAGAAAGAACCCTCTCCCCTTTCTCTGTCATGTATGAAGTAAGGATGACTTTTAGTGGTTGAATTATCTTTCCACCCTGTTTGACTTTGGGGTCTTTTGGTGTGTGTCTAAATGTGCTTTCAGAGTGGATACATAAGAAGTCTATTTGTTTCAGGGGTGTGAGGCTCTGGTTGTAAAGAAACTTCAAGAGATCATGATGTATGTCATCTGGGCAGCACTAGCATTTGCTGCTATTCAGGTAAGAATATTTTTCAGCTGCATGCTTTCTCTCAAACTTTCTCCTAAGCTGCCTGCCAGGTTCTTACAGGTATTCACTGGAGGATGATGGCTTTGCTCCCTGCTCAGTTTGGGGGTAAATTACACAAACACCCACTTTAACACACAACTTCTTGACCATGGACACTCTAAAACAGCTCTGTGGAGTTATAGTCCATGAGATTTGAAGACAGCTTAACAGTGTGACATGCAGTATAATCTGCTAGAATCTAAATGGTAAATTATTTCTTGAAAACTAATGATTTCAGTGTTCAGTATCATGAATGTGCTCTGATGGCACAGGATTTGGGTAGTACTTAATTTTGAACTTTAAAACAGGTACCTTATACTTCATGCCACCTTAGAGGTACACCAGTTTAACTAGGCTTCATGGTGTACAAATAATGTTACAACCACCCAGGAGGTAAACCAGGGGTTTTGATAACATGCTCTTGTTCAAGTCTTGTTCTTTGTGTTGCGGCCTGAAGATATCTTGGTTCATGAACTTAAACCAAAAGAGGGGTTCTGAACTGGAGACCCTGCCTACTACAGTTACTGTAACTGAGGAAATATGCTAATGTGTATCTCCATATTTATTTGGATTTAAAAGAAAAGACTAGGCCCATCTTCTGAACATATCTGTAAAGTTGGTATTTTTGAATGCTTGTCAATTTGGCAGGATTAGTACATGAATCACATTATCTTCACTGTGCCGGTGTTACAGCCTCTGAGAAATGCAGTATGTATGCTGAATCCCAGCAGACTTGACAACTGATTCCAAAGTTACTTTTGTGCCCCCAATGCCATGTGAGTTCAGAAAACATACTTGAGTCAGGTGGTGTATACAGTTTCCTTTTCAAAGAGGGGTTTAGAGATGTAGTTTATTTGTAAACAGTCTCATCAAAACATGGTCACACTTCAATTTCAATGCTACCAGGATATGCTCGTAGGTAACACTGTATGCAGTTGTATTGGTAGAGTGCCAGAAAGAAATTCTGTTGGCTGTGGAACTTCACATTTAAGATGTGTGCTCAGTCTTCTGAAATAAAGTTGTCTTTTATTGCCATTCTTAAAGCTTTAACTGTAAAAGGAATATCTAGTCTGCTTGAACACTAAAATATGTTTGTGTAAATGAAAATATTTACTACAGCCATGGTTGCTGTGGCAGATTTTTTTTATGTAGGGGAAAAAATACATTATGAGTCTGGGTGAGCTGAATCCCAAGTGGAGGCATTATTCCTGGTTTTGGAGTTTGCAGGCTGATTAACAGGTCTGCCACAATTTGCAGCACAGTTATAATCCTCTCTGGGATTGGGCTGGAATTTGACACGATCTTGCAATGGAAATGTGGCTGCTTGCAGCCTTCTGTTAATCTGGCTCATCAATTCTAGGCAAACATGTTAGTTGTACCCCTTCTGCAGTGGGTGTTCTTTGATTTGTCTCCACATGTCAGTAATCAAGCTATTGGCAGAAAGTACACACTGTATAAACAGTTTGTCAAGAACCAAAGAACATCAGAGAAATTTCTTTGCTACTAGTGCTGCAGTACAGCACTTGAAAAATCCTTTTTTTTTGCTTAAAATTAAAACAAGCTATGTGATACTTAAGATAAATACAGAATATGGAATGTTGGAAATAGCTTTGCAATTTGTCTAATAGTATTTGGTGAGTGTTAATTACATTTGCCTGTTGGAGGTCATATTCTTGTACGTTTGCTCCACAGCTCAAATGGTTGTACACTCACATTATAAAAGACCTTAGTTTCAGTTAAATTGATATTAAACCGTCTTCAAACTGTTCTATTATTTATCTCCTGCAACTTAAGACATAAGTTGTGATATCCTCTTATTTGTAAGACAGAATTTAAGTTTGTGCTTAGTGTGATTCTCAGCAAAACAGTCTGTGGGCTTGTTGACAGGGAGGTAAGAATGTAAGCTTCAGCAGATGGCCTGTAACCTAGGTCATGGCCTGTAAACTTAGAGGACTAATTATGTTTTCCTTACCTTTTGGTGAATTTAACTACATTTCTTATCCTACTGCAGAGCCCACTGTGAACTGATTGGGGTTTTGTATGCTACACGATAAGACTGTCCAAAGCTAATTATCTCTAATAGCTTACATTGAACAAATTGAACCTTTGGTACTCTTGAAAATGAAAAGGCTGAGGAGAAATTTTGCAAGGCTTGGAATTTGTGGGAAGCTTAGTCTTCATGGAAGTAATTTTTGGTATGTTCGTGTTTCAGTTACCAGGGGAATCTTCTAGTGTGCAGTAATTCCCTGGTCCCAACCACAGTGCCAGGACAGCACTACTCATAAAGAGAAGGCAAACTGAAGGGAGCAGAGGTGTTGCAGTGCAGCAGAAATGCTGCTTGATGAGCTGCAGAGGGTGTTCTTTAAGATAGCTTTTGTAATCAGAGGTCATTTGCAAGGTGCTGAGCTCTGCATATATTTACAGAGCCGGTGAGCTGTTCTGTACAAAAGCAGATTGGTGAAAGCAAATAGAATGTAGATAGTGCTAGCAGAGAACTCTTTTTTTACAAAAGCACACAGAAACACGCAAAAAAAACCGAAAAATAAACTTTGTGGGATACCTGTCCAAACTTTTCTCAAAGTGTAAGGGGGGAATGCAGGATCCTTCCTCAACACAGACTTCCAAAATGTTAACTTCACAATGTTAAGTAACAACTGAAGAGAAGCAGAATCAAATGCCTCGGAAAAAGCTCTTAGAGATGCTAGAGTTTTTAAAAATGGCATACTAAGTAATTCCTGTAGAGAAAGTGGACACAGAGGTTTGCTTCTGTGTTTACAGTGAATTCTAGGAATATGCTTACTGGCCTCATAAAGGATAGAAATGGTTTAAATAACTCAAAAGCTGACTGCCTGAGTTGTTACTATGATACCTGATTCACTCAGGACATTCAGTTTATATAGAGTTGTGTACAATATAAAACATTTACCAGTATTCTCTCCATGTCAATATCTGTAAACGTGATGGAACTACTTTAACTTACTTGAAATACATTAAGAGAATTAATTAAGAAAATTATTAAAGGAGGGGTGTCTTCTGCAGCACATTTTGCATTTTATCCTCACTTTCAGCTTCAAGATTTTGTACTTGTGGGCTGCAAGCCACCTTCAGCATTCTGTAGTAACTGACAAATACCATAAACTGTCCCTTTTCTGAGTCTAACTTGAGGAGCTTTTTTAATTGTGGCTACTACCTCCTCACTTAGAAGGGCTGTGGCCATGAAGAGTCAATTTCTTGTGTGACTGGGTTTTTCCTTACTCTGACATGAATAAAACAACACAAGCAACCTGACCTCATTGAAGACATCCCTGCTCATTGCAGGTGGGTTGGACTAGATGGCCTCTTAAAGGTTTCTTCCAACCCAAATGGTTCTAGGATTCTTTGATAACTTACATCTGTGTGCTGGAACCTCTGAGGACTGATGGAAATAAAGGTAGCTGGTTTTACCAACAGCCTGAACTGCTGTATGCTGGGTATTCTCTCTGTGCTTTTTTTTGAACATGAGGTGGTTTCTGCTATAGAACCAAAGCAGATAATGCACTCCAGAATATTATTAAACCTTACAGCTTTACAGCTTTTTCCTTTCCAGGAAATTAAAAGCTCCTACTAGAATTTCATCGTGCCTCTCTTTCATCACTGCTTGCTTAAATGTAGCATTTTGAAAACATTCTTCAGCCTTTCAGCATACTTACATCCTTATGTTGTATAGACCATCATTTAGTTTTGAAGCTTGTTACTGGTGTGATGTTTACATCATACTATCAGAAAAAGGCAGCAATTCTCCTTTTGTCCCAGTGCTGTTTTCACTACAGCAAATGTATCAATACAGCAGAAGAAGCTTTACGCTCGGTTGCCTGCTCACCCATTTCATTCTTGTTTGCTTTCTGTTCAAAGGGGTTTTGGAGTGGGGTTTTTAAACTTGTTTACTGTCTGGGTCATGCTTTATAATCTGGAGCTTTTACAGGAACCTCTTGAAATATTTGCATCTGTGGGTCAACTTCAATGCATATGGCCAAATCAATACAATCTCTTACTTTACTAGAAGCTACTGCCAATTACTGTCGGCCGTAGAACACAATGCTGTACCTGATTTTTTGTAGGTACAGTCTTACTCTACTTTATACATTCAATTTCTGTAATATGTCATGCTTTACATCTCTGATTATATATATCAGATTTAAGTCTTGTAAAATTATAGTGAGTGATCATACCCTAAATGCTTGGCAAACTTGCCAGCACAGTTGTGGTACTGTGAACTTTAACAGCAAGAAAAATTCTGGAAGCGAATAATTCATGTTGGACTTGAGCTGTCTAATATGACATGTTAAGAGAGATGGAGCACTTGAAAGATTTCAGTGGTCAAGTAGGTTCACAAAAAGTTTTGCTCTTTCTCCTCATAGCCATTAGAGGCTAATGCCTTTGAATCTCACTTGGATTTCTTTCATGCCAGACACAGTACCTAAATCTGCACCTTTCCTAAAAAAAAAAAATAAAAAATTCTTTCATCTGAATTAAGGCAGACTCCAAATGGCTGACAAACCAAACTTTTGTTAAAGATGTCCAAGACAATCTTGCAAGAAAATGAGGCTGGAGTTCTTGGCCGTTGCTTTTGGCAGCAGGAAGTGAAGCTTTTTCAAGAACAATGCATTTGCCATTTACTCTATGGACAATTACAGTGTTGGGAAGCATGCTGATTTCTGTGCTGAGGTTAAATCTCTTGAAGTACCTTCCTTGTACTCAGCTTGTTTTCTTTTTCTCTCCATAGCTTCTGGGCATGTTGTGTGCCTGTATAGTACTATGTAGGAGGAGTCGGGATCCTGCCTATGAACTTCTCATCACTGGTGGAACCTATGCCTAGAAGAGAACGTGAACACACAGCTCAATCTTATCTCACTTTGGTGGAAGGTGAATGGGCCAGGTCTACTGCGATAGCTTTCTTGCCCTGAGCTTAGTCAAAGCACACCTTTCACAGATGAGGACAGCCGTACTGTACACTGGTGACGGGCAAAACAGCTCAGCTTTACACACACCCATATAATTACCTGTGACTCTCACTGTTTTCGCCAGCTATTCATGTATCTAAATGTTTTAGTATACTAGTAAACTTTCTAATTTCAGAACCATTTGCAAGTTAAGTGTAATTTGGTTGATGATATGAAAGTCAAAGGATGTGTGCCTACTTAGGTAGATGACCTCTAAGAATTAACTGGCTGATTCTTGCATATAGAGAGAAGATGTCTTAAACCTTCACTACATGGAACTTTTCTGGCCAAAGCTGTACCAAGGAAGCCAGCTGGATTTGATTTGAAAGAAATACTTTAATCTTGCCCCTCACCAGTGTCACTTTTTAAAGGAAAAAAAAAAAAGCAAAAACTTTTAGGTGAAGTCAGTTTATACATAAAATTGTAAAAAAAAAAAAAAGACTAACCAGAACTTTAGCATCGTGTGACTGCAGTTTCGACCTTCAAAGATCAAATCTTTCAGACATTAGTGGTTTAAAATGCAAGCTGGCTTTTCAGGAGTATAATGTATGCACTACTGTTCTATAACGAAATATTTCATTTTTCTATGAAGAGCAGTTTTATGTGTTGAGTGAACTGTTAGACTGTAGATCTTAAACTGGTTTGGAAACAATGTAGCCATGTAGAGTAGCAAAGTAGTATGTGAAAGTGATCTCAACTGTAAATAGTAAACCTGATTAAATAAATCTCTGTATATTCTCCCTATAAGCATGTCTGTTCTCTGTTTCAGATTGTAGTGTGCTTGTTCAAACAGAGTCTGGGTGTGTAGAAGCATAAGCTTTAGTGTGAAAGCACCGGGTTTAAGTGGCTTTACATAAATAGGTCTGTGTTTAATGTTTGGTGGAAGTTTGATTGTATCATATTTGTTCTTATTCTTTGAAACAGTACTAGAAGAAACACAGTTCAACAGACTTGGTCAAACTTGGTAGAAAGTTAACATCTTGTGAACACAATTGGGGAAGAATTTGTTGCCTTTCAGTGTCAGAGATGAATCGCTTACTCTGAATAACCATACTCTTAACTGCTGGATGTTAATCATACATCACTCTGTCTTATGTTACCCAGATGCTTAGTCACTGCTCTGCTTTCCGTGCCTTGGTTGCTTCCTACTTTGAAGAAGCCAGGAATGTTGAGAATTTCTACCAGTTGCTTATGTGTTTTATCATGCAAATTAGATGTGCTCAGCCAAACTGACATCAGCACAATATTCTCAAACGCACAAAGAAACCTCACTCAGGAAAAGATAATTCTAATAGGCGCAGTCTGATGTTAAGGCCAGTAGATCCTGGGGGTGGGGGTGGGGGTGGTGTTTCTCAGAGATGTTACACTGCTGTAGAAGTTGCACTAATTTCTGTAGGTGGGTTTCAGATGATACGGCCTTGGGGCTTGGGTTTTCATTCTTGGTATGGTATGTGGCTTAACCTGAAAGGCCTCCTGGGACATTTCCCACACGTGGTAGCAAGCCTGCTCACAGAATCTGCCATCAGAAGTGCTGACAAATTTCAGTATTATGTGCATCACTTTTTATTGCGTATTATAGGTATGTTTGGGAAGATCAGAGCAACCCTGGCTTGTACAGTTTATGGGTAAGGGGAGGTTTGAAAACAAGACTTCTGTGTTGCACAAACACAGCTAAGGATGTTTTGAAGAGCAGTCATTTCTTGCTACAAGGCTGAAAGAAGCTACTTGGGCTCGAGCCTGATGGTACCTCTCTGCAGTGAGCATAGTTATGAAGAGTTTACAGCCTGTGTACTTGCTGATCTTGCTGGAAGACATGGGTTAGAGGTAGACTTAACGGTGTAGCACCAAGTGCTTGCATGTAGACTGGGGAAACATGATGGACTCCAGGAAGGAGGAATATGTAAGTTCTCATGTAGGGATTGAGGTGATAATGATTTATGCCACCTTACCTTCTGTTCTCACTTCCAGCTATGTAGACTCCCTGAATTCTGAAGGTGATTAGCAGTCAGACAGCTTAAAGATGTTACTGGTTCAGTATAGTTTAGCTTAGCTAATGCTGAATATTGCTGTAGTGCTAGAAGCCTTGGAATGGTTATAAATCTATTTCCTCAATTCCAGAATCTTCAGCCCAGTAGAAAAGGAGACAGATATGAAAGGCAGACGGACAAGCATGAGGCTTACCTAGCTGAGGCTTGTTTATCTGTATCTGGCTGAAAGCTTTGATCAATAAAAGCAAACATTGTTCTGCTTGTTACAGTGTGTTGCAGAGTGTAACAGTGCAGGTGTAGTTAGTTGCACCCATTCATGGAAGTGCTGTTCTGTGTACCTGTGTCACTAAAATGGGGCGTATTTAGCATTTAACTTCACCTGTAGTCAAATAGCACGATGTTTGAGTGAACAGAGAGAGCTTATTCCATGTTAATATATTAAACTGGTAGTACTAAAACATGTCTGTGCTGAGCTGCTTGCTATCCATGTGAGGAGTCTGTCTTGCTTTTAGTTGCAGACCCTTGATTTCTTCTAGAACTATAGTGTATGTGTTTCCCAAAGGGTGTTTGTGTCTGAGAAGAGTTTCTTGACTTGCCTTCTGGCTGACTCTCCACATACGGTGTATCCAGGCTGCATGCTGCTGTTAATAAAGCTCTGCTCTTAAGGAACTATTCATGTGCTAAGAAAAATGACAGTAGCAAATTAAATTTCTCCTGTGTGTGAAAGAGTGTTATTGCAAACTGTCTCTCTTCTAGGGAGCTGGTGAAGCCACGTGCCTTTCTGCTTCACTCGTCATTCAATCTAAGCAAGGTTTGCATCCTAGCCTGTTTCACCTGAGTCAGAAGGTGCACATTGCAATGAGATTTTGGGTTGTACATTTAGAATGGGGTTTTGCTGTTAAGGAACACTTTAGTTAAAGTCTAACCAGCATGGGCCTGTCTATCAATTAACGCTGTGATAAGCAGGTATTCTGCTTTGAAGTTCCCAGTATCGGGACTCCTTCCTCTTGACTGAAGTCATACCCTAATGAAACTCGGGCTCCTGTAAACATTCAAAGCAATATTTTTCAGTGGGGACTTCACTGTCATAATGAACAACACAAAAAATACACCAGGACAAAACCTAAAAGCTTTTAGGTGTGAGCAAGATGGAAAGGTTTTTCCTTCTTCATTCTCCTAGGTTGTCCATAGCTGGTTGTTTTTCTTGTGGTTTCTGTCGAATCCTGTTTAGCACAGGGCTTTAATCTGCTCTGAAGTATTAAGTTACCTCCACTAGCTAGTTTGAGATAAGCTTCAGGTATCAAAAGGCAACTTGAGCCATAGCAGCATGCAGTTTAGTAAGGGCTTTTTAATACTAGTGAGAAAAACACAATAAATCAGCCTGAGCTTAATTAGTGTGAGTCCTTTTCTTCCAGTGCCAGCCAGTTTGGTTTGCTCACTAGTGCTGTAGTTTTCAGTGGAGACTCAGATCTGAGCCATGTGATAATATGACTTGCTCAGCATCTCCGGTCTGCGCTATTACCCTTTATCTTTCTCGTTGCCCCTTTTGATGTGCTTCCCTGCCTAGTTTACACTGTTGAAAATGAAGCTTGAGCACCATTTTCATTACTGTTTTAAATACAAATTCTTAGGTTCTCCTTCAGCTTTAGCATCACCACCTTCTTTTGGCACATTTATATTAACTACTCTTAAAAGGTCAGTGCTCTAGCAAAGGAAAGAGGCAGTTTTTTCCCCTCATCTTTGTGGAGATCTTGTCTATTTGAAGAATGTTTCCTGTGACTGTTGAAAGAAAAAAAACTCATGAGCTTAAATTGCAGCAAGTAAAATGCAGCTGATACATCAGGAAGTAGGTTTTTTTACTGACAGAATGAATAAACTTTGGATTGTGTTGGATGAGAATGTCAGTCCCACTGTTAATTCAGCCTTTCTAATATGCTTGTATATGTCTGCATTTTAGAGGACAGGGGTGACTTAGTTTCATTCCAGCTCTTTTTTCTGTGACTGCTGTGTCTTATATTTTCAATTCCTGTTTGGATTTCCTCTTGGCTTTCCTGTAGCTGGGTTTAAGGCAATCCTACTGCTACTTGCAAGCAAAGCAGCACATGTCTTAGTTTTTAGATGACTGCTACCAGTTGGTTTCTTCTGTATATTTAACTTCTTTTGAATGCACAATATGTAGGAGGATCCTACTTAATCTGATGTGATTCTTCTGCAGCAGAGCCTACTGAAATCTAGCTGATGCAGCAAGGTTTTACAGCATAGGAAATCCAGAACCAATAAATATTTTTGTGCTCTGTTGATAGGCTTTGATAGAAGCTGTGCAGGCCTGATTGCAGTGCAGATTGATTACATTTTCATGTTTCATTATGCTGTCAAATGCTGATAATGCTATCTGTGGAGTTGAGCCACTACTTTTCAGCCATTGGAGTTGTTAATACTAGCCACAGTGGGTGATTTGGGGAGGGAAAAGGGTTGGTGTCTTTATTTCAGGGGTGGCTGGGTCTGTTCTGCTTGGCAGTGCTTGGATTTCCAGCTTCAGGCAGCTAGCAGCATGTTTCCTTGGCCCTATCTGTGCAGCTGAAGTGGCTGCTCATCCAGCCTCCTGGGTCTGGTGCCTTCTGCTGAAGGCATGAGGAGCTCAGTGCAGACTGCACATGGAACACAAGCATGTAGCTTGCCTGCAGCAGTGAGGCTGACCTGATCCTGGCTGCTTAACACATGGGATTAGAATTGCCTGAAGGGTGTTTTTTAATTGAGCTTCGTTTCTTCTTGCAGCAATTAAAATGACTTCAGTACATCACAGTGCAAGTCCTGTGCTTTGCTGCCTTTCAGCAACCTACTATGAGGCTCATGAGAATTTGAGAATCTCATTCAGTCTGTCGGAAAGTGAGGCATGATCAGGTGTTTGTTTGTCTCATTAAACAGGGGGGGAAATAGTCTAACAAACTCAATTTAACAGAATAAAAATGAAAAGTAAATAATCTGCCTTTATAGGAAAAGGACAGCTCATGAGATTTCTCAGTACTTGGATTTTCAGATGAGGTTTGAGGTAAGTACTTGTGGTAATAGTGTTAGTGATAACCTCCACAGTACGGAGTGAGTGGATCTTGTAACTAACTTAATCTTGGGCCTGAGATAAATATAAATCCCTCTGAAATGCAATAGAAGTCCTTGAAGTGCAGTGGGTCCTTGCTGTGACTGCAGTAAGCTCTGCTGGATGTGTGCCTGGTAGCAGTTGTTTCCCTCCGTGCCTAGACTCCAGGATAGCTGCTCGGCTGTACTTTGTGTGGTGTATTTACACTGCAGAAATGCATCAAGCACAATTTACCCATAACCTGAAAGCATTGCCAGGTTTTATAGACCAAACTTAGACGTGAACTTTAACCATGCAAACGAGAGATTATCAGTTTGAGTGGGGTGACCTGACAGACTTATGGAGTGATTGTGCTGAAACAAGCAAAGAAATGCTTCTGAGAGTTTTCACCTTTTTAGTGCTATGCAGTGGATAACACAGTTTTGTTCTCATCTGCTTATCTTGACCCTGAATGATGGTGCTTCACATGAAAGCTTTGGAGTTGAAACGACTTCCCTCTTTGTTAGAGGGAAGCCTGCAAACACAGGTTGCTGGTAACTGGAGAGTCACTTCTGTTGACACTCCAGGGAATGGTTAGCTTTGTTTTCCTCTTGGATGTGGGGTGCTTCAGGCAGCACCCCTTTTTACCAAATGGGCTTTTGCCCCATTTCCAAGAATAACTTCAGCTTCTTTAGGGTAACTATGTCAGACCATTGCTACTATCAGGCCGTGACTGAGGAACTGTAATTCTTTTTTTCATGCAAATAAAATGCTTACCCAAACCACTGACCCCTTTGCGGGGGCTTGGGAGCCTATAGGATGCCTTACATGCAAAAGCAGCCTGTTTGGTGGGCCAAAGCAGGAATTGATCTGGAAAAGCACTGTTGAACAGAGTTCTGAAGTGCTTCTCCCACCTGGACCAAGGAAGCAGTAAGATAGGAAATTAAGTCATGCTGGCCATTGAATGAGGTTGTCAGCAAGAGGAGGGTAAGTCATCACTGGCAATGACTGCATTGTGTAGTCCTGTGCCAAGCCTCTACCAACCACCTCTCAGGCAACAGCTACTTCCCGGTACATTCTGTAAAAGAACAAGGCATTCCTGGCACTTCAGGACTTGGAGAACACCTCATCCTTTGGAAGCATCCTTGTTCCTAATAGTCAAGCACTCTCCAAAGTGCTCTTGCACTTCTAAAACGTCCATTTCAAAATCTTACACCCATCTTTTTAGTCTGGCACTATTAACACATGGTTGGGAAACAATAGCGTCAGCATCAAGAAATGGTGTGTTGAGGATCCAGGGGACAGACTGGGCCAACAGAAGTGAAGTTCAGGGCCGCTGCTGGTAAGCACTGGGGTAAAAATCCAGTGCAGGGACCCTGCAGAGCAGGAAGGATGCATTTCTCAAGATCCCTTCTGTCCTTAAAATAAGAGCTGCTCTTTGGGATGGAATCCCCCCATGGTTGCTGAATTGAGCAGTGACCACAGTAAAACCTTTAGCTGCCACTTAGCAGAACAAAGTCGCTGTTCCTCACGTCTCCCTCTCTCACAAGGGGTTCAGACACAAGCAGGGCTGTGCAGCCCTTCTCTAAAGACAAAGCATTTCTCATGTCTATCAGTGCATTGAAAGCTTTCTCATTCACACTTATGTGAGCATTCTTATCCTGGGAAGGTTAAAGTTCACCAGTTTCCCAAGAAGTTCCTCCATGGGCTGTTTTCGGCTTAAAATTGCAGAACAATTCTTCTTTAGATGCAGCTGTTGAGCGTTTGTGCCCTCGCAAAGTGGAAGGGAATGTACTAAACTCCCCCACACGCTCCCCCCCCCCCCCCCCCCCCCCACTGAGTGTGAGTGTTATCTCATGTCTGCAGCCCCCTTCCCAAGAGCCATCCAGTTGTATTACAAAACAAGTAACGGTGCTGTGTACACAATACAGTTTGTCTCTTTCTACAGGATTTTCCATCACACTGATCTGACTGCCCCCCAAAGTTGGCTTGTTTAGACTGAGTGGGGGATTGAACAATCATAAAAATACAGGTTTTTTCAGCTGATGAGGTCAAGGTGCTTTGTAAATGCTCTGTGATGCGTGAGGAAACTGAGGTACAAGGTATGGCTTCTCCAAAGTCATCCCTGTGCTTCACAAAAGCACCCCCTTTTTTCTTAAAGGGTTTAGCCTGGGCTTCTCGAACAATCCGAGCGTGTCATCCCACGCAGATTATTTCATTCAAGTTTAGGCTCGAATTTCTTCAGCTGCACTGTGTGTCTATTTATCCCGAGGCAGGGGCTGCAGCAAATGCCAGAATTTCAAAGTCAAAGAGGTTTTAAGTCAAATCACCACTGATGCACTTACAGTTCAGTCAGTATTGCACCCATTAACAGGCCTGTTGCTCCTCGGGCTGTCTGCCCTGACTTGGTTTAGTTGGGTTTAGTATGTTAAGGGCAGCAAAACTGTGCTGGTTCATGTTTTCAAATCTGTACACCACTGGTTCTTTTAGATTCAGTAAGTAAAATTCCATCTGCTTTCAAAGAACCTCTTAGGATATCTGTTTCATCTGCACCACCCCCAGTTGCCTTAGTACCCTCTTATCATCATGGGAATTATGTGCAAACCCCCTGGCTATAACACAGAACCACATTCTAAGCCCAATTCTGTTTACCAGTGCTTTTGGAGGATTTCTGATTTCATATTAGAAATTTCAGGGGTGTCGAGTCTGATTTCTCCTGGTTTTGCTGGGAGATCTCAGTGAGTTCTGTTAAGAGTCTTACAGCTAAAAGCAGGGGTTAATTTCTGCTGTCAGTCAGAATTTGATGACATGGTAAATCTGCTTTTTGGGCCCTTGCATCAGAGAGAAGTGCTGCAGCCACGTGGCACACGATAGGCTGGAAGTGCCCTCTTCATGTTGCACCAAGGGGGCTTTGTGCCAGATCAGGTGGCAGCTGTCCTTTATCAGCTGGCAGGAGGACAGGAGCAGCGCTGGCTTATTTGGTGGAATATCTGGCCATTCTAGAAACAGATCACATTGGCACTGTGTGTGAGCCAGGAGCACGCTGATCTGGTGATAACTGTGTTGCTGAGCTTCCCTGGTCCAAAATGTGAGCTGGCCATGGAAATTAGGTAATTGCTAACAAAGAATAGATAATGGTCAGCAGTTCGACTAAAAGCTCTTTCTGCTTTCTCCCAGTGGATGGGGTGTTGTTATTTTGTTAATTAACCTACTTACAGGCAGGACACTAATTGCTGTTCTTCCTCCATCACCTTGTTATTCCACACAAGCATGCTTTCCCCTACAAAAACCAGTCCTGAAGGTCCCTAGCAGCCATTTACTTTCCAGAAACCCCCTGTGAATCGTGGATTTATCTCCTCCTGAGGAGCAAAGCCTCAGCTACAGTGAGCATGCCCAGCACATCACAAGTGCACTATAGAAACACCTGTGATGGGTATCATCATCCATTTAAGAAGCAGGAGAATGGCAGTGACTGACCCTAGTGTTGGTTTGGTTTAGTTTTGTTTTCTAACTCTGCTCAGTTGTGCCCATAACCTCAAGGCAGCAAGGAGACATGGATCTTGGGAGTGAAGGCAAAGCTAAGGACATCTTCCTGCTCTCCTTGCTCATTAAGGAGCGTAGTTGCTGTTTGAGTACATGTGAAGAACTGGCAGCTGTGTGGCTGGAAACTGCCCTTGCTTTCAATGCCCCCACAGCAAAGCAAGGGAAAAGGGTGGAAGTGAGCAGCAGAGGCTGCTTCTCCAGCCCTTCCAGGCTGCCCAGTGCTGAGTTACTGTCGGTCCGTGCCGAAGGTTAACAGCGATCTTTCAGTGCAGCGGATTGTGTTTGTAGAGGTGTGATGTAGAGTCCCCTGGGTTCTCTAAGCCTGCACAGTTAAGCTGCTGGTAATGATACAGCCAGGAGGTTACATAGCACCAGAGGAGGAAGTGGATTAGTTAGCCATTAGTGCTTTAGGTTAGATGCATTTTGCTGCCCGACTGGGCTCCTGGTAGACACCATCTGATGCCTGGCTTGTAATGAATCTCCTCTTGGCATCCATGTGCTTCCACTTAAGCTGCACTCAATAATCAGCAAGGCCTGGGCTGCCATGGGGAGGAGTCTTTGCCTAGAAAATCACCTCTGTAAAGGAGGCTTGGGCCTCAAATCACAGGATTACAGAGGTTGGAAGGGACCTCAGGAGATCACTGGGTCCAACCCCACTGCCAAAGCAGCTCCCCAGCTCATATTGCACAGGTCGGTGTCCAGATGGGTTTTGAATATCTCCAGAGAAGGAGACTCCACACCCCCTGGGCAGCCTGTCCCAGGGCTCCCTCACCGGGGAAAAGTTCTTCCCCATGTTGGTGTGGAACTTCCTGTGCTCCAACTTGCAGCCATTGCCCCTTGTCCTGTCTCCACAGCCCACTGAAAAGGGGCTGCCCATTTCCCCCTGCATCCCATACTTAAGATATTTATAAACATTAATAAGGTCCCCCCTTAGTCTTCTTTTCTCAAGGCTGAACAGTCCCAGCTCACTCAGCCTTTCCTCACAGGGGAGATACTCCGGGCCCTTAATCATTTTCGTTGCCTCCTCTGGACTCTTTCCAGGACATCCCTGGTTCATACCAGGGAGCCCAGATACCAGGGAGCCCAGATGCACCTCTTGAAGAAGGAAGACAACCGGGATTGAAGGCAGGACTTGCTACTGTCTATGTCTTATGTATATGATCAGACAGTGCTTTGGCTGAAGTGTGTTGGGATTGTTTGTAACACTGAGTTTTGAGTCAGTGTCCTTGAGGAGGTGGCAAACACCTCAGACCTCGAGCAGCTGCTGTGCTCCTGCTGTTGCTGACTGTCTGGCTGGGTTGATGTTTGTAAAAGGTTTGATGTCTTCCTTTCAGCTGCCTAGTTGTAAAGCATGCCAGAAGGTATTGTCTATAGCTGTGGACCTGTGAGTTTGGCAGTAGGTTTGTTCTTTATGGTTAAGCATCAGTTTAGGTTGTGTTGGTTGTCCTAGAGCTGGGTCTCCAGGAGCTCTCTTGTTTCTAGTCTGAAACTGCTTTGACCAAGTTCTGCTCCTCGCTTGTGGGCTCCTCATACCATGCAGCAGCTGAAATCTGTTCAGTGCAGAGGTGGGCCTTGTGTGGTTCTTATAGATGTTTCCCAATTACATTTGGTTGTTGCTGGTCAAAAGTGATTTTTAAACAGGTTTTCCTGTTCTCTTCCTCAACAGTATGGTAAAGGAGATAAATATGTGTATCTGAGTCTGGGTTTAGGGGTACTGTTGGGCTGGATTGCCTCCTGCTAACCTTTGAGTTCTTGATGCTGTTAAGGGAATAACAGCACAGCTTACCACTACTCTCTTTTGTATCAACCTTGTGTCCATGTTCCTCAAACCTAAAATCCATCTAGAAGAGCAGCAGGTGTCAACCTCAGTCCCTTTCTATTCTGTTGTGGTTTGTGAGGGAAATGAGACCCAATCTTTCTTGCTGTTCCTACTTAGTGGGTAGATGATGCCTGTTTGTTGTTTCTAGAGTCAACAGTCACAGGTCTGAAATTGTTCAGCATGGAATGCTTGTTGCCTGTTGTGCAAACTGAAATCCTGCAGTGCCAAGTCAGAAACAGCTCAGTAACTTTGTTGTAACTTCTCTCTAATTAGCTTGTCTGTCTAAAGGCACTAGCCACAGCTTAGAGGTCAGTAATTAGGTTCCCCCCCCCTTGCAGAGCAGCTGGCAAAAACATATTCCTTGCTTTCTGGGAACAGCTTCTTGTGTGTGAGCCCACCTAGAGCCAGAGCACTAACAATGTCAGCCAACAGGTAGTCAGTCCCCTTGTTCCAAGTGTACTACAATGTGGCAGTTAACTTGACAAACACACAACTTGGCCACTGTTGTTTTCTCCCTGTATGTTGCTTGCCACCTCCTTGCCAAAAAACAGTAGCCAAAATGGAAATGGGGACTTGTTGGAAGTGTTTGCCCAAAAAGACTTTCAACCAAAAATGTTGGAGTTGAGTTTAAGAACATCTCCCACTGGAAAGGACCCATTTCACCCTCCCTCTTACCTGCTGAGTAAATGTTTACTTCAATTTACCAGTTTTGTTGCCCAAGTGTTAACCAAGCATTGTTGTGAAGGCCGTGTTATTAATGCAGTAGCCTAGGTTTGACCTTCCTGCTTCTCCTGGTGGCGGGGGTGGATGACACCTAAAGCGTGGGTGTACTTGGAGGGTGTGAGTATGTCTTGATACTGCTGTTCTATTCCTGGCAAGTGCCGCCACATTGATAGGGCAAACTGCCTAGATATGGCTTGGTAACTGCTTATCAGCCACATTCTTCAGTGCAAAGAGGAGGACCCATGAGAAAACATTGCCGGTGCTTTTTCATTTCCTGAACTGCCTGAAGTTAGCATGTGCAACCCACATGCTGTGAGATTTGAATTATCTACAGCCCCTTGCACTTAAAACAGTCTTTGCTTGACAAAGAGGAGATACATAGAAAGGAAGCCAGTTTCCTGAGTTTTAACAGCAAAAATAAGAAATTATTTGATGGGGTAGAGACAGCAGTCACCGTGTTGCTACCTGTCTGTCACTGATGTAGACCATGTGGTAGATGTAAGTGAAGAGGATCTGTACCAGGATTTCAGGGTAAGCAGGACTGGGAACTGCAGTGTCTTGTGTGAGATCCATGTGTCACAAATAACTGCAAGAGATGCGTCTCAATTGGGTTTCTTTCTCTTTAATTAATATAATTGTCAAAATATCTACCTACATTCATTTATTCGGTGGTTTACTACGGTTTTCCTGGTGAAGGGCTGAGTGTTCAAGAAGCAAATATATTAAATCTCTCATACTTTAGGTTCCCTCTATACATAATAAGTGACACTGTAGAGATATCTCTGATGTCTAGCTACCATTTACAGTGTGGTGTCCTAGTTGAAGGCCAGTGTGGACCATCTTTCTGTCACCATTCAGCTCAGACCTGGTCACTTGTCACATCTTCAGCCTGAACAAGCACTTCTGATCCGATAACCTTGTGCCTTAAATGCCACTCAAGTTCCTGCAGTTCCTCTGAGCCCGTGTGAATGTACAAAGAGCCGCTCAGCACTGATGGAGACGTTCTGCATAATAACTCTGGGAAGTGTGGGAAGGGCAAGCATGTCAGTGCAAAGGACTGCAGGGAACTAAAGAAAAAGGGCCAGCAGCAACTTTTATTATCATCTTGAAGCTGGAAATTAGAATAATGTACCGTGAGTGCCTGTGACCTTCATTCTGTTTCACCAAAGGAATAATTGCATTGACCATTATGGCTTTTTCTTCTCTCTAGATTTCTGTGTCTTAGCTGAGGGTTTCTCCCTGCTCTGTGCCTTTTAGGTAGCAATTTGATGCATTTTCATTGACTTAGTTCAGTTCTCAGGCCTGAAACTCTGGCAAACAAGGTCATTCTGCCCCCAGAAAGAGTAGTGCTCTCTGCTTTAGATTAAATCACTGAATTTTATTTTTTTAACCATCTCGAAATACTGTAAAGGGAGGAATGGCAGAAAGGATCAATCCTTTGGTAAACACAGGGGCAAACCTTCTTAAATACTCAACTAGGAAGACTGATAGATCTGAAATCTGTGAAATGCAGGGAACTGGTACAGTATGGCTTCTCTGAAGAGGGTTTGTGGAAGCACAGGCGCATTAAAAGTGCCTGGAAAGGAACCAGGACACATCGGTGCCAGCAGTCCCCATGGTGCAGAGGGTGTAGCTAGCAGTTAGAAAAGCCTGTGGGCAGAAGACGAGGAGAGGATCAGCCAGGTGGGCAGAGGAGTTGAGAGGAGAATGCAGTGATGGGCACGGCTATGCAGATTGCATGAGGAGGTAACTGGCACCTTGCTCTGGCACTCAGACGATAGGGATCAGGGCAGTGCAGAGATGCTGGAGGCCTTGCTTGTTTCTTGGATTTGTTGTTGTATTTTAAACATGAAAAATCCCAGGGACGTGCCAGGGAAACCATCCAACCAAGGTAAAAGCAAGCCTTGGGCTCATCATCTGTCCTAATTTTTTTTTGCCCCAGAATCCAGTGCAAAGCAGAGCCATGGATTGCATGGATTTCGTGGTGTTAGGGGATGGCTGTGGCAGGGAGTTCTTACTACTCATGTGCTTCGGTCCTTCTGGTGCTATTCTTGTTTTTCATATTTTCAGCAGTGACTGGTAAATACCAATAGAGGGTTTCACACCTTTTTGCCTTGTTACCCCCATGCTGCAAGGGGAATTTGAAAGGGGACAGTGAAAAGGAACTTAAGAGCTTCCTCCTTGCTTTGTATGGCTACAGCCCTGTGACATCAAAGCTGTGTGCTTTCCACCCCACTGTCAAAAATGCTTGTGTGGCTTGTGCAGTTAGAGGAGGGTATCTGTGGCAGAGAATGTGGCTGTTGTGACCAGGACGGTGTCTCCTGGGCTGATTGGAGATTGTCTTCCATCCTGGAAAGACAGCACTTGCTTCCTTGATCTTTCTCTTTTAGGGCAGTTAAGTTCTGGGCAGGATTTTCCTCCCAGCAACGCTGTGTACTGAGGGCAGGAAGAACAGTGGTAAGAAATGCAAGCCCTAGCCTCACTGATGAAGATGGCTTTTGCAGACAGTGTAGGCCAGGAGGTGCTGGGGTGGGGCAGGAGGAAGGAAGAGGACTGGTAACTGTACAATGCAGTATCATGGGTTGTCCTTGGTCAGCTGAAGCAGACCTGGTGAGCTGTTTGTTTTCAGTAAGAGAATATTTTTAAAGTCTGAAGACTGGGCCTTTTTTCCATCAAAGCTTTCTGAGGTAAGACCCTGGCACAAAGCCTCGCTGCCCGTTCCTTTCTGCTGTCCACCAGCCATCCTCATTTTCCTCAATGACAATTACAATATCTCCTTCGCTGATGTCCAGTTCATCCGTGTTCTGCAACGAGACAGGGAAAGGCAGTGTGGTTAACCTGAGAGCACAGGAGTGCCCAAGCATGTGTCTGGGGGGTTCTGTCACCCTGCCTTTCATCGACAGTCTGCCAGTGCCCTTCTGGTTGAGAATGAGCCTGAAATACCAGACAGTGAGGGATGAAGCACTTACTGAGCGGCCGATAAATCCTTTAAATCCTCCAATTTCCCCAGCTTCTATGGTGTCTCCTCCTGAGCAACTTGACTGATATATCACTGGGGAAGAGGTTAAATACGACTGTCTTAAAGCAGCTAAGCATGATCCTTCTGTAGTCTGCAGGTATTGCTAAATAAAACAGCGCACAGCTTAATTCCCACGGGAGATAAAAACAGTGTCTCTGCTAATCCAGGCCTTAAATAGATCTCTGGGTTCTCTTAGTACAGCAGTGGCCGGTGGAGTTACAGCAGCTCTTCCTGAGCCAGGTAACTTTTATCTCTGAGACAAACAGCATAGTTGCAGGGAAGCTGTCACTGAGCTCTCAGGCAGCTATCAGTCTGTTTGCTGGTGCTGGCCTATTTTCCAGAGGAAACCACTTTGCTACCCATGGTGTAGTAACATCAAAAACAGGGTAAGAGAGCCTTCCAGATAGCATTTGATGCGTCAGCCAAATCTAAATTTAATGTACCTGAGTAGGTAACAAGGGACTTGAGAAGCGAGACGTCTCTATGTACAATATACTAAAAGTAGTAACAGGCTCTTTTCTCAGCAGGGAAAATCCGTATGTGTCCTGTTTTTAAGGTGACTCCTGGAGTAAGGATGTGACAGAAATCCAGCAGTCTCCTTAGGGGAACTGCCATGAACAGTTGAGGTACTTTCAGCTGTGCTTGGATGAAATTTCAGGCAAATAATAAAAGAGGGTTTAAAACAAAGCAAAACAAAGAACACACAATAAAAGGTGCCAGAATGCTGCTGTACCTAAGAGTAATCTCTCCTTTTCACGCCTTTCTTTGGTTTTTGTAATTTACCTGGCTATCTGATTTTGTCACATGCCATCATTTCTTCAGTGTTGGCTATTGATGGCAGGTCACGTGGGGTGAGGGTCTCTTTGCAGGTCATAAGACCTCCTAGATGCTGCTGCTCCCGCTAATCTAAAGCTAATAAAAGGAACCTTTAAACTGACGTGTAATTAAATTTGTGGAAGTCCCATTAGGGGAGGCTTAATGGTTTAGTAAGAGGTCAAGAGATCCTGGAGTCCATCTGAATAAGAAAATATGCATAACTGGTCCGTTCATAACCTTTAATTAATGCCTCTGTGCCCAGGTAGGTCTGAAGCTGGTGGGAGTTCAATATGCTGGTTAGGGATGCAGTTTGCTCTTTATAACAGTCTTTTCGTACCAAGTCTGCTGCAATTCTGCAGCTTACAACAGAGAAACAATGTTGTTTATGGGGATTCAGTCCTCTCCAGTATGGAGACCATCTCTGTTCAAGCCAGTATATTAAACTGGAGCAGGATTCTCCAGTTGATGAGTGAGAGTAAATGGAGAAAAGTTCCTAGAAAGCATCTGTCACACATTCTTAAACAAGGAACTGTAGCCATCTTCCCTTTCACAGGAGATGTAAGTTCAGAATGCACAATACTGCATGCTTGGCCATCATCCCCTAAAAAAATAAAGCTTTCCATGGGTTTGTGGACTCTTGAATCTCTAGAGGGAGGCTGTAACAGCACAACATTAAATTAAGACTAATAATTTGCAAAAAATGTTATTGTTTCATCTCATGGCAGCATGGTCTAGTGATGTGCACCTAGAACTGGCAGTTGGGATTCCTGCCTTCTGTGTATGAACTTGATCAATAACTCTCTAAGTGTCCCTGGGTGTAAAGTGAAGGTAGCACCCCTCACAGAATTAACACTTGGGAGATGTTTGGATTGAGATCATCCATTGTAAAGCTGACACTATGAAATGTTTTGTTGGAAGCCTTTCGTTACCTGGGCTGTGTAGTCATAAAGTACTCTGTAGTCCTGTGATGATGTGGTTCCAGCTTGTTCATTTACAAAAATGGATGCATAGACGCCGTCTGTTTTCTCTTCTGGGGAGGAAGAAAAAAAAAATCCAACCCAAACCAAATGAAACCACACACAGAAACAAAGAGTTCAGTTGCTTAGAAATGCATGGGATCATATGCAAGAGTTCACAAATACAAGGGTTTCTGTTCCCTCTCTGCCTGGAGATGTACACGTATAGAAAAGCTGCTGTGAACTGTAGGTAAAGTCTTGCACGCAAACTGTGTCCCATTGATTAGATGACAATACAGCCATTGAACTTGGTGGGAGGTCAGAAACTAGCTTTAGCCCTGTCCAGGTTGGGAAAAACGTTTACCCTGCTAAAGCACAATCTAAATGGCCCAAAGAGGGAAATGCTGGGATTAAAATGGTTGCTAACAGTGGTGAAAGACCGCTGTTCAGTGACTCACGTAGGGCTTTTCATTTTCCCTGGAGAAAAATGGGAAATGCTGTGCCCGTGGGTCACCAGAGATTTTTCAGTTTTTCACGTAGTCCCCAGAGAGCTGTTTCTCACTGACGTAATTTTTTGGAAGATGTTGTTTTAATCCACATCATCATAATCAGGGAAAACCTCTTAATTCCTTCCCAGCATCTGCCCGGGAGCTTTCCCCACTGCTGAGGCAAGCAGAGATTTCCCACCTACAGCTCCTCTGTGGGGTGACAGTGCCCTGACAGTGCTCAGAGCACCTGGGGTTCCTGCACCTTCACATGGTCAACCCTTGCTTTAGCTGTCCTGCCTGGTTGAAGGGGTCACAATGAGTGTAAGTGTGAAACGAGATGGATGTTTACATTCATACAAATCCAGTCTATTACCTTCAGGTATTCTCTTGGGGTTTTTAGAGGTACTCTACCCAAACTATTACCTAAGTTAGATTGTGGTGTTCTGGACGTACAGCTCCCCCTTGCCTAGGCAGAGGTTTGGAAGGTTATATGGATTATTTGGCGCTTTAAACTGGGAAACTTGCTTAATACACATCCAAGATAAATTCATTTCCAGATTACTCCTCCTTTTGGCTGCCGACCTGTGAATATCTGCTGTGCCTTTCTGCTCCATGTCAAAGCCTGATTTAGCAATGTGATCTGAACCAAGCACACCTGGTAAGCTTATTTCCTGAGGAGGCATACCGAGAGGAGGGGCCGAGGGAGTGATGCTTTCCGTGTTGTTTTTGCTGTTCCCATGCAATAGTCCAGAGAATCTGCAGAACCAAGAGAAGCCAATGACAAAATGAGTGAACAGGACTGGGTATGAGCATTCCTTCGTCTAGGCTGTCTGACTCAACCTTCCCTCCATCTGCTGCAGCACTGGGTAGATCTCACTCCTTCCTGCCACCATCTATTTTAATTTATGCTGTAGATATATTTATCTTCAGTTAAAAATATGTACTTTTGAAATGCAGCAGAATACTGAACCATCAGCCATTGCTGAACTGCATCAAATGCCTCAGATAGTATTTTGTTGCTGATCCAAAGGCTCATCGTGGAAAACTCCGATTATTTTGTAACACTAATATGATGAGAATTACCAGTTACTTAGATGGTTGTCTCTTTGTCTTTAAGGAAAACTGATACGGTTCAAAACACAAAGCTTATATAACGAGCCTTTCTAAAAACTGAGCTTAAGTGAAATTACTTTTTTTTAAAATCTATCCCTAGTTATCTTTTTTTATGTCACAGCTAGGTATCAGAGACTAAATAAAGTGAGAAAGTGAATTAGGATGCTCAGGCATGGATAGAAATAGCATTGCATGCTTAAGGCCTATCTAAAGAGTCTGACTTTTCAGCTGTTGAACACTCAATGTCTCTCTGCAAAGTGGGCATCCAAACTCAGCAGAGTGTCTCCAGGCTGCTTTCCCATGCAGAGCACGGTTGGGTTCTAAATGGCAGTAGGGTTGTCTTGCGTTACCGTATAGGGGACAGCGCTCACATTTGCTGTTATACAAAATCTGGTTTCCCACTGGAAACCCAGGTGTCACATATAAACCTTATCAGCTCACTGACATGTTTGGAGCACATGGTAACGCAGCTTATCATGTAATAAGGTGTGTCAAAGTATAAAACTCTTCCCCTTTAAGTATGATGCCATTCCTGCTGTGAATTAGCCATTTTAGTAGAAAACATTTAAATCAATAGATCTACTGTGCCCTTCTCCTGATATAGCTGCATCCATGTTACAGCCTTTACCAGCATAAATGGATCAGAAAAATTGCCTCCCTAATCATGGGAGATACTCTGCTGAGTGTTTTTCCCTTAGGTCTGAATACAGTGAGCAGCTCTTTGTTCCACTCAGCTGGGCGGTGCAGTAAGCAGGGAGGTATTGCTGAAAAAACTCCTCTCCCCAGCCTGTGCTCCCAGCAAGATTCCCCTTTGCCCTCCCTTGAACAGAGTGGTTTTGTTGCTGTGTGCTGTGACTCACCAGGAAAGAGGAAACGAGTGGATGCTATCTGTTGCTGGCGGAGTAATTGTTTAATGAACTCATCCCCTCTCTCCCTTCCCACTAGGCGATGGCAAAATTACTCTGCTTTTAACAGGTTTACTTCTTCTGTCAAGTTGTGTTTATTGATACGTAGCTGCCTCTTGCTCCAACGAAGTAATAACTTCCCAGGTCCTGTTTCTTATTGTGTGTTGCTGTTCATATGGAGAAATACCTATTCTGGGAGCCCAAATCTGGCACTCACCTCTTCAGCATCCCACAAGACTGGATTGGGCTGCTGTTGCTTCTGTCTGCATTTCTGCTGTAGTAGTTCTCGTAGCCTATTGCATCTGTAAATAAAAATGAGATTTTCAAGCAGCTAAAAGTTTTTTTTCTCCCTACCAGAATGCAACCGACAGTTGCAACTACTAGGGGTTGCTGGAGCAAACTGCAACACAGCACCCATCAGCACCCCCCTGTAATGTGGCTGGAGCAGCTCAGGGGGCCCTGAGGGCTTGACAAAAACCAGTCAAGTGTCTGTAAGAAGATACATCCTCGGTAGAAAGGCGTGCTTGACCTGAGAAGAGCAGGGTCAAGGTTCTGAAGAACCCTTCTAATATAGCTGTGGCTAACCCACTCTAAGGAGGTGGTTTGCTCTGCTGCCTTAAAGCTCAGGTTTTAAGGGAGCAGGGCATGGTCACTGTGAGTCTGGGACTGTGCTCTTGACACAGTTGGCTGCAGTGTGTTTCACTGCTTTTTCTCTTGATGTATTAAGTCCGGCATTTTTATCAGAGCTGGAGAGATTTCTGACTTACTGCAGCAACACTGAGCTGTTCTGTGTCTCTTACCTTTCATACCTCCCCTATCCACCTCCTGAGAGCCAACCTGCTGTTTACCCAGGGATACTTGGGTTGGGTTCTCTCAAACACGGTTACATTACAGCTCCTTCACTGTCCCCTACGGTGCCCTTAGAGATGAAATTGAAAACTATTCCCAAGTCTGGCTTTCCAGGTGAAATAGTTACAGATGGACTGATTTATTTTTCATCTTGTAGCTCCCAGCATTAGTTGCTTAGAGCTGGTGGCCACACCCCCCTTCTGCATGCTCGCTGTTAAAGCCAAACGTGACTGAAGTCTGTGATACTGTATTATCTCAGTTCTGATAGCAGCAAATTAAGGCAGATGTTGGACTTTGCGCTACAGGTTGTGTTGATATTCTCACATTGGGTCAGCCAAGATCATAAGCAGAGCAGGCACGTGTAACAAGTGAGCATGAAGAATCCTTACAAACAAGGTTTTCAGTAATGAGGGACTTTTCTGACCAGTTTAAGGGTCTCCTAGGTTGTCACCTTGGAATAGTTTCTAGCCTATAATGCATTGTAAGATTAGGTAGAGGAGGGGAGTGAGCAATAGCATCAAGAAATGAAAAGGTTTGGTCAGGATGAAGGTCTCCTGCTACACGATGCAAAGCCACACAGAGGTTTCCTCCTGCGTTTTGCAAATAATAAAACACATCAACAGCTCGCCATGTGCTACTGTGCAAACTCATTAGCCAGAGCTGGGGAGGTAGAAGGATGTTACTTCCAGAACATGTCACCTTCTAGAAGGTGGCAAAAAAAAATTCCTCAGAAAAGCAAGTCAGTAGTTTCTTTGCCTTTCATAAAGCTCCCAGGGGTTTTTCCCACCTATTTCTTATTAGGAATGAGTCCTGACATAGCCAAGAGCTGTTTGCAGAAATTGCCTAGGCAACTGGAGAATGAGAAATCTCACATAGAGAGAAAAAAACCCCACAAAACAACCTAGTTGAGAATTACAAATTTCTGAGTATACAGAAGTTTTCACACTGTCGCAAGGCACAGCTCTCCCTTCTGTGAGTGAAAATGTAGTTTGTTTTTTTTCCTCTGTAAATGCTCCTATATCAGTGAATATAAATCCCCTATTTGAAGAGGAATAAACTGTAGCAGCAAAATGGCATCCAGTGCACTGCTATCAATATATTCATTAAAAAAAAAAAATCCTCCAAATCCCAATTCTTAATTGTTATAGGTGTAATGACAGAAAGGCTGAGTGAAAAACAGGCCCCAGGTATCTCAGTGCTGATCTGCTGGCAGCATCCAGCTCTCTGGAAGAAGATCCTAAGGCATCATTGCTGCCAGCTCTGAGCTCCACGGTGAAATCAAAGGGGTGTGAGCTGTTCCTGTGTGAGATAATTATCCCTTGGCATGTGCTGTTCATACTGCTGGTGTTGGTACCTGCGCAGCTCCTAGCATGGGAGGTTTTTATCGGGGTAACATTTTCTTATGCCAGTATAGCTTATCCCCCACTCTGAATGGAAGCAAGCTCTACCCATGCTGCTGAGAGCATACTAAGGGGATTTTCTCTTTGATGTAGCAGTGTGGTGGTAGTGGAACTGAAACAGCATCTGTGTGCAGAGCAAAAGAGAATAAAAATGGAAGAAGAGATGGTTTCAGCATGGATATGTATCATCAGGGGGAATAGGGATTTTCCTCTCCTTTTGCCTGGGCTGGGGCTCTTTGTTTACTGTGGCGGCTGCGCCAACGTGAAAGCATTCACCCAGCCTATGGGTTTCTTGTACTGCCTGTTGAAGTAAAAGGGTGAGGTTTGTGTTTGGCCATGCAGAACAGTAGGTAGGATCCTTTTCCGCGACAGGTTTGGTGAGCTCCTACCCTGGAGCAGCACGTTTCTATTTTACAGCTTGCCTTTATACAAACAACTTCCTGAGAGGAAAAAAAGATGCCACTCCCCGTTGGGCAGGTGGAACAAAGCAGAATACCAAGTCTGGCCCTCTCTGTGCTGCAAATGAAGAGGCAGCATCTCTGTCAAGGGGACACCCCGTTAAGTTGGCTCTGATTGTCACCGCTGCAGGAAATTGAGGTCGCCATCTCAGCAAGGCAGTTTGCCACCTCCTTAGCGGTGTCGGCTCAGCTGTACTGTGAAATGAGCCTGGTTGAAAGACCAAAGCAACATTCTCTTTCTGCTTTTGGAAGGTTATTTTTAGCCTGGCTCATTCAGCTATCCCACTTGGAGCCGCCCGAGGAGCAATGGCAGCGCCATGAGGGGGAAGTGAGCTGCGGCGGGTGGGAATGACTAGCTGGAGCAGAAACCCCTCCAGCTGGCTTCTCCTCCAAAGGGCCCACACCACATGCTGCAGTCCCTAATGGGTGACTCATCTGACAAGGCCAAGAGGAATAATTACCTGGAGGTTCTGTTCCTGTCATTTTGGTCTTAATGAAGTAGTCTATGTCTGAGTCTACAATGCAGTTCTCCAAGCTCAACCGAACCTCTTCATACAGCTGCAAAACAGAATCCAAGGATTTAATTCAATTTTTAACATTTTACATTGAAATAAAGATGAATGTTTTTCTGATACTTTTTCCCCTTGAGACATTTTGTGCTTGATACATGTCTGACCTGAATGGATCTGGGACCTGTCTCCTCTACAAACCTTCTTGTAAACACGGTTGTTTGTTTGTACTCCCATATCCTTTCAAGAGAGAAGCATGAAGGCAGTCCAGGGCTTTTCAATGTAATGAAGACATTAATAGCAGGGAGGAAACAACCATTCAGAGTCAAAACTAGTGTATTCTTTGTCTTCCAGTTTTGAGACCGTGACTGGATGCCTTTCTGAAAGTTGTGCTCGGGCCCAAAGGTACTGGATTGAGCCTTCTGGTAGCTGGAAGCATTCCCCAACAAATTTACAGGAAAGGGATGTGTAACCACCCCCAAGCGTGACACAGAGCATCTACATCCAGGCATTTATCTAGTTTACATCTCAAGGGAACAAGCTGGATTGAGAATCCCCCTCCCTTTACTGAACATGCACAACAGCTGGTTTGCCGGAGACAGCACGCACAGGGAAGGGAAGCTGGTGCTGTATGGTTAGAGCACTCTTGCTACTTCTCTCCCTCCTCTGCCCATGAAGCTCTTTGGCAGATGCCCCTACCTCATCATCCTTCACACACTGCATGGAGAGCTGGTTGCAGTGAACCCACAGCGAGTTGCGGAGGATGGTGATGCGGTCACACTCCTGGACCTGGAAGACCTAAAGCCAAAGAGGAGATACAATGTAATGTAGTCTCATGGTAGTTATCACTTTGCAATGCAGGCAGCGACAGGGCTGGGGTTCCTCTGGGCTGAGTTTGTATGTCTGCACACTCTTCTGAAGGACCCTTTTTAAAGGAGGTCTTACTGGAGATACATGCTCAAGAATTGGTTTTAATTTTTATTTGATTGCACCAAATTAAGCTTAGTTTTGTAGAGCAAAATAAGGCAGGGGAAGGGAATCTGTAGCTGGATTTGACTTGCAAGGATTTCAGAGACAGGGTCCTGCCCATCATGCTGAACTACTGATGTGTTTAACTGATCAGTAGAGTGTTGGCATGAAAGGGTTGTATTTACCATAGAGGTAGAGCCAAAAATATCTGTGTCTGCCCTCTCAAATGTCTTTCTAAACTTTCCTTTTCTGGAAATATTTGAGGATCTCTGGGGTGGCCTCTGTTCATTTCTAAGGTTATTCTTTTCACAGTAAAGAGAAGGCAGTTTCCTTTCTTCCGAGTTTACTCCCTTCATCTGCCTGATTTTTCTCTTTTTGTTGCACAGCTTGTGAAGAACGGGGGTGGGGAGTGGGGGGGGAGAAGTGTGAACTGAGTTGGGGGAAGGCACAGATACACTCTTTCTTGAAAAACTTTTTCAAAAGCCAACCCACCCTGATCTCTAAGTTGTTCTGTTATAAGTAGAACATCAATTTTTGGTTTTCTATGAGGTGTGAAAAGCTCAGATGCTTCCAGCCATCTGTTTCCATCTCCATTTTCTAGTAATTATGTCCAGAACACCGCAAATGTATACAGTATTCAGCAGCAGAACGTTCAGTTGGGTGTGCTGCCTGACATCTAATATCTTACCATCTAAAAAAAGACCCCAAACCCCCAAAAAATAAAAGCCTCACATAAAACCACAACAGAAAAAGGAGTCAGCTGGCTTTGGGACTGGTTTCTAAGAGAAAAGGCTTTTAAAGAGAACCTGAAGGGGTGGAGGATGGTTATTTCAATATCCATTCTGAACAAAAAGCCTACGGCTGCAGCTCTGCACCTCAGGGGCTGCTGAAATAGCACAAGAGCTGACGGGATTATCCAGGTAAATGGTGTCCCATTGGGAAATGCAGCTCATCACGGGGACATGTAATGGCTCTGGGCTTGTCAAACCCTTTGTGAAGTACAGCTGGGCATTGTTGGACACATCCCTCATGGCCCGTTGGTTCATGTGACAGACTGCTAGTGAACCTGGGCATTTCATGTCCAGGAGTACAAAGGTTGCTGCTGCCACTTGCTAGCCAAGATTTTCAGGCTATGGATGCCCATCCCTCAGCTGGAGATCAAAGTGACCTCAGCACTTCCCAATTCCTCACTATGCAGCCAGAGATTTGGAGTCACAAGCTCCTTTTGTACTACTTACTACTTTGAAATGCCTGGAAAAAAACCCTGCCTCCATGCTTCTATCTACAAGTGCTTTCAAAAGAAGGTGTTAGATGCCCTTCCCTGATGAATGGTGGGTTGAATTAAGCATTGTGCAGGCCACAAACTCTGTGGGCTATTCAGTATTAAACCACATAGGAGAAACAAAGTGGTTTGAGTCCTGGAACGCTTTGCTTATTTGTTGGCTTTTTAAAAAGGGGTAAAATGTGCATCTTGGGAAAATGAAGGCTTGGGACAATTCCTATGGAAAGTCTATTGTGCTAGCTGTGGGACTTTCCAGTCCTCCCAGATAGGGCATATTTAAGAGGAAGCAGAGAACTGGTAAGTTGTGCTCCTGGCATTTTATTTTACGCGGAAATAAAACCTGCAACGAGTAAACAGCAAAATCGTGATTCAGCAGATGGGCAAATGTATTTGAAAGATAAATATGGGCCATATGTGTGGCTGATTTGGATGTCAACCAGTTCCTGTAAATTGTCGTGCAAAACTTATTAGCCAAGTGCAAATCTCCTTGTCCCTCCTCAGCATAATAGAAACAGAGGCTTTTCCACCACCACCTTTCAGGTGTAAAGTTACTCTGTGGTGGAGGGCAGATACTCTTGCAGGTGAATATAAAGTGCTATGTAAAATAAAGACTCTGAGTAGCTCGGCTATCTTTGCTCTTGGAGTGCTATGGTATGTGCTTTTCTAGCTTAGCCAGAAAATGTTGGTTTTAAACTCCACTGAATTTCTGGGATTTTTAAAAAAACAACCCACAAAGAAAAAAAGAAACCCCACCAAAAAACCCAACCACAAACAAACATGTTCCCAAACACAAAGTCCTCTCCATCATTAGAACAAGAAGCCATTCTGGAAGCCTCTTGCATAACATAATCTAAAGTGAGTCTTTTGTTTGGTTTTAGTGGATTAATTAAATTCTTCTTGTTTTGATCTTGCAATTCATTTTTTGAACTAAATCCAAATGTTCATGTTCACATTCCTTTTCATTTTCTACTGAAATTGCCACAAAGCAATTATTTGAGAAACAACCTTATCTTGGCTGTGACAGATCAACGTACTCTTAGGTCGTGGGTGAAAACTGGCAGCAAACCCTTGCAAGTAGACTGTGATGGTTCACATACTGCTCCACTTCTCGCACCTCTGTACTTACTCCCCTCCTTTGTATGTACATACATGTGCTGAACAAGTGAGAAGAGTGTAAGCCAGTGAGACAGCTGGCAGCTATGGCTAAATCAAGTGGAGTTTTTGCTGTATTTTTGTAAAGATGTCTATGGAGACTCCACATAAAGCAAACAGCAAAACCCTTGGGAATGTATATCAGGTCTTAGCCTGGTATCTGCAAGAAGGATAAAATAAAGAGCACGTAAATACATCGCTGCAAAAGTCAATGTTTACCTTGCAGGTTTTGATATGTTCCTGTTCCCACTCTGTCCTGACCTTATCCAGCTGCTCAATGTTCTGTTTGTACACGGTCTCTGTAAACACAGACACACATAATAGAAACCCGGCAGTTAGGGGAAAAAAATGATCCAGCCTTTTCTTTTTTCCTCCTATTAGGACTTGGCTGTGGTTCTTACACTTTAGGCCTGTGGTTTGCTAAGGTATTACAAGAATGTGTGAGCTTCAAACTGGTGGGCTGTGAGGATATTTGTTTTGGTTGGTTTCTTTGCTTTGCAACTTCATACCAGAGTAAGGACTCTCTCTGCATGGTTAGTAGGCTGTCTATAAACTTTACACGGGGTTGAAGAGCCTGGACCATGCTCACGGGCACTGATCATCCTTAGGCTCTTTACCAGCCAGGAAAACTCACAGAATTTCATGTGAACTTGAACATGAGCAGTGAGGGACAAGCATGAACTCATGAACCAGCTCAGATGTCCTTTGGCCTGTCCTTCTGGACAAGTGCCGTGCTTCTGGCTGGAGAATGCTGTGTACAGGGAAATTGGGGTCTGTGTGTCTGGTTCTGGCTGGCTGAGGGCATGTTCTTTTGTGTTTGCAAACTTGCTTGGGGAAGAGCTTTTCTTTCCTGGGTACAGCCCCTGAAGGAGGTCTCCCATATAAATGCTTTCATGAAAGCAGGAGACATGCATTTCCACAGAGGAAAGTAAATATACATGACCATCAGGTTCTCATTCTTTAGAAGCTTCTTTGTTAAGCTTTGGATAGGTGACTTTGGGACACTTGACTGAAACAGAGCCAGCCTGGGTAATTTGGATGATGCTCTATCCAAATCTGCAGGCTGGTAGATGTTTGCTGAGAACAATCTCGGTTCAGTTGCAAACAGATCATCACCTGCTTCGTTTGCTGCGTCTCTGCACTGCTTGGCTTTGTTCTGGCTCTGAAACAGGAAAAGAAAAACCCCAAATTAATTTCTGCCCGTATTTTTCCCTTCTGCTATGTTTGGGTGTTTTTTTGCTGCCTGCTCCCTTTCCCCTTCCAGGGAAAAGGCTCAAACTTGCAAACACTTCTTGGCTGTCCCACCTCTCCACATGGTTCTGTGGAACGTGTGCGCTGTGTGAGAAGGGACCGGAATTTCACCGCTGCAGGTGTAAGTCCACCGACTTCCCAGGAAATCTAGCATTTACATCTCTCCATTCAGACACCCCTGCCTCAGGAGCTCAGTGCTAGCATGCTCCAGCCTGAAGCTCATGGCTGCTGGCTAAGTTGTTTTTTTCTCATGTCTTTGATGTGCTTTTCTAATAGATATTTATAAGCAGTAATAAATGGTGTTAAAATTGTTCATCTTCCAAGCTCCTCATGTAATACACGGCCTTTGAAATACATTGTCAATGCCAGATCATTTCCTGTAACAACTCAGAAGCCTGAAAGCAAAACTCACTCTGAGTAGAACTTCTTATTTTTTTTAACTCTGCAGCTTTTAACAAGAGAAAATACAGCTCTTATTGACAGGTCTGTACTCCCAGGTCTTTCTGCACAGATGGCGATGACAGTGCATTAACACACAGCTCTAGACATCAGTGTAACACATTCTTCCATCCTGCCCTTCAAGACAGGGCTCAGGTAGGGGTTCTTATGACCAATATTCCTCATCACAGCTGGTTGGAAAATGTGTAGTAAGCTGGGAACAGAAGCTTCATTCTTATTTGCTTCCCGACCCAAACTGTTTGCAAGTGCTGTGTGGAATTAAACAGCTGACATGTTTCTTGTGAGATGCTTCCATGCATTTCAAACACGCTGGCGTGTGTGGCAGCAATGGCAGTGATCCTTCTGCATGAAAGGAGCCGGGTCAGATTTTGATGCCATGGAAGTTGCTAAGGGTTCTGGCATAATTTAAGCAGGGCCAGGGGTTCATCCCCTCTCTACAGCTACACTGGAGGGTTTGGCTCATCAAAGATCAGCAAATGCTGGAAATAAAATGTAAAGTTCTGATGCTGTTTTTAGAGCCGCCATCCCCCCGCTCCTTGAGATGATTTTTGATCCTTTTTGCTTACACTGCACCGATTTTTATCGAGCCAAAGGGAGTTCGTTTATTTTGTTTTCTCCATCTGTTCTGCTGTAAAATGTTCCCATTAAAAGTTAGTGAATTGTCAGCTACAAGTATCAAGACGATGCAATGAAGGACTGCAGTGCCTTAATTTCCAATGATTTATTTTTGAGTTGGTAAATTTAGTTGAAATTAAACTAACCACAAGGAGAAAAATGTTGAGGGAAACCATACATTGTAATGTAAGTTACCATGCCTGCTAAATGCAAGTGACCAAAAGGCAAAGCAAACTGCATGATACACTTCTGACTTGTGTCTCTTTTTTTTTAAACAAATAATTCTGGAGAAAAATCTCATTTGGTTTCCCTTCAGGATTCATAGACAATTAGATCATCGCCTGCAACAAATTAATTACTTAACTTAGTCTCCTCCCAGCCTTTTAGAAAACCCCTGGCTTATTGCAGGACAGGATTAGGGCTACCAATGATGTTTGTGAAGAAAGTTCTCCTTGGGAAGGTGCTTTGGTTTAATTTGGGTCCTAAGGGGTTAGTGAGAAGGGAAAGCAGTCTCTGGCATCCCACAGAATGGGTTCTTCAACTGTATTCTCTTGTACCTTGCAACAGATAAAAACCTTGGCATTTTATCTCCAAACAGCACTGTCATCTCAGGTACCTTCTCTGTTTGCTTTTGGTTGCCTGAAGCACTTGTCCGTTCAAAGGACTGCTCGGCCTCATCCGCCTCCTTGCACTTCTGCTGGTAGGTCTTCTTTGCCTGGATTGAAATGAAATCACAAGTGAGGGCTTTGGGCTAGGGAACAAGGCTGTGTTGGCCACAGCTCAATGTTCTAGGCACAGTCTCCTTTGCAGCCTGGGGCAGTAAATTGGTGCAAGTAGGTAACAGCCAGGGTGTAGCCCTCAGGAGCAAATAATCCTTATTTGCACTGAAAGACTTAGCAATTCACTTAGAAAGACTGTGTTTTAATACAGATTGCTAGTACAGGTCCAGCTGTAGCACTGACAGGTCTGCAGCTACTTTCCTGCTGCCTGCAGATCCTGTGCCCACATGCTTTCCAGTCGGAGAGGTTCCCTCCCATTTACTAGATTCCTTCACTGTTTTTAAAATACTATTTACACAGAGTGAAAAATGACATTTGCTCCTGGAAGTCTCCTTGCCTAAAAAGAATTAAATCCTGTTGGACCAGTAATCGCTCCCCATGAACTTCCTGAGTATTTGTTTTGGAGACCCTTCCATGGTTGTAGCAGGGAAGATGAGCTTTCTCCTAAGGAGAAATTCCTCATAGGAGGAATCTCCCACGTGCATGCTCTTGCACTCTTACACACTCACACAATCTTGACTCTTCTTTAAATATAGGTGCATGTAATATGGGTTTCACCCTGTGTTGTCCTGGAGCCAGTTTGCATCAACCTGCACAACCCCCCCTTGCTTACCTCCATTGTTTTCTTGTAGTGAGACAACTTGCTCTTTTGCATGCGCTCCATTGCAGACTCATACTGTAAGAAACACACAGAAGTAAGAATTCCTGGTGTTGGGCTTCCCCACCCCTTTTTTATTTTAGGGACAGGTTTAGGAAAGGCATTGTGAGAGCCCTTCTGTGAGCCACACACCTGGGGGGAAAGTGACTTCACTCCGCTTTTATAAATGACAGAGCATCAAAATGCCAGGTGAAAAATAAAAATAATCCCAGATAATTCTGTTCCAGTGGTTTCCAATATTAGCAGAGAAGATGCAGATTGACATTTTCTTCCTCTATTTTTGTTTTTCCTTCCCCTTAAGGAGATTAAATAGCATAGCACTTAGTCATGGAGCCCACCAGCTCTGCCAGCAGAGTCCCTTTGCCGGTTCAAGAGCCCGATCTTGCATCTTTGCAGACCAAACCACTGTCTAAGCAACGTGAGCAAGGGTAGTTGTCCATTTTAAATACAAACAATTCCTGTGTAATTTATATTCCATTGCTTCTGGCAAATGAGTGCACGCTGTGATTTGATTTCCAAATCATCATCTGGTCAGCATTGGAAGGACAGTGCTGCATTCTCTTTCATGGGTTTAGTTGTGACGTGCCTGGCCTTATGTGACAGTGAGATACACTTTTATTTGGCAGCATGTGGGCTTCTTCAGTGGGACTTTTGGTCCTTTAATCTTCATATTCTGCTCAAGCAAAACGCTCTCTGGGGCTGCCCAGAGGCTCTCTTCACACTGGGTACAGTCCTGAGAGCAGCTACACTGAAGCACAGATCACAGCTTTTTGGGAAGTTACCAAAAATGCTGACACCGTGTAGCATGTCTAATGTTGACTTCCTCACAGCCTTGTGCTGGATGGAGAAAAAAGCCTTCAAAGCAGTTTTACCTTTTTTCTGGGCCCCTCTAAGTGTTTCCACTGAGTTACAAGCTTATGGTTTCCAACAGGAGAGAGAGCCTCTCTATTGGCAAATCCTAGCAGCAAAGTGGCAGCAGGGATGCAGATCTGATGAACTAGGTGCAGACTGTCTGTTTATACGCCTTGTTTGCTTCATGCCATCGCTGTGGACCTTCAAGCTCAGTAACAATGCTGGTTTTACCTGCTCTGATATTCAGAGTTCTCTGCTCTTCCTCACTCCTGTGTGTCAGAGTTGTAGGCACAAGGGTTTTGTGCGCTGTACATGTTTTAATTTGTTTAAAATTAGCGAAGAACTCGTTATTTTACTGTACTCTTCCATCAATCAGTGCTTTCAGAGTTAAGTGACATTCCCATCTTTGTCATCAACCCCACTGAACCAGAGTGGGGTAAGTGACCATCAGTGTGTCTACTGAGAGTGTCTTTTGGACCTCGTTCAGTCCATAGGGGATGAAATGGCCTTACATACACTCAATTTTTCATTATACAATATCAACTAGATGCTGTTTATTCCATGTGGTTTTAATTCAGCATATGTTGGTGTTGCACTCAGCACAATACTCATCTGCTTTTACATCTTTAAATGTTTGTGTTAACCCGTTATTTTAGTGTATATTGGAGATCATGGCGGATCATACCAAAGAAACCCAGTTGGCAAGGGTAAAAGGCAGAGAAAGGAAGGACTGCTTTCTTTTATGTGAATAGTATCTGCAGTTACACCACACAGAGTGAGAGTAACTAAAGCCTCTGCTCCTGACTTCAGAGCGCTGCTTTATTCTGGGGTCAGAAAGAGATTCTCTCACAGTCTGGTGCATGGAGCAAACAGGGCACACTGGGCATGTCCTGTCATCTTTTGCCATATTCGCAGCCTATGGCTGCAGCCAGGTCATCGACAAGGACCGCTGACCCAACCCCTTTCAGCAGTTCCCCACTTCCTCACCTTCTTCCTTTGCTCCTTCTGCCGTTCTCGGAACTCCTCGATTCCTTTCAGCTCGTCCTTCAGCATCACTGCCAGCTGGATGTGAGAGTTCCCAACGCTTTCAATTTCTAAAGCGAATCAGAATTCATATGCAGTCAGTGGGGAAAGGTCTTGAAATACAAAGTCATATTTTTCAGGAGATGTTTCTGGAATGTGGCTGCTGCGTGACTCATCAGCCTCAAAAAAGTCTCTCCCGTGTTTCTACATTGCTGAGGGTTCACATAACCTGAACAGGGGTTATTGCAGGTCCTCTCACAGCGCCTGCAGAATGCACAGGCAAGAGTCCCCGCCGCAGAATTGGAGTGCTCAGAACAGCCTTGGCAAGCGCAGAGCCAGCTCCATTTCTTCAGAGCTCCATTTACCTTCAGAGCTTCATTTACCTTCTTTTGGGGCTGGAGGTCAGATGGGGTGCAGAGGGGAGGGAAGGAGCTCTGACCTCCAGCATCATGGCTTTCCTTTTGCTACGCTGCAGGATTATTGCCGTTCTTGGGAGCTGCGTGCCAGTGGCACCCAGCCTTGCACAAATGTCATTAGACAAGGTTGCCAGCCAGGAATTCCCAAGGGGCAGCAAAGATGTATTGAATTTCAGAGCACCTGGCTGGTAACTGCTCTGCATTTGTCGGCTTTGGTGCCTGTGAAATGGAACCTCACATTTCCAGAAATGTTGAGCTCCCCCACCCGAGCTCTAAAAATACCTTAATTCAGTATCTGCTTTTCAAAGGGCTGGTTTCACCTAAAGGGCAGGTGCCAGTAGTCAAGTGTGCTGTCCCATTGGCTAGGATGGCATTGCGTTCTCTGCATGTGAAAGGCTTTCCTTCAGCCTTGGGTGTGTTTAGCAAGCATACTGTTTGTTCTGCTGTCAGGGGGGTTGCAGAAGAGGGGAACAGAGCTGATAGTCTGTGACTTGATCCAGATAAAACTAACTTGAGGAACAAGCCATTTTCATTGCCACCAGCCAGTGGTGGATTGAGTGCCCAACCTTGGAGGGGGGGGGGCTCCCATTGAGTGTCCTTACCCTCCTCTCCCCACACTACAGACTGGGGTAAAAACATTGCAAATAGAGGGAGGAAGAGGATGAAAGACCCCAGAGGCAATGAAGACGCTGTGTGTCTGTCTTAGCCAGGCCAGGAAGGAAGATGTCAATACTTACGTTGCTTGAGCCTCTCAAACGCTGCCTTCAGTGTGCTGTGAGGCAGAAACAAACACACTTTGTTAGTAGGGGTTGTGAATCTAGAGAAAAAGCTTTCTCTCAGAACCTTGAAGATCCCACATAGAGATAAAACTCTTCAACAGCCTTTGTAATTGAAGCTGACCATGCTAACAAGCACAATAGCATCAATCTGTTACCTTCAGGAAATGCACTAATATGCTCCATGAAGCAATTGCAGCGCTCCTTATGTGCACCCTCTTTTTAATCCCACTGTATCTCTGCCTGTGGATGTTAACAGGCATTTCTCTGTTCTTGCACCTTCCCAATGGATGCAAGTCAATAGAGTGAAGTAAAGATGGTCAAGGGGAATTGGGTTTTGGAGCACTGGTCTGAAGGCTAGAGCAAAAGCAGCTCCACCCTCTACACTGAATGCAGGCACTAGCAAATTTTTCCTCCTCAGTCACCCTTGAAGCTAGAGCAGCTCTGCTCTGCAGCATCCTCTGTACTGCGCTTTCAGAGCACCCTCGTGTGGCACAGCTCCCTCTCCTTCAAATGACACAAATGGTACAGAGAGCCTACGGAGGCTGCAAAACTCTGATGCTCCCGGGGGTGGTGGTGGGGGGTGTGTGTTTCCACATCCCAGCAGCACAGCATGAATAAAACATGCTGTGAAATCAGGCCTCGGTGCTGGGCTGTGAAGTACAGCATGGAGATGAGCACAGCGAGGTGTTACACAGCTCATCCGGGTGGATCTACACAACTAAGTGATCCTACAACGTAGAGTTGTGGAAAGGCGTGAAAGGGTAATGAAAAACCTGATGTCCTGCTTTTTGATGAGCCATTTTTGATCCATCTTTTGGCAAGCTGCTTAAGAAAGCAGCAGAGATACCAGTGTGGAAGTGATGGGAGAGAAAATGGTATGGTCTGTAAACACAATAATTTGCTCTATCTCCCAGTTTGCAGGCTGGCAGGGCATTTGTACACACAACAGCCAAGACTGTGGTGTGATTTGGAGGCTTTTCAGATTTAGAAATTATCTCTTCAAGACCCACAGTGTGCTGATCCCTGAAGGAGACAGTTCTGGGATCTCCAGGGAGCCCTGGCCCAGCTGAGGCAGGAGCCCAGGGGAAAAGCCCGTTAACGAAGTCCCTGGAGTCTCCCTGGCTGAAGCCTGGCTACTCGGAGAGCCCAGAGGAGGATGTGTATCACTTCCCAGGCATGTGCAGATGGGTAGGGAAATCCTGTGTCTCCTGGGCCATCTCGGGAGTCTTAAGAGACACATGAAGCATCCTAATTGCCCTGTGTTAATTTAGGCTGGACATCTGTTTCCTAATCAACGCTTCCTCTCCCAGTAGCAATGCTGCCTTGGCAGGCGTGAGAAAAATGCCCAGGCGAGGGGAAAGGCTGGGCCTATCCTCAGTAATAACTGCCTTGCCATCCACTTCCAAACCTGGATTTGTAGAAATACAAGGAAAGGACTTTCCACCAGACTAGATGGGTATTGAGCTGAGTCTTTCAGCTTTCCAGTAGCGTTGTTGTGGTGAATCTCCCGAGAGAGGGAAAACATGCTGGACTGAGTATTTTTAGTGTTGTTCTGATAATGCTGAAATGATTGAAGGTTCATTTGGGAAAAAAAAAAAAAAAAGGTGTGAAATTTTGATGGAAACTAAATTTTCCCAACACAAAGAAAACAAATGGTATTCTTTCCAGCTAAGTTAATTAAAAGCTTGAAATTAAAAGACAAGTTAACTATCAGCAGGAGAGCAAGCTTTTTCTTGCCTACAATCTATAGTGGATTATTCTGAGAAATGAAACATGTAAAAGGAATAAAATTTGCTTTCTTTAGTGTGGATTTCCAATAGGAGGTGGGAAATCTGCTGACAGCTTTATGGCTGAAGTAGGTAAACACGGAATGTAAAAAGCAGGGGGCACTTGCAAACTACCCATCCTGTTTGCCCACTGTGTTAATCCACTGTTCCCAGCAATTAGTTTTTCTTTGCCATTGGTGATTCAGGTTATGTGAAGACTGACAAAATTGCTGTTGTGGATACTGAAAACTTGTGCTTTCTGCCTATGTACCAAGGCCAGAAGCAATTTGCTGCTTTTTTTTTCCAGTTTCTAGGCATCTGAGCTACCGGAGTAGTTCGTGCTCATAAGCCCTATGTGAAGCTTTTCTCCTTTTTGCTGGCTCTTTGCAAGGATGAGTGTGTCTTCTGGTATAATAACCTACCTGGCCATAAACTGGAGAGACTCGTTTCCCCCTGCATGGTCTCTAATGGCCTTTGCAGAAAGCTCTGTCTGGCCTTTTGCTCCTTGTATAAAAGCTTTGTCCTAAGCTGCATGCTGGGGCAAGGCCACAGCCCGTAAGAAGATTGAAACAGACTGCAGCCAGTCCCTTCCTTATTTTTATAATAATTTCCTAAAATCTGTGAATCACATTCCTCATCCTTATGGGGCTTAAGGGAGTAGCAGATGTGTCGTTATGCCAAATTATGGGGGGGGGGGGAGAAGAAATAAATCAGATTTTGACCCGTGGGTCCATCAGGGATTCCTTTACGACTTCTGGGCTGCGGGGATGGGCTGGCTGCAGCAGCAGTGCTATAGATTAGGTCCTCATTGCTGCTAATTGGGGAATGATATCATTTCAGTGCTTCGGAGGGTTTAACAGAAGCAACTCGCTTAGCAGGCATACCAGTGAGGTTTCATTTTGCCCCTGCTCTTTTGGATATGCTGTACCTATTCCCTGGTTGATCTGGGTGGGTTTGACTTCCTAACGGGATCAATAAGGGCTTTATTCTGAAGCATCCGGAGTGGGGATGTCTCAATCCCAGGGATACTTTTACAGAGCATTTTAGCCTCTCGGTGTAATATGCTGCTTGGCGGTGTGGTAGCACTGGGGGGGGGGGGTGGTGGGGGGGTGGTGTCTGTTTGTTTGTTCTCTGACCAAACTAGAAAACCTGGGGTTGAAAATAATTCAAGGAAAACTGAAAATTTGTGATTCGCCTCTTTTTTTTTTCCCCTTTTTTTGTTTGTTTGTTTTGGACTTGCTGTCTTCTGACATATCCATGTAAATTCTGGAAGACTGCTACAGCGCCCAGGCTAGAGACAGAGCACCAGCCTTCCCTTTGGGCATCCCTGCGTGGAGCCTCCTGCTGATGCCTCGCTGAAAATAGGGTTGGACACAAAGTTACTGTGCATATTTGTTAAACGGCTCCCCCTCGGACATTTAAAGATTGGAGTTGTCAAAAAGAATCTCGGGTGCAAACAGGATTGCCCCTGAATCCGGAATAAGGGGATGGAGGCTGTGCGAGAGCCGTCCTGCAGCATCCTCGGGTGGTTTTTGCCATCTAGTGGCTATCATACTCCTACTGCCTCCTGGAACACAAACCCTGCTGCTGCCCTCGTGTGCTGTAGCCTCCTGCTACTCGAGGACGGCAGAATTGAGCTGATTTTGTAAAATAGACGCGTTTTGGGGTTGTGGGTTTTTTTCAAGTGGAGGGGAAGGAGAAGAGCAGAGCTTCTGGAGAAGCGGGGGGAGCCAAGGGGAGAAGCTCACTGCGATAAAGCTGGCTCCTTGTTTTAGGGTTCTTGCTCTGTAGATTGCAAACTGCTTCCCAAAGTGAGCTTATCCAAATTTAGCCAGCACACTGAAGGGGGAAGAGGCCACCCTGGCTCTCTAGGGTGCTGATCACTTGTTCCTATGGCTCTCCCCTAATGGGATAAACGTTTGTGGAATGCATCACTCCCAAGCTCAGTCTGATTTTTCTCCCCACAGAACATCCATCCTGTATTTGATAGGGGCCTTGTTTGGGGCTTGGCCTCCATCGCCAGACAGGTATGAGGAGTAGTGAGGAAACCACTGCATCTTGTCAGGGATCCATTTTACTCACTGTGCAGAATTAATGTGTAGTAGGAGGGGGACTTGATTGGACCAGCACAGGAGGACAGCATTCCAAAGCCAACTTGTCCTAGCTGCTCTCTGTGCTTGCTCTCTCTTTCTCTCTCTCTCTTAGTTTTGGCCTTTGTTTTTGCCAGAGAGCAGGGCTGTTGCTGTGGACCAGGCTGCACGTGGCAGTCTTACATGACATGAGACCATCGGGAAATGAACTGTAGATAGGGCTCTGGTACCTTCTGCTTCACAGGCATCAAAAGCTGAATTTTATTGCCCCAGAGATGCAGTTAGCAGAGCTCCATGAGTGGCAGTGCCTAGGTCACAGGTATACTTGCTACATTCTCTGTTGCACCACACTTTTTTTTTCTTGTTCAAACTGTAGGTTTGATGGTTTGGGCATTTTGTTATTTTTGGTTTTTCAGTACTTTGTGTTTTTCACTCAATTAGAGCCTGGTTTAACTGAGTAATTCAGAGAGTCCCTTTACATCTCGTACACAGGAAGGTAAAACTGGCTCTTGTAACCGGAAAACCACAGTTCTTTTTTAATTTTCTTTCTACCTTTGCTTGGTGAACAGAAGTGTGAAATAACCCCACCTTCCGTTCTGGTAGGTTTCCATTTTAACATCGACATCAGTGTTCTGTTCTCATTGTCATTTCTTTTTTCAAATGCTCTGTTTGAGATTGAGAAAAGTCCCTGCCAGATGAGCTTACAGAGCACTCTTCCCATTCCCCCTCCACCTCTGGTAACTTAGATCCGGATGGCATGGCTGTGAATCCAACCCACTGCCAGCCTGAGGCCACAGGCAACACCTGCCTTTCCTCCTGCTGCACGGGGAACACCTGATGTGGCTTTACTGGCACCTCTTTCTGTGAAGTTTGGTGGTGGTAGGGAAGTGTGGCAGAAGAAACATGTTTGGAAGCATTTGCAGCTGGGACTCTCTCTGTCTGCATTGCAAACAAGAAAGGAAGAGGGAGGTGTTGTGCCCATTTAATGGGGAAGGTGACTCAGTAACTACCAAGTCCTAGGCTAACCCAGCGTGTCCCATGAGAATCATGTCTGGAGTTGCTTCGCTGGGGCTGCAGTGAAAACATCGAGGAATTAACTGTAATGGGATGTTTCTTCCTGCCCTCAGCAGAGCAAAGCAAGGCAACACCGCCCAGTGCAGCTGGAATGATCTCTGTGCAGGTCCCAGCTGTGGTGTGATGCTGAAGCTACCGGTGGTGGAGAGAAGGCTTGAGTGTTACCCTTTCTCTGACCAGGGGAATCCAGGTTTCCGTCTGTCTATAAATTAGTGATAGCAAAGCACAAGCTAGCATGAGCAGTCATGTCAGCTATTACAGGAGGCTGCACCGTGCTCAGGGTCAGGCTGGGTGTAGCACATGTTTCATGGGGAGGGTTCCTCTAGTGCTGTGGGGTGTCTACGTGTGTGGTTCTGGTGCTGGAATATCTCCAGATACGTGTCAGAGGCAGAAACAGCCCCAAACTGCACAGGAAGCAGGCTGTGTTATCGCTCCCAGGGCTGGAGCACAGGCACATCACCCCAGACTTTGCTGGGGCAGAGGAGCAAACAGGATGGCATCTCTGTGCCCATAACCCATGAATTAGACTTCCTGTGACTCCAGCATGACCTACGCCATTCAAATCAAAGGATAAACTGCTCAAAGCAGCTTTTGTAGCTTTAACATAAAAATAAACTTCCTCGTGGCTCCTGGAAAGAAGGCAGCACTGCTCAAAAATGCCTAGCCTTACCTCTGCAGAGTTTATCTAGGTTGGGTTTAACAAGAACTGAGCAGAAGCTCTGGTCTTTCAGACTACGGGTCTATTTTCGCAGGGTCTGGAAAATTCGAAATCCAAGTGTAGAAACCCTGAGTGGGTTCCAGACATCAGAGTGGGGAATAACTAACCATGGAAGGATGTGACCTTCCAGAATGACTTTTAGCTTCAGTTCAACCCCGCCTGCTTTGTGTGAATAATACAGAGGGTTCTGGATGGTAAGTGACAGGCACACTATATTTACACACAGGAAGCAGCGACTGGCATTTCGTTACGGATGCCCTCACCTCCGCTCGCTGAAATATTCTATTTCAGGCGTTGTGGAGAAGGGCAGAACAGACACGGGCTTGAAGGAACTACCCTTTCCCGAGGTCTGGAGGAGACGGGAGCGGAAAAGAGGGGAGGAAAAAAAGTAGGAGATGTACATGAGAAGAGACAAGCAGAGCAAATGACAAAAATAGCTGTTGTCAGACCAGGCAGAATTTAACCAGCTACTACATGTTTACAGCAGTTATTTTACTGAAGAACAGAGTTCCCAGAGGCTCAATTTCAGCTGAAGCTGAGGATGCATCTGAAAACCGGGCTCTGTTTTCCTGTTGCTCTGCTCAAGACTTGCCCAAAGCTACTGCGTGGAAATTCCCAGTCGCCTTGCAACCTGAGAGGTGTTTCCATGAGCTCTGCTGAGAATTATCTACAGCGTGTCGAGACACTGGTACTGTGCGTGCTACCAGCACACGCTCACAAGCTCCATCTCACATTGTAACCCTCAGCTGAAAATCCCCAGCTCCTGTGCATCATAGGACATGGGGAGTACAAAACTCTGCAGCAGTTTGAAGTTCTTAGTGCGTAGTTCCCTCTCCCGTGCTGGGCACTGGTATCACCTGGCATTTGCCAAGAACACATGGCTGTGGCTTTGTAATCGTCTCTCTCATAGCTTCATGATTAGAGACTCTGGAATTGTGATTCAGATGGTATTTTTTTTTTTAATTAATTAAAATGGGGGATAACAGGGCTGTAAAATTAGCGCAATGTAGGAACAAATACGCTCTAAAAGTTCATTTTAACCCTGATTTGTGATAGTTGAGCTCCAGAGCCCCATTTCTGTGCAGCATCCATCCTTCCATCCTGACTGCTGCAATCCTTCCATCCTCACCTGTTCCTCAAGGGCTCACCTGTCCTCTCTTAGGCCTCACCCACTCAAAAGGTACGTTTGCAACTGATATTCTCCCAAAACCCACTCTCTTCCCAGGGCTTCTATTAATTCACCCCTCCACAGCTACCCATATTCCCAGGCACAGTCTGCATCCCTGACTGTGCTGGCACATCCAGGTGATTAACTGGAAAGCAGCAGACAGTCTTTTCCTTAGTTTTGGGGAAATGTCCTCATGTGTCTGCCCTGTTTTACTCTGTTTGGGACAGAATATTAAGCTGAAGGGATTTTGGTCTGAGCCTGTGTGACCCTTCTTGCAGCCTCCGGCTTGGATCCAAGCGTGTGCGTACTCCTGTCCATTAGAATGAACTTGCCCAAGGCCTGTAGCAACTGCTGAGTTGGATCTGTGTCATGCCTTCGAAAGAGGGCATCTCCCTTCCCTGTGGGAAGCAGGTTCCACCAGCTGCAGTGCTGGAGGCAAGGACGTGCAGCCAGAATGCCTCTGTTAGCTTGAATCAGGCTGGACTGTTGAATGACTGTGTCTTTTGGGTGCTGGGCAGCACTTACAGGGAACTTCTCTCTCTTGAGCTAGAAACTGGAGTGTGTGTTCAGTGCTGGTTACCATGGGCAATAGCAGCTTCTTTTAGAAGCTCGGTTTTGCTATTTTTTTAACCTTATTTTGCAATTATTTTTTTTTAAAAAAGGGTTGCAGCAATGTCTCCCTTATCACAGCATGTCTGCATCTCTGATTTCAGCTTTGGTAGAAGTTTTCCTGCAGCTGTAGGCTTGCCACAGCCACTTCCAATGCCAGCTCGAAAAAGAGCAGCGAGGACCTCGCTGAAGCCAGTTGCACCTCTGGGAGCAGCACTAAAAACCTGTCCCCTGCCAGCTCTCAGGTCAAACTGAGTTCTCCCGGTTCTGGTGCGGAGGAGTCTGCAGGTACACAGCACAGCACTGCCCTCTTCTTCCCAGGACACGGTGTTATGTTATTGCTGATGCTGAGTGACTGTGTCCAGTCCTGGCTCATAGCTGCCTCTGGCCAAGCAGGAGCAGTGCTGAGCCCTGAAGGGTCAGCTTTCCATCACAGGAGCTGTAAGGATGCTCTGGACAGCATGTAGGATGGAAACCTGACGGCTGCTGGCACCTAGGTAGTTCTCAAGGCAATGGAGTTGCTGTTACATTTCAGAGAGCCTTCCCTACTGTCTTCCTTCCGAGCCAGCGATGTATTTTTTCATCTGTGCCTTTCAGTAAATAAAAATAGGCAATTGAATCTGTTTATAGACTTTGCTGAGTCAGCACTTCACTCCAGCTGAAGCAAAAGTTTAGGGGAGAAGGGAAGAGCCTCAAAAAATTTTGAAATCTTTCATTCTGTTGATTCAAACTAAAAGCTTTTATGACATGGGGGAGGCCTGGGAGGTGACTGTATTCCACAGCAATGGCTGCTGCTCGGTGCAGTGTGTCATAGCCCTTCTCCAGCCTTCTCCCTGTCGCTTCTTTTACTCATCATGCTTACTCTCTCCATCTGCTTTTGTGTCAGTCCTGACTGTGCTGCAGTAACAGCCCAGACAGTATCTCCCCACCACAGCCTAATCTCTCCCTTGAGCAGACCCTCTTCTCTCCAAGCATAGAAAGCAATGGAGAGGGATTGGTTTTTTCCTCTACAATTTTTAATCTCCAAGGGTTTGAGACCAGATGAGCCAGGCAGACTCGATGGGATGACCTGGGACTGCATTTCTGGAGGTGGACAGAGCTGTCCATGCTTGTACTGGGAGGAAGTACGCACATGAGTTCCTGCTGGGCTGTCCATCGCGTGGAGCGGTGCCACCACCTCCAGTGCAGCAGATCTGGCATTGGCTGCAGTGTGGGTTTGCCAACGGGCCCCTGCATGGGGACTGCTGCTTGCTCTGGGTTTGTGCTGCTTCTCTCCTGCTCCCTTTTCCGTAGTCATGGCTTTCACTTGGTGGAGACACAGGAGGCTTCCCAGAGGACATGACAAGAAGCATTACCATGTGCCATGTTTAAAAGGTGACTGAATTTAAGAGTAGAGGGTACTGACTTTGCATTAGCAAGGAGATGAGTGATCTAAAATTCATAGTTCTGGCTCCTCTGCAATGTGTAGTGTGGCACAGGATGCTCTTTAACATGTTCTGCAAAAACCCCCTCCAATCTACCTCGTGGTTGTCAAATTCCAGGTTTAGGTACAAATACCCACACAAAGCCTTCGTTAGACTTTGATTAACACTGGTACCCAAAGCTGTATTCAGAGATGTGAACAGCCCTGTTCAGCCTCTTGAGTGCTCACAATACCACAGGGACTTGGTGTGCTAGCTGGTAATGGGGACTCCTGTGAAGAGGAGAGACTCGGAGTTGTGCTCCGGGACAGCAGTAACATCGTCCTTTCCAGCTTCTCTTATTACACGTAGTAGGTACGTTCCATCCCTCCGGTGTCTCTAAGGGACTGTCCTTGGGAGCAGAACTGCTGTCAGCACTTGCTGTCACACAAACAATTCTCTTAAACCCAAATATTTCATTTTCCTGAGTTGTTGTAACCCAGAACAGACCTGACTTCTCTCCAATTTTAAAGCATTCACTGTGGACAGACACCCTTCCCTGTCCATCTGCGTAGCTCCTTGAACAGCCAGAGGACGCTGAATGACAAAGCAGTGTTCATTCTCCCTACTTCAGAACCCAAACAGTGAGGCATTTGCTGTGATAAAAATACCAGTGCAGAGCTGGTGGCTCCCCAGACCAGCCCTGGGTTTATGGAAATGCAGTGAATCAGCCCTGCAGCATGCTGTGTTGGTACCTTCAGCCTTCTCTCTGTGCCAAGCTATAAAATCAATGGATCGAAGTGGAGCTGGGCCCGTGTCCAAGTTTCCCCCAACTTGAGGGGAAGTTGGATCAGTGTCCCAGTGATGAGACTCGGCTTTGCCTCTAAATCAAGCTCTTATAGTCTCTTAGGGACAGAAGGGCAGCCAAAGCTCTGTGTTTCTGAACGCGCTTGCTCTGCTTGCCCTGTGGTGCCACTAGAGGAATTTAGGCAGAGCCTTTCGTTAATCCTGGAACACCTAGCTTAGTCTGTGGTTTGGGAAGAAGCCATCCATCCTTAATCTCCTATTTTAACTTCAAAATAATTCTTCTTCTCTTTCCCTTTCTCTGACTAGGTCTGTGAGTTGAGACATAGACGTAGGTAGGAGGGAGAAGCCATCTCCAGCAACCTTTGGTAGGAACCTTGCTACACCTTACTCCAGGGGCAACAGAGAGATGGAGCATTAGGGAAAGAGGGACTTCTGGAGAGGCTTCCCGTTCTCTGGAGTGAGCCTCGGTGCTCTGTGCACTACCAGGCACGTGGGTTAATGCAACAGTTTCCCTGTCAGCCTGGATGTGCCACCACCGAACCCATAGGGAGTGCTACGGGTGATTGCCTGGCACTTGCATGCCATCTTGGTGCAGTGCAAGGGTTTGAGGTCAAGTTTTCCAGTAAAATACGAGCAGGAAACCACTCTCACATTGAGAGGGAGTGATAAATCAACATAAAAAGGACACTGCAATTAAGAAATGAGATACAGGATGGATGAGGGTAGCGGGCCCCAGGGATCAATGGAGCTGTTTTGTGTTTAGATTGAGGTCTTCTCTTTCTGACTTGTCTTCTGTGACCCCAAAGCTTCATCCTCTTCCACCTTATTACTGCATTATTACTTGTTACAATAATGACAAAATGTCTCATTATTGCTGCCGCCATCAATAATAGCAGCAGTTTATCAGCAGTGTTTATTAAGTTAAATTCCATGCCAACATCTATCTTTCCTTCCCAACACAATTCATGTGAGATCTAAGATAGTGGCGGAGGAGACAGAGAAAAATACGTGTCATTTTAGTGTATCTCAGTAGTTCCACTGATTTGTTTCAGATGAAGTCCTTTCAGGGAGGTTTAAAGCTTGGACTCCTAAGCCAAGCCCTTTCCCTGCCACAGAGGCTCATTTTTGGTGTCTCTGTACTTTGCATTTGTGCTGCCACACACCCTCAGTGTCCACCCAGCTTCTGAGAAGTGTCAAGCCACCAGCCTAAACATTTCACAGCCTGTTCCTTTCCCCCAAATCACTTACTTGGCTTTTGGGAGCAAATATTAAACATTGTCAGGAATCCTGAAATTGAACAAGTTCTCAGTAAATTCCTACTGCTAATTCCCAAGTAGAGATTTTTGTGAAAGAATATGGTGTTTCCTCACCTGGGAATACCCAGACTAGGATGCTGCTTCTCTGGGGAAGAGAAGGTTTTGTGGTGACCTTAGAGCACCAGCCCTGGGGCTCCAGGAAAGCTGGAGAAGGGCTGGTGCTAAGAGCAGGGACCAAGGGGAATGGCTTTCAGCTGCAGGAGGGGAGCTGGAGATGAGCTGGGAGACAGAAACTCTTCCCTGTGAGGGGGAGGCCCTGGCACAGATTGCCCTGAGAAGCTGAGGCTGCTTCTGGATCCCTGGCAGGGTTCAAGGCCAGGTTGGATGGGGCTTTGGGCACCCTGGGCTAGGGAGAGTGTCCCTGCCTGTGGCAGGGAGGCACTGGGCAGGGGGTCTGAGAGCCCTTCCCCCCCAAACCAGTCTGGGCCTCTACGATTTTCCTGAACATTGTGAAGTGCTGTGTAATGCACTGAGCAGCTTGTTTGTAGGCAAAGCCCGGGAGCCTGACGTTGCTCCCACACTGCACTCATTTGGCACTGTTGTTAGTCTGCACTAGGTTAGTTTCCACTAATAATAAAAGAATTCCTTACTTGATTTCTGTTTGTCCTCCTGCTTTCCGAGCGATTTGAATCAGCTCCTTCCCATATCTCTCTTCTGCTTGTGCTCTGGTAAAAGGAAAGCGTGTTCAGTTTCTCTTAGGAGCACCAGGATCATGTTTACACAAACCTTCTCATTGCATTGGAGGTACAAAACCTGGGAAATCCTACTGCTTTGCTTCCATCTCTCCTCAATTCCAGTGCTGGTAGTTACCTCTGAACTATTTTTGGCTGTTGTGTCTAGCAGTGAGTGATAATGAATGCCTGTCTCCATTGGTTTGATTAGACTGGGGGTGCTGTGTACAATTCTGTCCCCAAAAAGTTGGACTCAGTGGAAGAAGAGGTGTGCAGAAGTAGAGTGGAGATGCTCTGGAGAACAAAAAGCCTCTTCTGCAAAAGAAACTTCAAATGTGACACCTGACTAGGTCCATCAGAATGGAGGGTGGAATGGGAATGGAGAGTAGGATCCAAAGGACTCTGATTTACATTTCCATTTAAAGAGAGGTTCTGAATAGACAGGAGCCAGGAGTAGCAAGAAGACCTCTAACTGTTAGAAATGTGAGGTGCTGCTTGAGTGGCTGCACTGGAGGCAGAGAGGGAAGGACCCTTGCAGGGCATAAGGGGAGGCTGTGACAGTTTTATGGAGGGGACGACGTGATGTGATGTCTCACCTAATGGGGAACTGTAAGGACTGACTCAGGAAAGTGTTTGGTTCTGTGGTTAATAAACACAGCCAATTATTTCTTTGCCGTTTCCCCTTCCCTCAGCTCTGGAAGAAATGTCTATTCTCTGCTTGCATTTTGTATTTAATATTTGTACAAGATGTTAGTTCATTCCTCTGGGGTTCAAGGCCGGGGCAGAGCCGACTTTTCAGCCTTGGAGCAGCTGCTAAGAACTCTGGAATGGTCAATAATAAATAAGGAACGGGTAGCCTGGCGCGAGGAGATGGGGGGGTTGTCCAGGCTAAGGCCGGCTCTCGGAAGGGGTTTCAAAGCATTCCAAACTGTTTTGAGCCTGAACCGTGGTGCCTTGGGGAAACATGGTCTTTGTTCAGAGATGTGGGTATGAGGCCACGCAACCCCACCGGTTTGTTCTTACATCCAGCTTCCCGCTTGGCCTCGCTGAAATCAAGCGGGTCTGCTTTGGGATTCCCCCTAGGAGAATGGGGTGCATGGGGATGGGCCACACACAGAGGCACTGTTCCCTAGCAGGTTAGATGAACAGATACAAACTTAACCCTCCAGAAGCAGGAGAGATTATTATTTTGTTTTCTTTCTGATTTTAATAACAAACGTTTTGGTGTCAGAGGCTTTGCTTTCGGCAGCTCGGGGCTGCGGTTCCCACTTCCCAGGACTCTCACACGCAGCTTCTAGGTTTCCCCACAGCAGTTGAGAGAGGGAACGTATTTTGTAGTTTAAATCTGGGGCTTTGTTCTGCCATACAGTTGCTCCCCGATCTCCTGGGCCCTCATCTGGACCAGGCAGAGGTATTTGTGCACAAAACACCCGGATGGAAAACTGAAGAGGTGTTTGTATAGCCAGGGCAGATGGTTCTGGGACTCAAGGCAGCTGCTGCAGGAGTCCTTGTTGAAATTCTGGCTTTGAGCCCATGATATGGGCAGCCCCTAAGAACATGGATTCATCCCGTGCTTTCGTCTCCTCCTAGGTCATCCCCATGAGTGACGTGAGGACAAGCTGAAACAAACATCTTCCAGAACTAAGCTGGAATTAATACCTTCTTTCTGCAGCTCAGTGCCCACTGCCTTTTCTCCTTCTCCTCCTCCCCCAGCACATGTGTACATACACAAGACCATGTATGTCTGCACACTCACTGGGATGTGTTGCAGGTGTGCAAAAGATCATGGAAACATTTGTTCTGGTAGCTTTCAGGTCTGAAAAAGGACCATACATGTCCTTTTTTACACCCTTCTTTTGTAAAGTCCTCTGTGCCTCTACCACAAACCAGGGAGAACAGGAAGAACCTTATCCTGCAACTTGTAGAAACCTTGGTGATGTGTTTGGGAAAGAAACAGGCATAGATAGCTGCTGCAAGCTGCAGTGCAGAGCCCTCCTGAAGCCTGCAGTGTAATTCTGATCTCTGTAAGTTATGAGTCACAAAGGAGCTATTTTAAACAGTGAAAGCTAAGCCACCATCAGACAGCTGTGACTTTAGGGCTGTGTGACACGCAGCAATAAAATATGCCTCCACTGGTGGTCAAGAAAAGCAATTCAAACAGCTTCAGATTTGGATGGGAGACTCTTGGCACTCTGTGAAATAATCAGCTTTGAGCTTGACACCTCACATCCCTTTGAAAGCGCCAGTGCCTGAAAAGCAGCCTTCAGAAAAACAACCAAAACCCAGAAAACTACCTGGGGACAGCATGGAGGGAAAAGGCAGGCTGACAGAGGCAGGCAGGGCAGCATCCATAAGGAGACAGTTCTGAGATAAATTGCTCTACGATCACCTACTGAACATATAATGTGTGGTCCTTTCTACAGGTCACATGTGAGCATGTGTGCGCCTCATGCTACGTGGTGAAACTGTTGAAAGCCAGCTGCTTAAGACCAGCAGCAAACTTCATATACTTTTTCCTAAGTTAGAAGTAGAAAAATGAATGCCAGAGGAGTCACAGCAGCTGTGTAACGTATTTTCTCACCCACAAAAGCGTTTGCTGACCATAGCTGCTGAGAGGCTCCCAAGAAGCATGTAAAGGATGAACATCAACCACAACATCATTATTCAAAGCCCAGTAAGGTTAGCGAATGATCAGGGCCATCCCAGGTTTCTGGGAAAGGCTTTTGGTAGCATTTTATGTAGTTTTGTATGTGAAAAATGCTCCATTTTTTGGTAGTTGTAGGAAACTGAAAGAGGGCCCGTGGGAACAGCACGGTTAAAAAGAAAGGAAAATGCTCCCTGTAAAGGGGGAAACACAGCAATGCTACTTGTGTGATTCTGGACCAGTAACTATCTGAGGAGCTCTGGATTTCTGATTCTTTCACACCTCTCATCTAATCTTTGAGGTTTCTGTTTGGTACCAAGCTTCACAAATCATGCCTAAAGGCTCGGCTTCAAATCGCTCGGTGTGTAACCTGGCATCGCTACTGAGTTCAAAACCAGCCTATTGGACCTTTCCAGATGCCAAACAGGAGAGAGAACAGAGGCTGTTCACACACTCTTTTCACTCTGAGTTTCTTACCTCTGCTTGAGCAGATCCTCCACATCCTTGCACATCTTCCTCCCGTCCAGCAGCCGCTGTATGAGCACCTCATAGCCAGTGTGGAAGGTGAACTCCTTGCACTGGAGACAGAAAGATAAAGAGTTGAGCTGATTTGTACACCTACTTGGCAGGTTTATCAGATGCCTGCTGTCAGTCACATGGAGTGAATTAACTTTCTGGAAAATCCAAATAGACCTTTAGATTTGCCTGCAGCTGGGGCAGGGCTGAGGGCACCGGAATGGCCAAGGTTTCTCCAAAGTGAAAGCCTGTAAAAGTTTTTATTAAGTCAGCTTTGGGTTTTAACACTGGAAAGGAAAGCAGGTCACAAATGTTGCTGGGTGAAAAGCAGCGCTGGCTGTCTTTTTGGGGAAGTCACGTTTAGCATTGTGGGGGTTGTGTCTTGGCAGAGCAGAGATGTATAGTGGCTCTTAAGAACCACAGCTCTTCTTCCCATGTGTTTCTAAAAAGAATGGTCAGAGTCAACTGACTGCTGTGGGACTCTCAGTAAGACAGCGACCTGCTGTCTTGATGCAAGTGAAGAAATTCAACCCTCTGCCGGGCTACAGGTTTGGGAAAGAGTGGCTGGAAAGCTGCCTGGCAGAGAGGGACCTGGGGGTGTTAGTTGAGTGCAGACTGAACATGAGCCAGCAGTGTGCCCAGGTGGCCAGGAAAGCCAACAGCATCCTGGCTTGTGTCAGACACAGTGTGGCCAGCAGATCTGGAGAGGTGATTGTGCCCCTGTACTCAGCATTGGTGAGGCTGCACCTCGAGTGCTGGGTCCAATTCTGGGCTCCTCACCATAAGAAGGAAATGGAGGTCCTTGAACGAGTCCAGAGAAGGGCAACCAGTCTGGGGAAGGGGCTGGAGGGCAAATCCTCTGAGGAGCAGCTGAGGGAGCTGGGGGTGTTCAGCCTGGAGAAGAGGAGACTGAGGGGAGACCTTCTCACTGCCTACAGTGACCTGCCAGGAGGATGCAGAGAGGTGGGCGATGGTCTCTTCAGCCAGGGGACAGGAGATGGGACAAGGGGCAATGGGCTCAAGCTGTGCCAGGGCAGGGTCAGATCAGATGTGAGGGAAAAGCTCTTCCCTGAAAGAGTTGTCAGTGCCTGGAACAGGCTGCCCAGGGAGGGGGTTGAGTCACCATCCCTGGATGTGTTTAAAAGATGGGTAGATTAGGTGCTCAGGGATATGGCTTAGTAGAGGACAGGTACATTTGGGCTTGATGATCTCAAAGGTCTTTTCCAACCTAGTGATGCTGTGAAATCTTTTGCTCATACAAGTACTGATACACAGGGTAGTGGTTGTGCTGCTCAGTGAGAGGTGGGCAGTTGCATCAGAGGATTTGTAGTGCAAGGAGACAGTTTGCCTTAGACAACGCTTAGATTCTTGTGTGCTGTTAAGTTTTCCTCTAGGATTGCTCTAACAACCCTTCTCAGGGTTTGAATCAGTCAGTCTGGTGAAATTCCACACGGCAGAAGTTTGGTTGTTTTGTTTTTGGGTTTTTTGGTTTTTAAATAGAAGATAGGCATGTGGAGAGCTGAGGAACATGGGCATTGGATCTGCAGGGAATTGAAAGTCTGTGGTTGAGAGATGCTTGCAAGGACTGCTGCTTCCCTTGTTTTTGCATTCCCCATCTGACCTCCTGTGCCTGAAGACCCTTGTGCCTTTGGGTATTTTCACAGCCTGTCCTGCTCTGTGACTCCACGTGGCAAATGGAGCCAGTCAAGGCGATGTGTGACTTCCAGCCAGCCACACTAGTCAGGCGAGGTCATGGAGCTGGGGGAAGTTTACTGCTCCAGAGCCAGTGCCTGTACCTCCCCTTAGTCCTCCTCACCCTCTGCAGCTTGGAGCTGTGTTTCTCCATTGAGGTCTAGGCCTGTGATCCCTCCCCATCACATAAGCCCATGGGCCAGGCTTATCCCTGGCCACGTGCTCCCTCAGCACACACCCCCAGGCGTCTCAGACAAAAATATCCAAGTAAAAGGAAGAAAAACATTTTGTCTCTCACTTCTTTAATCCTCTGCCCAACTTCCAGTGCGCTCTGCAGCAATGGTAAAGCAGAGTCACAACGAACCAGTGCTGCTGAGGAAAGGCTGGGAGCCCGGAGAGGGAAGGGAACAAAGTTGTGATGTTCTCAGAGCGTGGCAGAGGCCGTATTCCCGGCCTATTCCTGTGTTCTATTCCTGGTCCTCCCACTGACTCCTAACAGGATCAGGACAAGCTGTTTTTACTTTAAGAGCCTTGGTACATGGTGCTAATGTTATTGGGACCGTAGCAGTGAATGTTATGGGAGCTTTATGTTACAGCATTATGGTGAAATCATGGGCTGTGTAACCGTAAAGAGAATGAATATGTTCCTTCCCACAAGCCGTTTATGTACACTACAAGTGCTTATATATGAACTGAATACAGTTTATACATCTATCTGCTGTCCCCAGCGCAGTTATCATTTAGTAAATGCCTTTATTGCTTTCCACCATGACAGTGAAGAAGACAGCTGTTACGATCTGGGGCTCGGGAAGGAGCCTCTGGCAGGCAACTGATGGACGCTTGAGCTTGCGGCTTTGCCTCCTCCTTGCCGGGACAGGGGTGAGCTCTGGGAATGAACGGCGGTGGCCGACTGCAGCCTCGGTGCTGCTCACCCAGGCCCTGGGGCTTCTGTGGAGGTTTGCAGACCCAGGAGCAGGGTTTTCTGCTTCTTGAGGATAACTTTCTGCAGACAGTCTTTGTAAACCTACAGGTCATAGGAACATTTCCCGTGCTACAGTTCCTTGACAACAGCAATTCCTTCTTCCCTAATGGACACTCTGATTGCGAATGGTGGGGAGGAGGGAAAGACAGTAGTTCATGAGAGACACAGACAAATGCTTCTACCAGCAAAGTGTCTGCTCTACAGAGCCAGGAGAGATAATAATGTAGATTAAAGAACATGGAGACACTGCAGTGGATCCACTATTACCACTGTTGCAACCAGAGGACAAACAGGTTCCATATACTTGTCTGATACATGCGATCACCCCTTAAGAAACAGGATCGCAAACCTAAAACATGAGTGTTCATAATGTTCCCATGAGCAAGTTACACACATACATCCCAGGGAGAGATTCTGCTCTGAAATAAATTCATAGAAGGAAGTAGAAAAGGTTCTTGATAATTCCCTGATGATGGACTTGTCGCTTCTGCCCTCTCCCTGTTTTTGAGGACATCCCAATGGCAGAAGGCATTGCTGTTGTAAAGTCTCTCAGCAATTGCTCCCTCTGCTTGCAGAAACCACTCTGGTCAGATGCTCCACAGCTAACTCACAGGCCCAAAATATTGATAGTGTATCTCCAGGTGCAATTAACTGTGTACACAGCTTTCTTGTCCCAGAAATGCTGCCCAGAGGTAAGTGAAAAGATCATACAGTCTTATATCACCCCAGCAGTCAGGTATACTGCCATAAGCAACAACTGGAGAGTGATAAGCACACTGTAAAGTTCCTCTGCCATTTCTCTTCAACGTATCTGTGTAGTAAATCCTAAGAATCATTAATGACTTCTCCCACCTTTTTTAAGCTGGCGCAGTTGCTGTAATGAAAGGATGGCAAGTTCTGTATGGCTGTGAGGATCACTCTGCTTTGGCCACCATGGGAGCTAATTTTGTGGCACGTCAAACAAGATACACTCCTGGTAGGAGTTCAAGGATCCTCCGTAAGCTACGCTGCCCTGGGTAGCACAGACATGAGGTCAAAGAAGCTTGCCTCAGGGACACTTGCCTGCATTTTTCCTGGTGCTAATGCAAAGCGAACAGGCGAGTGCTGCTCCCCACTCCTCGTGACTGATGCTGCACTTCATTGTTTTCCCTTACTACTTCCTTACTTCTGTGGGCTGGCTCCAGCTAAGTGCAGGCCTAAAAACAACTTCCTACCATAGGAACTTATTTAATCTTTCTTCATCTTGGGGCATCCATCTCAAAACTTGCTTTGCCATCCTCAGTAAGTGTTCCTGAAGAATGTGGATGCTGTATTTCAGAAGCCTCAGCACCTGAAACGTAAACCAGGGCTGCCTAGGCCTCCCAGGCAGCAGGTCTGGCTGCGGTCTAAATAGTGTATGCCACTAGCATATCACAGGGAGAGGAAGCGTAACCAGGTGACAGCTTGGGTTTAGACAACTTTAAGCTGCTATGGTCACTCACCCTGCAGCGGTGCTTCTGAATTTCCAACCACAATGTAGCTATAAATTATTTAGGCCTAAGTTTACTTACACAAACATTTCCCTTTCATTTCAACAGCCCTTTACCTCCTCTGGTGTGTGGTACAGCTGCATCCCTCCTCGGCCTTTTCTTGAAGCCTCCTTTGCCCTTTCCTGGGGTACTGTTTTTTCACTCCACTGATTCCCGTGTGTTCTTCTAGTACCTGCTCAAGGCTGAATAAATCCCTGTTGGACAAGGGTGATGCTCTGCTACTCCAGTGAAGCCAAACTGATGCTTTTTGCTATGACATTAGCGTCTGCTCTCTACAAAACACTTCTGATACATCAGAGGATCATATTTGCTGCCTTCTGCTGTGATATCATGCCAGTAGCACCTAATTGATCCACAGTCTATTGATATACCCACAATGTTTCCCTCTCCTGTAAATTTACTTAATGAGCTCCCAGAGTGTTTTAGACCCTTTTTGCTGGTGGTCTCTTGCTCTCGTTCTGCACTTTGAAACATTAATTTTGTCTGCTTTCTGTTACTCTAGGCACGAAGGTTATCAGATACCTCCTGTATGATATTTCATTCTATCCCTTTGTTTCAACAACAGCTATTTCTAGCCCATCCATAACACCTTATGCTAGTATCTGCCGTGATTATATTGAACAGAATCAATCCCATAACCAGCTCTTGACAACCCTTCCTCCAGCTCAGGCACAAGCCACCAGCATCTTGCCCCTGAACACCCTCTTTGCCCCCTTTACGGTGCTTGTTCTCCTGCTGTGTTTGTTCAGAGTCCTCTCATTTCTCAAGGATTTCCTGCACAGCACTTTAACAGACTCCACATTTCCTTTGTCAAGACAATCAAGGCAGCAAGATTGTATCCCGTTAAACAACTATCTAGCCTGATAAGCTCTCTTGCCTTCATTCTACTTTCCATTTTGTGCTATAATTAGCATTTACATCGAGCAGTGTTGTAAAGGCTGTTAAAGCTGCGCTGCTCAGCGAGTGTTCGGGCACCTCTCAGCTGGGACTCTGTAAGGATTATAGGAACTAATGAATAGCCAAAGTGCTGTTTTATTTTTTTATTAAATTAAAAATAAGCTTTAAATGATAAATGTATTCATTAAACAGGGAAAGCGTAATTTGTTTCTAACGAATCTAGGTACTTGCGTGGAAGAGGGTGATCTGAATCACTGCCAGTAATTTGTTTCCTTGCCAAGAAAGTGATTCCACTCAGTGGAAGCGCGTGCGGCTGTGAAAGAGGATTTGCTCATTGTTATTTTAATAAAAAGGATTAGTTAATCTGTGTTGTCCAGCAGACCTATAATCGCTCGTCAGAAGGAGCTTGACAAAGGGATTCCAGTGTTGCGGGCGGATTCGTATTGTCCTGAGATTCTTCCATTAATACTTCCCGTGCCCCTGAGCCTGGGTTTTTTCTTCTCATGGGGAAAATCACAGCTGCTGGAGAGGCAGCACCTCCTCTCCTCTCCCCCTTTACAGCAGGTGCATCCCCCTGGAGTAATGAGCAATGCTGCTCCTCCAGAGGTGAAAGAAATGTGGAAGGGAGTGTGTGGCTGAAAAATACACATTTTATGCTGTGGTGTAACCAGAATAGCTTTTCCTGTGCGTGGAAGGAGGCATGGAAGACTGCAGGCAGAGAGGCTGGCAGTAGGCACACTGGGATACACTTTCTCCTTCCCATTTCTTTTTTCCTCTGAGGCTTCACAATGCTGCTGCCTTGGGCCTGTGCCATCCCTCTGGTAGAAGTTTCTCCGTAGGCAATTGTGCAGGTGAGCATCAGGAGTGGGAAAAAGTATTCAGGGCTGGCTCTGAGCTGGTTTCTGCAGCCACAAGGAGAGGCTCTGAGGGCTTTGGTTTGGGACGACTGATGGTGTCCGTTTCCTGCCCTGAGCATAGGAAGTTCAGTACGAAGGTAGCTGGGGAGGGGTGTGTGTATGTGACATAATTTCTTCTTACATCCTGGAGACACAGAGCTGAGTAACCTTGTGCCAAGGCTTGAGGCCTTACGGCACATCTCTGAGCCTTGTGTTGCTGGGTGCTCAGAGGGTACTGAAGGCTTGTTGAAGAGCAAGTGCCTACGTTTCAGAGCCGCTAGAGTACCATTGCAGGGATAACAAGTAGGAAAAGTCTAAATTGCTTTAGCATGTTGTTGGTAAATGGCTCTTACAATGGGCTGAACTGAAGCAAAAGTATCCAGGATATTTTTGTAAGCAAAGTGCTGGTCAATTGTACACCCCTACGTGTGTGAGTACTAATACTGAGAAAGTGCTGTGAACTGTTTGAGTCATTCCAGTTGTGCTGCAGGAACCGTTGGCTCTTCTGGTGTGGCTGGTTTGCTCGGAGCATTTCTAAACCCATCCCGGGACCCAGCTTGTCCACCCAGAATGTTTCTGAGAGGCAGCTTACGCTGCACGGTTCCTACCTCTAGCTGCTTCTGCAGAATAAGCAGCCTTGTCAGCATCTCAAGTGCTTTGCCTCCTCCCCAGCACCGCTGGCTGCAGAGGAACTACTGCTGAGGTGGTACGCAGGGAGAGTAACCTCCAGGATTCAGCATGCCAACACCACTGCCCTGACAGTGAAGAATGGCTGGAATAGAAACAGCTGCATAGCAGAGGCTGGGTGCGCTGCCTGGTACGTAGCAGGGCAGCACCAAGCTACCACGGTGATAAAGATAGTACCAAAATCTGCATGTTACCTGCTCTGTGCACCTAAGGTGGACCTGACTGCAAGGGGTACTGGGTGGAGCACTGGCAGTTCTAGCAGAGCTATCTGGTGTTCTTTTAGCCTAACAGTCCCTCATTTAGGAATTGTTTCAAGTAGATTGTATATATTAAAAAAAATCTTTAAAGAAACCCAAATGCTTTTAAGTTTGAAAATATTTAGCTATAAAAGTGCACTTCTTTTTTCTTATTGGTATTTCCTCAATGCTTTTATCAGAGGTATTATCAAGAGGGGGTTTTGACTCAAAATGGGGAAGGTTGCTAACTCACCTAAGCGAAGTGTTCCTACAGATTTTCAAAACAGGGGGAAAACATGGAATCTGTTATTACTATCTTTGGGCTTTTGTTAAAACCCAACTTTCTTTGTGTCGTGTCTTACCCTGTTTAGTTTAAGTAAGCTCTTGAGAATTGTAGTAAACCAAAAAACTTCAGATTCTTTTTCCAGGTTTGAAAATGAAATAATTACTGGTTGGAGGAGGAAGTTTAGAGAGAACAGGGAATGTAGTTTTGAACAAGCATCGTTCTGCCAATGTCCTTTCCAGCTGTAAGACAGAAACCCTTTCTAGCCACATTTGTATTGCACATGGTATCTCGGTCCTGGACTGAAAGTCAGTAGTTCTGACTGAGTTATATCAATGAATTATATCGCTGCATAGTACTGCTGTGTATTGGTGCTGCGTAAAAAGAAGGGGTTTAGATCTTGATCTCTTGATCTGCTAGTCAAAAGCTCTGTCAAAGGCTTAGCACTTACTGCAGGAGAGGGGCAAGCAGACTTCAGAGCCAACAGTCAAACGTGAGTTATGATCTCAAAGTACATTTGACTGGGCTGGACATTCTGGATATTTCCCCTCATGGCACAGTCTTTCACTGGAAATGAATCACTACATGTTTCAGGATGGCTTTTTTTTCCTGCCCACTGGGATACTTTAAAATTTCCTAGTATTTCCAGGAACGTGTTCACATGGTACCAAGTGTTTTAAGAAGCTTCCTGCTCTTTTTCTGCACCACTCCAGCTATCCTGCAATAAATGGTGAAATGAAACAGGATAGCACTAGGGTAAACATGAATAATTTGTGTATCTGATGTCCAAGAGACTGTTGAAATTCCTGCTCGAGCTCAGCTGTGATACCCATGTTTCATGTGGCTCTGGAGCAGAACAGGATGGTGTTGCAGTAGCAACCTCTGACTAAGGCAGCGTGCCCTGACCTGTACTTGGTGTGATAGGAGTCCTTTTCTACAAATTTTCATGCATAACAAACTGGTTAATGAGTTTAAAAGAGCATATCCATGCAGCTTACTGCTATAGGTGATTAAAGGACTAGAGCATCTTCCCTACGAGGAAAGGCTGAAAGAACTGGGGCTGTTCAGCCTTGAGAAAAGAAGGCCAAGATGGCATCTTATTAATGTTTATAAATATCTCAAGTGTGGGACACAGGGGGACATGGCCAGCCTCTTCTCAGTGTCTGTGGGGACAGGACAAGGGGTGATGGCCTCAAGTTGGAGCGCAGGGAGTTCCACACCAATCTGGGGAAGAACTTCTTCCCGATGAGGGTGACAGAGCCCTGGGACAGGCTGCCTAGGGGGTGTGGAGTCTCCTTCTCTGGAGATATTCCAGCCCTGTCTGTGTGACCTGTCCTAGGGACCCTGCTTTGGCAGGGGGGTTGGACCCGATGGGCTCTGGAGGTCCCTTCTGACCCCTACAATTCCATGATTCTGTGATGCCGTGTGAGACCTCCTTTTTCTTATGAGCTGGAACTGGTTGGGAGGGATGGGGATGCAATGGTTGCTCGTGCTTTCCAAGATTAAACTGGCTAGGTTTATATGACCTTAAAAACCAATACTTTTTTGAAAAAGTGTACAAATTTTTCACGTCGGCAGAAGGCAGCGAGAAAGAGCGGGTGGGCTGGAGCTGCCTGTGTACCATTTCTCTCATTTCCTGTAACTTCACTCTTTGCCCAGCAGAAACAGAGATGTTTGTGAAGGGTGTACGTGGCTATCTTGGGACTTTTTGGTGATAATTTCAGGAGGTGACTCGGGCATTTTCAGTATGAGGTTTAGCTGGCGATTTCACTGCAGCCTACATCGGCAATGCAGTACTTGTCATGGGAGACAGGCACAGTGTAGACATGAACCTCAAAGGGCCCCCTTCAAAAATCAGAAGGAATAAAACATTGTCTTTGTAGCATTCCAATTGCTGAGCTGCTGGATTGCCATCTCACATCTCTCCCTGTAACAAGGCAGGCTAGAGAACTTCAAAGCAGAGCAGAGATGCCCATCAGACTTCAGTTCTGCAGTGGCTAGGATATTCCAAAACACATTTAAATTGAGATGTCACCAACTGCATGGCAGCATTGCAAAATGGATGACAACGAGCAAACTCGTAGCTTCCCAGTGGTATTTTCCTCTCCATGACATTGTGGGTTTTCTCTGAGAAGGAAATGGGTGGTTTAGAGATCTGCTGACAAGAAGGAATTTGCTCCTCAGCTTCCTGAGCCCTTGTGTTCCTCATAGGTCTCCTGGACTGCTCATGTGTTAAGTATTGGGTGTTCTTATAGTCAGGGCATGGTGTTTGGCACTCTTCATGTCTTAATCGCCCCATGATTTGCATAGCTAGAAAAGCCACTAACTTTTGCAGGTGGTTTGTTCGCTGGGAGACTGATAGCACAGAAGGAACAGACTGGGGAAGTCTCAATTCCAGTCTCATAGGAGAACTCTGCTCGTGCTCATTACCTCCAACTTGGCTTCCCTTCTTAATAATTTGATTAAATAATATTCTGAGAACGTGCAAGGTTTCCTAGGGATGAAAAACTGTAGCTTAATTGTTTAAATTTGTTGAAAGCGTTCTGTTTTTCTTTGTGTTGTAGTGTTTTTACATCTCATTATGTGATTAATCCCAAAATCAGTCCTCCCAAGCTTTAGCCAGAGGGCTGGGGAACATGGCAGTGATCTTTGAACTTTCAGCTTCTTTCAAACATTACATGGAGGGAGCTTTGTCTTTTGGAAGGCACAAATAGGGCTTCAGAGATACACCATGCTATCACCTCCTTTCACCTGTCTGGTTCTCATAATGTCTCAATCTTCCACAAAGCACCAGTGAAGGCAGGAAATTAAAACCTTGTGCCACCCTTTTTCTTAAGAACACCTTCAGACTGAGCAGAAGAGCAGCATATCTTTTATTTCTGAGATACTTTCATTTACTGTCTTGTGCCAAGCATCTTGTATTGGAAAGCAACCAGGGAAAACCAGTGTACCTTCTCCTGAACTGCATGTGTAGGACCAGGGAGGGGATGATCCCCCTGTACTCAGCTCTGGTGAGGCTGCACCTCAAGTACCGCGCTCAGTTTTGGGCCTCTCACTACAAGACAGACATCAAGGCCATGGAGCATGTCCAGAGAAGGGCAACAAAGCTGCTGAAAGGTCTGGAACACTAATCTGATGAGAAGAGGCTGGGGGAATTGGGACTGCTTAGCCTGGAGAAGAGGAGGCTCAGGGGAGACCTTATTGCTCTCTCCAACTACCTGAAGTGGGTTGTGGTGAGCTGGGGTTCAACCTCTGCTCCAGGTAAACTAATAGGACAAGAGGGAATAGTTGCAAGTTGCATCAGGGGAGGTTCAGGTTAGAAATTAGGAGAAATTTCTTCTCAAAAAGATCAGTTGGACATTGGAACAGGTTGCCCAGGAAGGTGATGGAGTCACCGTCCCTCAGGGTGTTCAAGGAAAGATTGGATGAGGTACGTAGGGCCACAGTTTAATTACTAAGAGAGGTGGTAGGGGAATGGTTGTACTAGATGATCTTGGAGGTCTTCTCCAACCTTAATGAGTCTGTGATTCTGTGTTCTGCTAGGTTGAGATTGTGCTTTTATTTGCCTCTTTCCCCCAGTTTTCACTGACTTCAGCCTTGACCTGAAGTTCCTGCACACGGGGGTCTTGTGTTGTTTCTGACCACTTCAGGACATGCTGCGCTCCTAGTGCACAGCAGTTCAGACCCTGGATGCTCCTGTGCCAGGAAGAGGAGGAGGAAGGAACCAGTTGTGCCTCACAAGAAAAAGTGTGACAAAAAGCTTCCGGAGTCTGAGAGATAAATGTGTCAATGGTGAAATCAGATCTTGCTTCAGTCTCTTAGCTACACAAGAGAAACTGGAAGTAAAATAAGGAGAAATAGAATCTTAAAAGTAGAGGATACTTCTGTTTTATCCAAAGTATTGGCCACTATTTATTTTTGTTTCTATTCCTCTTTAGTTCATGTACTTCCACGTCCCTGTTACGAGAGGTCCTCTCCTGCAAGCACTGTAGGATAGGTCCCAGCCCATTGTAAGCGAGGCAACGGGAACCAGCCCTGACTCACTCAGGCAAAGAGACAGCTGTTCAGAAGGGCACACAGAGCCCTGGAACCAGGCCTACTTGGTTGGGACATTCATTCCCATAAAAAAAACCCTGTCTTTCTCCTCCTTGTTTTAGAAAAGTTTCCTGTTGATCCTGAAATAAAATACGGCACTAAATATGCCATAGTGCTGTGCCCACGCTCTCTGCTTCCCCTGTAAGATGAGCCAGGCACTTTTGGTGGCCTTTACTGGCATGTAGGGAAGGATGAAGCCTTGGGAAATCTTCCTAGAGTCTTGCTGTACAAGAGTTAGTTCATTTCTAAGTCAGGATTATTCAACAGCTACATATTATGGTTTCCATTTTACAAGCAATCTTCACCTCCTAAGTAATACTTCTCGCTATCTCCTGTTACTCAGTATGATGCAACGTGCCTTACGCCCAGTTGGCATGGTGAGTCACAAAGGCCTGGGGGATTGCACAGTCTGGCAGAACAAAACCAACGTCAGGCTTTTAGAAATGTTTTATATCTGGGGGTGATGTGTTCATTTAAGTCCTATCAAGCAGTTTGTCCAGGTGGGACAACCATGCCAGTATTAGGAGGCATGTCTCCACTCCCACTTCCACAAAATAATTAAAAATGGGTTCATTCTGTGGGGTTTTTAGGAATTGCTGAATCAGTGAGGCATTTAGCTGGATGTGTCCCCTTTCTGCTGCAAGCTTCTAGGGAAACGGGCAGGAGAGATTGCACTACCGTAGCTGCTCTTGTACCCTTTCAGCTGTTAAAACTCTTGCATCAGCCCAACTGTCAAGCACAAGGTGTCCACGCACTCAAAACTGCCTCATGTTAACCAACAAGACTAGAATTCTTGTCCCACTTGTCCCAAAGAGCCTCAGCATCATCTGCTGAAGAGGTGTTTGATGTTCTCATGTCCTCATGCTTCAAGATGAACTATTATCACTTTGTAGAGCAAGGTGGGAAACGGTTTTCTTGCCCTGCAAATTTCTGTGAGGTTTCAAAGCTGCGTTTCACCCCTTGGCAACAACAGCAACAGATAACAAAGGCATCTGTGTTGCTCTGAAGAAGAAACTTGCTCTGAATCAGGCAGATCTGATTAAGACATCCCACTGCCGAAGCTGGCACACTGTCTACCACCTGCTGTCTATGTAGGAAAAAGGAATCACATTTTACTGTCTCTTTCTCTAGCTGTTTTACCTGTGGATAAACCTACTGGAGCAGAGGGAAGGCATGCCTGGTCTCCAGGCTGCAGGGAGGGTAGGCTGTGGGCGATGAAAGCTCCAGTTCCTCTTCCAGACTACATGTGCCCTGCAGAAATCCCAGCACCCCAGAGAGCTGTGTTTTATGAGTTTGGTCTCCTCCTCCTCTCTTGGTTAAAAATTTCATCTTAAATCCCCATCTCCAGAGGAAGCCTTCACTAGATATGAACTTCTTCATCGAAACCCAGCTTTATCTTCCAAAACAGCTCCCCTACTCCCAGTAAAATGGGTGTTTTCCTGCAAAAAGGGTTTTGTTGAAAACAGGAGTCCTAACTAAATATGCAGGCAGGCTTTTTCAATGATAGGTGCCTCCATTCCTTCTGGTGTTCCTGGGGATTTCCATCCTGCTGAGCAGCAGCCCCCAGGGCTGTTCGTCAGGCCTGACTTCTTAATAACTTTAAACAATTACAGCCCCTACCACAAATAGCATCAAGCAAGGAGACTCAGACCTCTCAGCATTATTGACTGCCTATTTTTGTTTTCCCTTTGCCCCCCACCCTTATTTGTTATTTTAATTCCTTTGAGGAATTAATTAGGGCTGGACAAATTGTAAGAGGCACCAAATAGCACCTTGGCCTGCAAAACTGTTACTTTAAAGAATAAAAAAAGAGCTGGTTTTATTTATTTGTTTGCTCTGAACGGAACAACAGCAGCCGGTATCTCCAAGCCAGCCAGAGCTGATCGATTTTCACTTAATTCTCAAGACTAAATGACTGTTGCCTTTCATTTCAACCAAAAGTGAAGTTGTACTGAGAGTGTTTTACCAAGAGCTGTGGAACTTTTCAATTCCTCGGTCTTGTTCAGTGACATTTTCCCACCCCTGTGAAGAAGCACTGAACTCCATTTATAGTAAGGGAACAGTTCTTTGGGGAACTGCACAGCTCTAGGGATCTGTGTGCAGAGTTTCAACACTTATTTTTTTTTCTCCTTCTTAACCTTGACACCCTGAGCAATGCCGAGTGCCCCCTGGCCCTCACCTCATCCCAGCCTCAAATCCCTGGGTTCTCACCAAACAACACGGTGAACTTGGTATGTTATAGAACTGTGGGTGCTTACAAAGGCTTTATTACAAAAATCTAGATTAAGTGGGAGATGGAACAAGTGCAGCACAAGGTCAGTGTCCCATGCCAATGACCATCAACCAAAGAATGAGCAGCGGTGCAGCCCTGCCCTGCTACTTAGCACAGGGTGGGGTGCAAGCCATGTGGGAGGGAAGAGGCGGGTCATGAATCACCCTGCAAGGGGACAAAGTATGTCAAAATGCCATTCAGCCTGGAGAGTCTGTTGAGGGAGGAGGGGCTGAGATCTGGGATTGCTCAGCCTGTGGAAGGGATGGCTCAGTGTGAATAATACCTGGTGGGAGCAAGGAGGGGGCATGGAGCCAGGATTTCTCAGTGGGTCCCAGTCACAGGGCAAGAGGCAATGGGCACAAATTGAGATTTGGGAAGTCCTGTTTAAGCCTAACAAGTGTTTTTGCTGTAGGGGTGGTGAGACACTGCAAGAGTTTGCCCAGAGGGGTCATGGAGTCTCTATCTTCAGAGATACTCAAAACATGATGCTGGGCAAGCTGGTGTAGCTGGCCATGCACCAAGCAGGGGGTTAGCTGGGTGATGTCCAGAGGCCCCTTCCAACCTTGGCTGTTGCGTGACTGTATTGTAAGAAAATGCACCTCAGCGGCTGCAGTAGCAAACCAGAGGACATCGTCCTCCTTGATCTTTGCAGGAAGTGCTGTTACAGATCCAGGGATCCATTGCACACTGTGCACGCCGAATACTCATTAAGGTCATGTTCGTTAGACAGGTCTGTGTACGTGCAGGTGAAAATAGAACTACTGCCACCCCTACCCCACATTTGAAATGCATACTCATGGCCCAGGTGAGGTTGGCATAAATAAGAATCCTCCATCCTTCTGAGCCCAAGCAAAACCCGACAAGTTTTGAGGAGTAAGAGAGATCAGATCAAACCAAACCAGAAATAACTGTAGGAGCACTGTCAAAATTGTCACAGTGACTTTGTCAGTCACCCAATTTAAGCAGGCAAAACCCCTAGACAAGGCACTCTGTTGCAGTGTGGCCATCATAAAACTTTAGTGCAATGTAATTACTTCATTGCCTAATTATTTCAGCTGCTGACCTAAAATGAGTTTTCTGCATACCGGTTAATCTACCTGTGCGGAAAGCTGCCTGCGGCCTTAGGACCAGCCCACAGTGGCTAAGCCTCCCCTGGATACTCTTCCTCCTTGGAGGGAAGATGCTCAGTCAGATGTGCCGTGCACAGGTCATAACTGAGCACATCACCCAGAGCTGCAAACAGAAAAGTTTAGTCCTTCCATTTGAGCCCATCACCATGGATACAAACCACGGGAATACGTTGTGCTTGGTTCCTCACACACTGTTTTGGGAACACAGGAGGAGGAAGTACCATTGATGATGTTTGCTGTGGATATCTATGTTGGGAATGTTCGTTCATCCAAGCTTCATTTTAGCTGTTGTGCTCTGTTTCGAAGTGATTTGTGAAGCACCAGCGTTTCCATGGCCACAACAACAAATCAGGGTTTCTAGTTGTGACTTCCTGTGGTTTCAATGAGTCTCTTGAGATTGCACCCCCCTGTGGGGAGCTTTTCATTGCCCCCATGAGCAAAACATCTCTCCCAGGTCGCCTGGGAGAGTGTAGGAAGAAATAACATGTAAGAGGAGAGCAAGCTCTTCCATAGAGGTGAAGTTGACCTCATAACCAACACAGGCATCAGCTGCACAATTGGTTCAACCTTTCTGACTTGCTTCCTTCTTTATTCCCCATCCCCAGGTACCTCCACCAGTGATGACGTGCCCTGGATCTAAGCCACACATCTGCCTGTAGTCACACTTCCTGCCGGCCAGAGAGATGCAGCACGTTCTGACGCCAGCACCCAGCCTGTCCGTGCACCAGTGTCTGCGCAGATGATTTATTTTCATTTATTCTTGTGTCAGTAGGTACAGATGTGAGAGGTACAATCCAATTCCAATGAAACTCGGTGGGGAACCACTTGCAAATCTGAGATGCTGGCATAAAAGCTTTGGCAGCCACATACTTCCCTGCGCCAGCTCAGCTGTGCCTCGGGCACAGGGGCTGGCAGGAGCCCTCACCAGCCACGGTTCCTCTCTCCCAATAAACCTGCTTAGTCTCATTTCCTCTTCCCAGACCTGCTTCAAAAGTATGGCCTCTATAAACCTTAACCTCTACAGGAAAGCGAGGTGGCTCCTGGTGTAAAGACTTCCTTTTCTGAGTAAAACAGTTGATGCTGTATTTCTTCCATGCGTTGCCCAGTAAGTCTAGAAAACAGCTCTACTCTGTGACTTTTATAATCCTCTCTGTACTCTTGTGCCACAGCCAAGAGTCTTATTAGAAGCTCAAGAAGTTATGAAACTACTGACATCTTTTCTGGCCTGTGTAATGGGCCATCATGTGGAAAGGCTACAGAAACAGTTGAGAGGTTCACCTACAAAGCCAACTTCGCATTGAGCCTGATGGAGAACGTAGCCTGAAGTAAAACAAGGCAGACTAAGAAAGTGTTTCCATTTGCAGGAGCCTCTTTATCTGAAGCACATCCCTGGCTCCCCCCGCAGTAGCATCTGACTGTAGCTGCGGGTACCGCGCAGGTAGGAATGTGGTAATGAGAAGTCCGCAGCGGGCAGATCTCATTGTCTCACGTTCAAGGCTGCATTGGGTTTCCTGGCCTGTACCTCCAGCTCCCTCATGAGAATCCCCAAGCCCTGAGCTTATCCTGCAGCTGAGGAGGAGTGAGTGCTTCGCACTTGGTGCATTTCAGTTTTTAGATCCTAAGCACCTTAAGGAGCCCATGGCATGCTTTTGGAATTGAAGCAGCTGCTTGAGTTGGATCCAAAGCTGCCTGAGGGAAATGATTTGCTGCTGTTCAACTCTGGGTGCTTTTGAAGCCTGTCCTCCTTTGAAAGTCTTCCTCAGTCCCCCTGCTCCGGTGAGCAAGGCAAAGCAGTACATGTTGCCAGTGAGCACCTAACCACCTCTTGGCCAGACATGGCTGCGTTTCACTGCATTGCACTGGCACATTGAGCAGCATGTTAGGGAAAAATGGCTGAGAAGGAAAAGGGGGTGACAAGAATTTCAGAGGAAAAGCACAGAATGAGCCTAAGAGAGAGACGCCCAGCATTTGTGACAGAGAGGGGAAGGTTTTCTCCGTTAGTGATAGTTTTTGTAGTGAAATACATTAATGGTTCAGATCTCTGCCTATCAACTATTAACATGAAATGCCACTGGTATCACAGACCTGCTCCCCCTGAACGTGGGAATTTACCTCCCCATCTAATAGGAGACAGGGAGGGCAGGTGACATCTGTTATGCTTGTGCTGCAGCCCAGCAGAATATGAATCCATCAGGCACTGCCCTGCCCTGGCGATCAAACCCAACATGTGCTTTCTTCTCACCCATACTTTCTGAAAATTCTTATTGGGGGATAAAATACTTGTGCCAAGGAGCACGTTTTAGTGGAGGCTTTGAGCAACTTTGCCTTAAACCCATACAGGGTGTGTGGAGGGTACGCAGCCAAAGATTGGGATTTTTGTGGTTTGTCATTCTATTTTATGAAATAAAACCCATGCTGGTTTAGCCCAGATCACGATACAAAGAAACTAAAAAAGAAAATAGCACAAGTATGAACCTTTTAGTAGAGTACTCTCACTGCTCTGTTTACTAGGGGAAAGGAGAGATTAAAACTTACACCTGCTATGAGGAAAAGTTTGCATCTTCCTTAGAGACATCCCACCTTGTTCTTGTAAAGTTTGAGGAACTCTTGTGGAGGATGACTGGTGCTTTTTTCTGGTCAGGGCAGATCTCCTGCTTTTAGGCTTTCTTTACGTATTGTGATAGGTACTACAGAGCAGAGGTTTGCTGCTGGGTAAGTGCAGGGAGTTGTTGCTTAGAGTATACCTTGTTGGGGTGAACATCCTAGAAACTGGGGGTCTGTACTTTGCTACAGTGAAAATATGCTTTGGGGGTTTAATCCTAAAGCCACTTTTCGTTCCTGGTACAAATGGAATAGAGGAGATAATGGCTGGCTGAAGCAAAGTCTGTTTCCCTCTCACTAATGGGCGTAACAGAGCCTTATGAAGGCAAAAATAATTGCTGACCTTGTGATTTGGGGGGCAAGCTGTACTCTTTTGCAGCATTGTGCAATATCCTGTTCAGTTTTCATTTGCAAAGAATTGCTGTTGCATGGCTAAAACTGCCATCCTGCGAGTGGATCCCTTTCTGCCCTCTCAATCGAGCGCGGCGATGCAAGGTTTCCAGCCAAGCAACGTTACAAACTCTTTCAGGAAGGTGGTAACTTCAAAGCTGAGGGAGGATTGTAGTCACCTTAATTCCAAGGAGAGAAGTTTAAGGAAGGAGAGCCATAAAGAACTGGCCTGGCCAGACTGTCAACTGGTGTTAATCACCCAAACTCTACTCCAGCCTGAGGCACCTACGCCTGATTTATTCTTGCTAAAGACCAAGACTGAATATATATACCCATTGTACCAGGTCTAAAAGTCTGATGGCATGTTTTAGAAGGAAGTCCCGGGCTGCAAAAGGCAGCAGTTGTGTCCTACCCTGCACGTTGGACTGGGCAGGCTGTAGCTGTATAACGGAGGAGGCATGGTGAATGGCTGTAGGTGTGGCTGGGCACAGTTAGGGTTAACATCAAAATTAACCTTTGTATTTCCTCATTGTGCTGGGTTTGGGTTTTGGTTGGGTTGATTTCTTTAACTGTTCAAATCTGGTAGGGGAGTGGGGGTGGGGAGGGCTTCCTGGAGGTGCCAGGAGGAAGATGCCTCACTGAAATACGTTCTTGCGTCGCCCCTCCGGTTTCACCCCAAGAGAGGGTTTGCCCCAAAGGATGGAAAGAAAGCACAAGCAGCAAGTGTGCCAGGAAAGGGGCTGCTCCACCTGGCACGACAGGAAAGCAGCGGAAGGATTTGTATGCCTTCACATCAGTCACAGATGCTGGAAAAATGATTGCCCAGACAAGAGGGTAACATCCTGTTTACCCAACTTTGCAGCGTTAGGGCTTCGTTGGTTTGGTTTCTTCCACAAAACCTCTTCTCCAGAAGCAATTGCAAGAGAACCTCAGATGACCCTTGGGAGAGAAGCGACTAGGGTCTTTCTAGCTCGTAACCGCATTGAAAGAGCTTAAAAACAAAACCTCCATAAGATCCTTACCCAGAAGTCAAACCCCTGGAACGGGGCACCCTGCTTTAGTGCTGGCTGGTTTTAAGCCAGTTGTGAGTGTTCGGGCTCGGTTCTCGAGTGCCCACGATCACTGCAAGGGAGTGCTCTTAGTGCTATGAGACAGGGAAACCCACGTCCCTTTTGCAAGCCCTTTCTGGAATTGTCAATGTCTGTTGTTTTATGTGGGCTGGATATATTCCTTCCAGTGCACCCTCCTGGGATCAAACATGCTACCAAACAGCGTTGTTTTGCTGGGAGACAAATTCAGGGGGTTTTACTAAACTAACTTTAAAATGCACAACAGGATTAAATTAGTTTTAAAGTCTATGTAGACCCAAGCTGTATTTTAACAGATTTTAAAATACAGATACATTGAAGATAGGAAACACTTACCCAAAAGGCGTCTTGAAACTGCAGCTGTGTCATTCTTATCACGCAGTGGAGAGGAAGGAATCCTTCAGCAAGTTTGTTCTCACCCAAGAGCAGCAGTAGCCCCAGCCCCGAGCCGTGCTGCTCCACCCCAGCCCAAGCAGAAAGCGAGGCACATCCACAGCCCTGTCTCTTCTGAAGTGGAGCTGGTAAAAAATAGCATTGGGCAGTTCCAGGTAGCTCAGCGTGATGGCCTATGGCTGTGAAGAGACGGGGCGAAAAAGGTCTTGCTCACACACAGAGACATGCACACGGCTCAGCACCCTAACCCCAAACCTGTTTCTATTCTGGTAAACAGTTAATATTAAAATGAGGAAGCAAGGAGCTGTCAAATGATGTCAGGCTGCTCCTTTGCCATGTGTGCATGTGAACGGCTGGCTAACACAAATTAAACAAAGAAAACCCCAAGCATAGTTCAGCGGTACGATACGATCAGCTACAGGAGGGGAGAGAGCAGTGACTGCGAAGGAAACCAGCACAATGTGGAGAGATAAGCGCTGGAGGAAATTAGAGACAAACTGTCTGTACGGCTGTGGTCTCACAGAGAAAAGAGGAGGAAAGAAATGGATGTGCTGTGTTTCTCTGGGACCCTCTGGGGCTGGCCGAGGCCGTGCGAGTGCCTGCGCCTGGGAAGCGTAGCTCAGAGCTGCGCTTTGCAACTGAAAAAGCTTTTCAAGACTGGGGTTAAATTAAGCCCCTGGTGAAACGTGCAGGTGTCCTGGACATCTATATAGAGAAAATTTCCGTTTCCTCGTGTAAATGTTTATAGAATAATTGATACGTGAGACTCAGAAGTGAAATCCAAACTCTTGTAAAAGCTGGTGAGAGCTAAGGCTTGTTTAGCACCCGGGGCTTGTGTGAAGCTTCACCAGCTCCTGAATTGGCAGCCAGCGCACACAGCACCACACCCAGCTGAAACCCCATCAGATCGTTCATTCAGATAGGTAAATGAGCCAACTGATGTGTCACCAAGCAGCCACAGATAGCTGGTAAGTTCATTGCTTCCAGCAAACCCTCTTTGAGACCTGTCCTACAGCTCAGACTGCCTCAGTTCACCCCCCTGGGATGTCTTAGGGATTCTTAAATATGTGTTTTTACATACTCACCGGTGTTTTCAGAGAGTAGGGAAAAAATGGAAAGAAAAAACCTCCTGCCGTGGTTGCCCTTCCACACCAAGAACCCATGAGGACTCACTTAGCTGTACCTCATGTTGTTCACAATGCTCAGTGCTGCTTTTTTTCTGCCTGCCCTGCAGCACAAGGCACAGGGGCAGATCATTTAGTGGTGAGGAAGTCTCCGGCGGGGCACAGAGATCTGCTCCGGGAGATGTGCAGCAGTTGGTGGTGAGGGTTATCGGTGTTTGCTTCACCCGCAATGTTGGTGTGCTTCCTCCCTGACCCTCTGAAGCAGACGGGGAATGTGCAGAGACTTTGAAAGGGAAGATGAAGTGCAAGCAAAGGAGGACAACAGAGGGAGAGTTTGCAGGGCCAGAGGTGTGGAAGTCCTTCGATTGTGGCAAGCAGCAGGAAAAGTCATTGTTGCATGAGATGAGGAGGAGGAGAAATGGAGGACTCACTTGCGAAACGTTCTTCCACGTGGGAAAATTCCCTGAAGAAAAGGATTTTGAGCGCACAGGCGCCAGTCGTAATACTTGATCTGTGAGCAAGGCCAAAGCAAAAGAAAAAGGCATCTCTTAAAGAGGATTTTATCCTGCTCCCTCTAAAACAAAATGTTTCCTCTCTCTATTTCCACATCACAGCTTTGTTTTGCAATGGAGAGCTTAGCTGCTCTTGGGGTTTGTAAAAACGCACTGAGTGCATCTTGGCCCTCCAAAACCATAGGCTACTTTCTCCTTGGTTTTAGTTTGGCTCCCAAGCAAGGAGCCAGTTACTGGATTGAACCTCCCATCTGTCCTGCCCAGCAGTGCTGGGGCAGCACACTCACCTCTATATACCTAACATAGACAGGGGCAGGTCACTCGGCCTGGCGCATGAGTTGGTCTCTCAGTTGGCCGCAGAAGAGCCCACAGCAGCTGCCTTCCTAGTGTGGGTGTGTGGACGAGCTGTTGGAAATTAGCTGGCCTGAGCTGCAGCCCCTAGGTCTGCTGGGCAGACACTTGACCTGGTGCCGTTGATGCTTGTGTGTCCTGGTGTGGGTTATGTCCAGAGGGTGCTGTGCCTCGCAGGGGTAGTCAGGCTTTGAAGGGCTTTGGGAGACAGAGAAAACATTCTCCACCTTGCAGCTGGAGAAACGGAAACCTATTAGCACATGGTTTTGGGAGCTATGTCAGTGCTGGAGGGGAAGGCCAGGGATGGGGTTAGCAGGATGCTCACGGGGACCCTTCTCCAGGAGGCTGTGCCTTGCAGCTCCGGAGCGCAAGTCCTGTGCCGCCAGCCAGCCGTGCCAGGAGAGGAATCCATAACACCACCAAGGTTGTAGCAAGGCTGGAAAGGCTGAGCCTGGGAGGGAGCTCTGTGAGGCTGAGCGAAGGGGTCCAAAAATCAGTGAACCTCACCATGCTGCTAACTTCTGTCATGCTGTCTGCTGAAATCACCCCGGCCTTCAGGAAATTTCCCCTTGCGCAATAGTTTTATAGACATATTTGCGGCAAACAGAAGCGTTTGCTTTTGCACGGGGGTTGGACTCAATGATCTCTTGTGGTCCCTTCCAACCCCTACAGTTCTGTGATTCTGTGATTTTCAGTGGGTGAGTGAGTGGGACTATTGTGACAATGACAAGCAATGGCTGCTCTGTCCTTCGGTTGGGTATTGACAGGCTGGATCCTTTGGAAACCTGGAAATCACGTGTGTATCTGTTTGATAAGGCCAATAATCTGTCTCTGGGCCAGAGTACTGAGCTGTAATTGAAGCTGTCTGGTAACAGAATGTACCGTCTGACCCTGTTTTGGAGTAGAAAGTGATGTCTGAGTGTTTTGAAACCAGTTCATACTAAAAAACCCTCACATTTTATTATGGTTTCATCTGTGTTTTGTTAACTATCTACTGCTCTGAGCAGAGCGTCTTACTGGGGATTTGGGCAGTCGGTTTGTACCTGACAGTACTTAAAATGTGAAAGCAGTGTCTACAAATAGAGCTGTGCTCATCCAGGGCTTCAAGTGAGACATTCCTCACAGTTAACATTCCTGATTTGGAGTACTCTGATGGAGTCAACAGTGAACCTTTTCGTTTACACGGAGAGGAGACAAGAGAGCCTAGGAGAAGTATGAAGGTGGTATGTAGAGATGCTGAACACTCAGGTAATTCAGCTGTGAAGCCAGCTGTATTTTTCAAACCTCCTCAGGTATATCAGGCTCCTTGGAACCCTTCGTTTGTGAAACAGGTGGGGAATCTCAGGCACTCCCAGGGTCCTTTAACAATTACATCTAACAATCCAGCCCCTCTAACAATTATACCTATGAGACCTGACTTCATGACAACTGCTGCAATACAGTTGTGTTTAAAATTAAAACAGTCCAGCCCCTGGTGTCTTACTGAGTCCTAAAGCCTGGAGACAGCGACAGTGGTGGAACTGCTTCCAGTGGAAAGCCCCAGCTCAGGTACCCCGGTGCTCTGGCTGGTTAGCTGCGCCTGCCCTTTCTATTTCCATAGAAATGGCTACCCAAATTTTGAGGCGAGAAACGTCAGGGGCTTTCAAATCATCCACAATCGTGCCAATTTAAAAATTTTGAAAGCACCTTGCTTTCTGTGAGGAGCCAATCTCTGTTCCCATGGAAACAGGAACAGCAGCCGCTGAGCATCCACCTCGATTTGTTACAACTCCTCCAAAACCATATATGGCTGCGAGCTGTGAGCTGGTTCAGCATCCTCCAGACCCAGATATCGGCTCTCTGCAGCTCTGAAACACGCTCTCTTGGCTTCTTTTAGATGGAATTATTTGAGCATCCTTCCAAATGCTCTGTTTCACCATGCAAGGCAGTCCTGCTGGTGTTCTGCTTTGGAAAAACTGACAGCAAACACAAAGACTTGATGCATGGATTACATTCTTAACCAATATCATAGCAGGTCCCCATGGGGGCCTTCACTGCAAGGCCGACCCACTCCCTGATGTTTTACCCAGGAGAAAGACAATTGCGATCTTTGCCAGCATTATGAGGAACATGAGTGGTTTTCCTCAAAAATTAGCATCATGATCCTCTGTATAACCCAAAATCTTTGTTGGCATCACAGAAACACGGTGGCTTTTTGTGCTTGGTACGTGCGCTCTATCCTTACCCCTGAAAGAGTTTCAAAGACAAAAAAAAGGAGAAGAGAAACCATGGGAAAGTGCAATGTCACAGGAGGTTTGACAAGCACCAAGAGTATCTGGTATTTCCGTGGAGAGAATTCTGACCACTGTGTGAAAGAAAAAAGAGAAAGTTCTGGGTTTCTATCTACTTGTCTTGTCATAACTTCATGTACTAGCAGAAAGATGCTCTTCATTTCTCTGGCATCTTTTGTATGTTCTACCAAGACACCAGCTTTCTCCATCCATTGATGCGAAGGTAATCACTATTCATTTGCAAGTATATTCAATAGCAAGCAATTCAATTTGCAAGCATATTCATTAGCCAAGCAGGCAATGCTTGCAGTGCTGAAGAGGTTCCTGCTTCTCAGAAAGGTCTTGAACATCACCGCTCTGGGAAGGGACCAGTTCATTGTCCAAACTTCTAGAAGTCCTGATCGGCAGCAGCACGCTGTGATCACACCCGGCGTTCCACATTGCTCAGCCTTGGGTCTCTACTGCTGCTCTGACCTAAGGGGAGGGTTCTTAGGGGCTTTTGCAAAAGAATTTTGCCTTTTTTCTTTATTTACCATGAAGCACAAAGGATTCTGCTTTGAGGACCAAATTCTTGTGGAATTACCCTTTCAGGTGACTTTTCTTCTTGGGAGAAGGGCACACAGCACCTCATGTGGGGGGTTACCCCCCATATAGAGAAGTTATATTTACGTGCATGTATAGTACACATTATAACAAGAGTAACTGCTGCCTTAAACCCAACATTGAGATCAGTGTTCACCTTCTGAGAGATTTTCCTTGTTATTTCTAGCACACTCTGGGGGTTAAGACAGAGGCAGAAGAGAGGAAAGTTTGCAGTTGGAAACCCCACATGCTCAAAAGGAGCTTTAAGAAACAGAAAATAAACATACCTTGCCAAATGATTTAGAGGGGATCACATTGAAGAGGGTTATTTGTGCCTCCTGGTCTGCAGAAGGCAGGTCCCTGCTTCAATCTCCCGCTCCCCGCGGGGCTAACCAACCTCAAAGACAGATCACATTGCCCAGGGCCCTTTTGAGCTTGGACTATCTCCGGGGTGGAAAGTCTCCCACCACCTCTCAGGGCCTGCTTCACCACTTAACCACCACTACCCTGAGATTTTCATCTAGGCAGAATTTCCTTGCTGGAACCCACGATTGTGGCCTCTTGAGGCTTCGTTGTGTTCTTCTGAGGAGCCTGGCTTGTTTAGAGCAGCACTCAGGTTTTGCTCATTCCATCACCTTTCCATTCTCCTTGAGGTTACCCCTGCTCCTGGTAGGACGTGTTTGTGCAGGTGCTAAATGTACAAGCTGCTTCATGTGTTGGAAAACTGCAGATCGAAGCTTTGTCCTATTGATACTTCATTGACTTGCATCGCTGTTGCTCTCCCTCTGCCCTGCTCACCTGGTGTTTTTACATGCGGTGTTCATTTAGGCACCAAAGGTTGCTAGATCCTTGATTTTAGAAATGGAGGGGTTTGGGAACAAGCAAAGGAATTTTGTGCTCTTCACTGAGTGTAGTTGGTATTTGTTCTTCTCCCAGTTCCTCTCCAAGTTCCTCCAGAGCCCTGCATTAGGGGCAACTAATTTAGGGGATGAGGTTGCCCTGCCAACTGCTCAGACTCTCACTGAAAAGCCAGAGTAGTTATGATGTGGAGATAAAAGTGTTTTACCAGCTCTGACAGCTGAACTGGGAGTATTGGGCCTGTACTGCTCACAGAGCCCATCGGACTTAACAGGCCAGAGACCTTCAGTACAACATGCTGAAGTAGGATGCCTCTTCACCTCAAACCTCAGCGTAGTGATAAAGAAAATGTGACACTTAACCTTCACCAGCTCTTTTTATTCTTCCTGTAAGACAAAGCTTGGGGTTTGTGTTAGATCTTCTTGGTTTTCTTCAGCTGGCTGTCTTGGGCTGTTCTAGCTGACCCTAACCTGGACTGCGCCCAGAGAACTTGCGTGGGTCGGGAGGTTGTGCCATTGGATCGAATCAGGCCTGGTTGGTCAGAAGGGGATACTGGGACTAGCTGAACCCATCCTTGCACTCTACAACAGCCCCACAATAATAAACCCTGGTTTTGTTCTGTTTGAGTGGTTGGAGGCTTTTTCAGAACAAAGCATCAGCTTCACATGACAGAACAAGTGGTGCTCCTTTGTTCCACCGCGTCTTTGTGAATCGAGCACGTGTGGTTACAGCTAGGGTTTGGGCACTGGGGAAGACCTTCTGTAAAAACTGGCAGAGGGGAGGGAGCTACCAGATGCTGCTCTCAGCCTTCACCCAGCAGAGACACTCAGAGTTTGCTGTGAAGGGCTGGGCGAACAGGAACCCTACAGAATGGGCTCCCTGGGTTACCTGGAGCATGACTTGGGCAGGCTCTGGCAGTCTCACTCTCAGTACCAGTCATTCCTTATAGAAATATACAGAATACGCAGTGCTGAAAATCTCTGCTCTGACTCATTAGAACTTACATCTCTATTTAATGTCTACCTACAGCGAAATAGGTCCAAGTTTCTAATAGGCATTTTGCTTCATCGTGCTGCTTCTCAGTGCTGGGTAAGGGGCTCCATCGATTTGTGACCCTGGTAGTGCTGGAGCTGCTCTCACCTTGAATGTCTAGAGAGAGATCCCACTGAAAGTTAGGTGCTGGGTTGCCAATTTGGGCAACCTGAACACTGGACTAATCTATCAGAAGCCACAAATCTGAGATTGTTGAAGCACCATGAGGCTTCTAATCCTAAAGCAGCCTGATTTGAAAGACATTATGAGAAATCAACAGAAGCCTAAGTTAATTTACTCATGGAATTACAGAAAGGTTGAACATAATACCCCATTATTAAAGGATTGAGCTTAGCATTTCAGTCACATTAACGATTACGTTGTTCCCCTTTGAAGTACTTGCTTTCTGTGCCCTAATATTACATGAAGCCCTGTAAAGTGAGGAAAGCTGTAGTTCTAGTTCTGCCTTACGGTGCACCAAGCTCTAATAACACCTCATGTGATGAGCTGCTTACAGGAATATTGAAATAAGCAATAAATGGGATGTTGACTCTGAGACATGGATTGTATAAATGCTGCTGTGCTGGGCTTGCTGTATGTCCTCTCATTCTTGGTTTATGCAAATCACTGCAATCCAGCAAACGACTGCGAGCCGAGTCAGCGAGCCAAGGACAGTGGCGTCCTTTCCATCCTGTGTTGGCAGCTGAATCCGTCCTTAAGACTTGTTTAAAGAGAGTAACAAGAGGGCAACTTTGGGTAGATTTCAAACCAACGAAGGTGACAAAGCTGCTTTAATATTCCTGGATGCACTGGATTTAATTAAGATTATTTTTAATTATTATTTTCTTTAATCAGATCCTACCACCACTGGTGCAAGTTTTACACTCTCAGGAACTGGAATAAATAGGTAACGGGTAGGAAAAACCCCCTCTAAACATGAAAAATCATTCCAAACTTCTATCACTCTGGTACCTTAAAGAAAGTTTTGTTCTGAATCAAACTGCTACCCCTCAAACGGTGCTGCCTCAACACTCATGTCAGGAGGAACTTCCTGTTCTGAGAATAATTGATAGATAGTACGTTGGGGGTGGGGCAAACAAAAAAAGCAGAACTAGTTGCTTTTACTCAATAAAAAAAGAGAGTTGGAAGGAAGCAAAAGGTTAGTCAAGAAGAGTGTTGCGAGATCATTACCAGAGTTAGTGATCTAGGATTACAGTGCCCAGATAGGCTCTACACAGTCTGTTCTGCACGGCTTGGTCTTTGTTTAGAGTAAGTTAGCTCATTTCTCTGGCTTTCTAGGAGGTAAAAACCGAATCTATGTACTCTCCTACACTGCATCTGTCGTGCCATTAACCTTTCAGGCTGTTTCAAATAACCACATAATGGGGCAGTACCGGCTTTTCTGAATGCTTCTTGTGGAGCTGCCAACCAAAGTTCACTTTCAGAGGTTATTGCTACAAATATGATGTAATGCCTCGATGCTTTCGAGTTCCATACATCCCAGAGAAGCCCAAAACAACCCCCACTGCTTTGGCCAACTTGTCCAGAAAATGCTAGATGCACGCTTTGTTTCTTCCAACCCTTCTTCCAGAGTCTAGATGAGCCGGTGCTGATAGAAGCTGAGGACATTGCTGCTGTACTGTACGTACATCGTGCATGTCACTTGCACATCAAGCAGCTGCCCCACAGTAAATAATAACCAGAGAGAACACAGGCAGACAGAGGATTGTTAAGTTTTAATCCAACAAATCGAGAGGGTCTTTACACTGTAAAATGCCGCTGTATGGCTAACGCCGTAGAGTTGTACATTACATCTGTAGATAATAGTTGTTTTTAAAAATAGCAAGTTTTATGATACAGTAAAACACAGCATAGAAAACGTGACAAATTAAGTAGAAACCTCTTAACTGAGGTATTCATCTAAGTGTTTCTCCAAGTGTATTAAAAACCCCACAGTTAATACTGACGCTAAACATCCCCCCCCACCCCCATTCCACACCCTAATTAAAATGGTTAGAAAAAATAGTAGTCTCTCACCATGATCTGCATTCTTTAATGACCATTTAGGTTCTCCATTCTCTTCAAGTACAGCAGAACAACTCTTCACAAAACAGCACTACCCCTGAAGTAGTTTATTTCCCAATTCTACGTAAGTTTGAAGTATTTAAGATTAATTTTGAACGCTAGAAGAGCTCCAAAGAAGTCTGCAGGAGGGCAATTAAATTATTTACACAAACATTAGTGTACTGTAGTTACAGCATAGAATTCACAAAATATCAGCCACGTTGCTTTTAACAAAAGCTCCAAATGAAAGAAAGGGAAGAAAACCAGATTATAAAATAAATAATCTAAAGTTCTTCGTGGTAGAAACGCTGATCGTGAAGCTGCCTGCCATAATCCGTTGCTTCGCTGTTAAGGAACAAATCCTGGTTCTTAAGGATTTCTGCTTCGGAGAGCTTTTTATCATCATTCAAATCCATCTCTTCAATAAGGTGAAGAGCCTGTAAAATAAACAGAACAGCATGTGCACAGTTAATAGATTATTTATAACTGCAGTATTTATAACTACGTTTTCAGAACAGCTTTGTCAAAGTCCTGCCACAAAACCGCTACTTCTACCGAGGGAGACCAGATTCTGCATTCAGAACAGGGCCTTTCTTCCCTCTGTCTGTCTCCCCCTGTGCCTCTCATTTGGTGGCCAAACTGTAGTATCTCCACGCTCCCCAGCAATTCTGAAGCGACAAATTGCTGCTGAAACTTTACTCTGAGGGCAGGGGATATTATTAAACCAGGGAAGATCAATCCCCTTCCTGGGAAGTACCCAGGCTTGAATTCAATGGGTGAGTGCAGCCCACAGCTTTAGGGTACCACCTGCTGAAAATGTGAGCTTGTCGCATCAGCCAGAGCCCCTGTGCTTTCAGAGGGGCCCCGAGTGACAGCTACAACTACCAAGTCCCTGATGTCTGGGACCTCGACCAGGATTTGAGGTGATAGGGTCTCCAAGCCAAGCGTTCTCTTTCAGAGGCGTGCAGCAGTGATGTCGGTCACAGACTTACCCCGTGTCTGACAAGATAATCATCGTTTACAGCGCTCAGGTTAAGCTCAGCTCTCTCAGCTGCAAAAAATGCTCTGTGGCTGTAATTCACAATGAAAACTGGGAAGTGTTTGAGGACCACCGTGAAAAAGGGTTTGATGCCTTCAGCAGTGGGTAAGGTAAGTCATCTCTGCAGAGGAACATCGACTTGGGGTAGCAATTCGTGTGTTCCCTCGTGTGCTGAAAGCAAAAGCTTGCCTTCCTACAACACGCTGAGGAACACCCTGTCGTGACAGTACCAATAAAACTGCAACTTCAAACAATTCTCGGAATTCTGCTTATTTATAGAACCTGGGAGGGAAGTGCAGCAGTAAAACAAAAAGCAAATTGCAGAGTATCTTAGTTGTAGCTACTCACAGGTGTTAAGGCAGCTCAGAGCTAACATGCTAGTACAGCAGCTCACTGCACCTACTGTTTCTGAGAAAGAGGAGCGCCGCTATTACAGGGGATTTGGTTTTATTTGCTGAACATCTGCAGATACAGTGATTTAGAGAATCCTTCTGTTCCTATCTTATCTGATTGCTTTGTCTCCACAGAACTGCTTGGTGATACTTTGTTTTAAGTTAAGCACTGCTTACATTCAAGCTGACGCACATCACCAAACAGGATTGAAGGAAGCAGCAGGGGCTAACGTCAGCCAGGCAGACTTTAAAAGCACTCTGCATGGCAAATGCTAAAAGATTATTCGGACAAACAGCCCAGGAAACAATATCAATTCCTGGAGATAGAACGTACAGTCATTTCTCTGGTTTTAGGTTATTTAGCTACCAGGTTTCTCAAGCCACTTTGCAATGCCAAAATGAAACTGCAATATTCAGCTTTCACAGAGCCATTTGCGACTTAAGCCAATCTCTTTCGGACTGATGACTGTGCTAAGCCCTTATATTAACTGAAGGGGGAAAAAAAGAAGAGCACTTTAGAGAAACAAATTCAAAAACAA